>NC_080171.1:86292022-86605433 GCF_950295315.1 Erinaceus europaeus | reverse complement strand
AAAAAAAAAGAAAGAAAGAAAGAAAGAAAGAAAGAAAGAAAGAAAGAAAGGAAAAAAAAAAAAAAACCAGGTTCCAGATGCTACCATGATGCCAACCAGACTTCCCTGGACAGACGACCCCACCAATGTGCCCTGGACCTCTGCTTCTCCAGAGCCCTTCCCCACTAGGGAAAAACAGAGACAGGCTGGGTGTATGGATTGACCTGTCAATGCCCATGTTCAGTGGGGAAGCAATTACAGAAGCCTGATCTTCCACCTTCTGCATCCCACAATGATCTTGGGTTCCTACTCCCAGAGTGTTAAAGAATAGGAGTGCTATCAGGGGAGTGGATGGGATACAGAGATCTGGTGGTGGGAATCTGAAGCTGTACCCCTCTTATCCTATGGTTTAGTCAATATTTCCTTTTTATAAATAAAATTATTTAAAAAATATATGAATCCTGGGGAGTCGGGCTGTAGCACAGCAGGTTAAGCACAGGTGGCGCAAAGCACAAGGACTGGCATAAGGATCCCGGTTCAAACCCCGGTTCCCCACCTGCAGGGGAGTTGCTTCACAGGCGGTGAAGCAGGTCTGCAGGTGTCTATCTTTCTTTCCTCCTCTCTGTCTTCCCCTCCTCTCTCCATTTCTCTCTGTTCTATCCAACAACAACAACAATAATAACTACAACAATAAAACAACAAGGGCAACAAAAGGGAATAAATAAGTAAAATAAAAAAATTTAAAAATATATATATGAATCCTAAAGGTAAGCAGAAATCAGATAGTGGCTGTTTTTATTTGTTTGTTTCAGAAAATCTATATACAATAACCCTTAAGCCTCTCAACAAACTTGTAGAAATATTTGCAGAGGAAGAAACTTAGGACTGTTAAGGGGAAAAAGAAATTCAAGGTCACTCAACAACTAAGTTGATGATGGAACTTGAGTAGGCGTTCTCACACAAATGCTAACTCCTATGGCCAGTTAATACCATTGCTTATTTCTCACTGTTAGCAAAATGGAGCATGAGTTGAACCTGGAAATGCTAAGGTGTCCTGTTTTGACTATCAACATTCAGTGAGTTTCCTTTGGCATAGCAGGGTAATCTCCAGTCATGCTGTGTCCTTAATGTCAGACAGGATAAGATTGCCCAGATGACCTAGGAAGGAGTGGATCATTGGAATCCTTTTCCAGACACAAGTTAAGTCAATTGTAAACACTAGGATTGGGAGATCTACCTCCAGCCACAAGGCAAACTAGAAGACTGTGTGTAGCATGGTACAATAGGTGGAAATGTATCATTTGGAGTCACCATAACCCAGGTCCATATTCCAGCATTACTATTTCTAATCTGTGTGACTTTAGGGGATCACTTAACTTCTCTGGTTCTCAATTTCCTCATTTCTACACTGTAGTTAATGATATTTACCTTTCAAAGTTGTTAGGCAGGATAAATGAGAAAATACGAGGCAATGCTTGGCTCCCTGCCTGGCAAAGAACTGGTGTTCGAGAATTGTGAATTTCCTTCCTACACAATTTGGGAGCATCTAGGAAAATTAAATATGATGACAATTGCAACACAGAAACTTGAACTCAAACCTCTATGAGCTTCAGTGGCAGAATGCCCAGTCCTCTGTGTGTGACTGGGGAGAGGATAAGAGTGAGAATTTGAAGGAGGAATTGTGGAGTTTGAGTGTAGACACAGCGTGTAGCATCTGTTCTGCAGAACAGAGCATTAGGGAAGCTTTCCTGGGGTCTGGAAACAGCAACTCTCCTTTGCCTTTGCAAAAACAGTTTGGATTAATCTTTCTGCTCTCTCCTTTCCTATATATATTTCTTCTCCTTCAAAACTCCCTTTATTATTGTCTTTGTTGAGTTCCTTTTCTTTCCTCACCTTTCCAGATAATCTTTTTTTTTTCTCCTCAATCCTCCATTTTGCTCTCACCTTATTATCTTGGCTTGGGGGTTGGGGTTCCTTTCCACAGGCCTCAGTGGTTCATTCCCATTAAACTTTCATATGTCAATTAGAAATAGTCAGTTTCCCCCCACCTTCCCTTCCTGTTCCTGGGCCTGCAGTGATGCTCAGATTAAACACCATCTGTTGCATCCAGCCAGGTGACAGGTGAGCATTTTGTCACTATAGGGAGACAGCACTCAGTGGGTACCAAGAGGTAATGTGACTTGTTTGGACAACTTGATATATTGATTTTGAGAGAGCTACTGAATGGGATCTGAACAGATACGGGCAGGAGACAGTGGTAGGCAGGGTGGAGGAGGCCATGGAGGGTCATGCCACCTTTCTGGGTTTTTGGCAGTGTTACAGTGGCAAAAGCAGCCAAACGGATGGGATTTGCTGTAGTCAGAATCAGAAACCCTTTCAGCTCAGGGGAGCAAACCTTCCCTCTCTATGTCTATTTCTCTCCTCCCAGCTGGTAAAATCTGCGTCAATGTAAAGAAAACAAAGCAGGAATAAAATGACGGGAAGAGGCTGACCTTTAGACCTTGCTGAATGTCAGAGCTGGGCTGGTGTATAAGTGAAGGTCCCAGCTAGACCCAGAAAAAAAATTAAAACCTCAAATTGCATTGTATGGAAACATTCTATGAAATTCCTATTAGGAATGGTGTATGTAGAGTGAAAAGAGTCAGTTGCAAGCTATCAAGAACTATAAACACACCAGAAAGCTACTACAAACCTCTAGAGCTGAAGGGACAAAGAATAAAAAAATTGTACTGGACCATGTGAAAATTAAATCTTCAGAAAAGGCACTTCTGATAGAAACTTTAATAATTAAGGAAGAGTACCAGTTTGTATTACAGGCATGGGGGTTTCAGGAGCAGGTAAGGTGTAAGTGAAACGTAAAACCATATTATCTGCAGTGGAGGCAACAGAAAACATCCATTCTTGATCTGTACTAGCTAACAATATAGACCATTCCACTTGGCAAAACACCCTTGTAATCAGACACAATATACTATGAGGTATCTTAGGAATTAGTACAGGGCTGAATTAAATGAGGATAAAGTAAGAATCTGTGGGTGAAAAAGAAGAATAGCTATTGAAGATCAAGAATAGATATGTGTTCTGTTGCCTCCACTTGAAGCTCATGTTGTTAACCAATATACATAGTCCCTCTCTACCTTTTCCAGGAAACATGCTTACAGAGAATCCATAGAATAAAGCTAACACTAATAAGTGTGATATACACAACTCACCATCTACTCAAACACAATCACAGACATTTGGAAGACACCATACAGTGTTCCAGTCTAAAATCCTATTCACTCTTCTAAAATACATCCTCCTTTGTGGTTCTTCCTCTCATTAAGTGGCATCATTACAACTCTTTGGGTACCAGCATCAACCACCATACCTTCTTATCCTTTAGTTATTTTTTTCCACATTCAAGGAAATTTTATCTACATATGACTCTCAAATTGGCTTGCTTCCTGCTCTCTACTACTCACAATGTTATCTCTGCTCTTTTACCTGCACTCTGTCTACTTTATCTCTGTCTCCACTACCCTGTATAGGCTACCATCATCTCAGTGGACTTTATTATGACAACTCAATATTTCTAGTTGATTTTTTCATGTCCATATGTACCCTTTTCCAATGAATCCTTCTCTTATACCCAAAATAACCTTGACAAAATGTTCTAAGAAATCACTCTCTTGATTGAAATATTCAGCATGTTCCATCCTTAATAAATCCAGAAGAGTAGGATCAGAGCTAGGGTGAGAGTCTTAGTTCACATTTGGACTATAACATCATACATATGTAATGCTATTTCACAATACTTTATTCCTATGTTTTATATTTCAGCTCCAATAATTATTTCAACTATTTTCATTTTCCTCAAAGCAACTTTGTATACTCTCCTTTGCATTTTTTCCTCTTTTAGCCTCCTCTCCTTTCTGACTTACTCCTACTCATGCCCATTCCTTTGAATCATATTTCCTAGACTTAGTCATATTCCTCTAATATAGTTTGTTATCTTTTACCTTTTCATTATAGAAGGCATCATTTGTAAGTTTTGGTTGTGGGATTAGTACCTATCACAGAAGAATGAGAAATTGTACCCATGTGACAATTGTGCTATAAACCCTTTATTTCCTAATAAAACAATGAAAATCATATTTATATGCCAATTGCTTTCTTAGCAATGGTCTTCTTGTCTTTGTAGTGAGTGTCTTGAGATCTTTTGCTTGTCCTTTCACAGTCATAATTTACTAGAGACAGAATGTTGCATTCTAAACAAAACCATATGTTAAGGTCTTAACCTCCAGTGTGACTGTGTTAATCCACTTGGACACCCATAGGAAAATATCAAATATTAATTGATTCAAACAGCAGAAAATATACTTCCATACTTCTTAAGGCTGGAACTCCAGGATCAAAGTATGAGTATGATCAAGTTTTAACTTGCAGATGGCTGTGCTCACATGATCTTTCCTTGGTGTATGTATATGGAGAAAGAGAGAGAGAAAGGGAGAGAGAGAGAGAGAGAGAGAGAGAGGGAGAAAGGGAGAGAGAGAGGAAGAGCAAGTGGTTTTTATTATTGTAGGAAAATAGATCCTACTCTCTTAGTGCCCAACTCATATTACCTCATTTAATGTTATACCTTAAAAATCCTATCTCCAAATGCAACTGCAATACCACATTAGATGTTGGACTTCAACATATGACATTTGGAGAGACATAATTAGGCCCCAACAAACTGTATTTAGAGAAAAAACATTTAGGGAGAAATAAAAATTAAAAGAAGTCATCAAGGTGGGACTTTAATAGTGTAAAGGGAATGTGGGCTTAGAAGGATAAGATATTTCTTTCTTCCAGTACTTCATGGAGATGTAGTAAGTCAAGAAGAGTACCATCACTAAAACTCAATCATGCTGACACCCTGATTTCTGACTTTCAGTTCATGATCTTTGTTAAGATAACACCAGAAGACTAAGGCATGCCTTTTTTGCTCTGTATATATATATATATATATGTATGAAACATTTGTGAGTGAATTGGGAAATGAGTGAATTTATAAATGTTGATGTCATGCTGTCTCTCTTAGTGTTCTCTTTCTTAGAGGATTTCAAACTATTGCTTGCACAGATTCTTTGACCACATCACAGATCAATTTTTATGCTTTTGTGCAAACTGCTTGTATTGGTATTTCACAGAATCTATCGTGGCTTCTTATAACCAAGGCTTGGACTAGTGACCCATGTTTGGTATCTCCTTTGTTCACCTTTAAGTAGATCTAACTGAGGTATTCTGGGAGAGAGGTAGTAGGAGAGGTAGATAAGAAAGTTGTATCAGGGGAGGGGATGGGGACAGAGTTGTAGTGGTGGGAATTGTGTGAAGTTGTACCCCTCTTATCCTCTGGTTTTTGTCAGTGTTTCCTTTTTATAGATAAAAAAAAATTTTTAAAGGAAGTTGTAATGTTGCATTTCTGTTGTCAACTGCCTTTTCTTTGCAAAGATAGATCCTCCCATGACTTCAAAAATGAGATTTCTCACATAGCCCAAATACTCACTCCAACCCTGTATCTATATAAGATGATGAAAATTTTCAGGTCATCAAGTGTTTCTTAAAAATTAATGTTGTATTGTCTGCTTACTCACTTACCTCACAGGCCTTCTTTATCCACTCCTGAAAATAAACAAACAAAAACAGTAATATCAAATATATTTAATTTCTTGGAATGAATGAGTGGATAGCTCAGATTCAAGAAATGCCAAAACCTCCAGAGACAGATATGGAGAGGGTGCTGAGTTTGAAGATTTCAAGGTTAGGGCTCTTTTGGGGAATTTCTCTGAACAAAGGTACTAAAGTTATTCAGCAGTTTTCTTCTTTCTTGTTGCCTCTCCTTGCCTTTAATGGTGCCTGGATCCATCCTTCTGAAACTGTTTTCTTCCTTCCTTCCTTCCTTCCTTCCTTCCTTCCTTCCTTCCTTCCTTCCTTCTTTCCTTCCTTTTTATTTTACTTAATTTATAAAAAGGAAACACTGAAAAAAAAATCACAGGATTCTTTTGTTTTCTTTTTGTTTTATCTTTGGCCTTGCTCTTTCTGATAATCTAACCTCCCCTCCATGTTATGAAACTTTATACCAGCCTCAGTTTGGAGATTTTGTGGAAATGTGACCACTGGCAAAACTCTTTGAATGCATTACACAAATAGGACATTGGATAAGAAGTTAGGAGACTTGACTTCTGTTTGTGAACTTCATATAAGTCCTTTGCATTGCTTGGGGGAAGGAAGGAGTCTCAGTTTCTCTTTAGTCTCAGTTTTTCTAATGTACTAAGTGATCCACAAATCATACTACTAGAGTTTTTTTCTCTTAAGATATTAGTTGGCCCTGATACTGAAGTTTACATTCATTTACACTGTTCTGACTCTGACTGTCTTTAACTCTGAATGGCTATTGGTGAAGCCTCTCTGTCTCTGGTTTCATTGTCTATACTACCATTGGTAGATGTTATCAAAATGACTCAACTTTTATTGAAGTATAATTGATAAGGAGTAGTATGTTAGATTCAAGAACATAGCAAAACTCTACAAATTAGGTTGTATGGTATGGACAATTGGGACCATTGTCTGATATATGGTTCATTATTGATCAAAATCACATTAAGTAATACATGGCTGTTTACCATGGAAGGCTGCTTAGCCATTAACAATGAAATCTTGCCATTTGCAATAACTTGGTAGACCCCAAGGCCATTATCCTAAGTGGAATAATTCAGTCAAGTAAAGACAAAGGCTGTCCAATTTTAATTATATTTGGAATAAAAAATGTACATAAACTGGGGAGGTAGCATAATGGCAAATATCCTTTCATGCCTGAGGCACCAAAGGTCCCAGCTTTAATTCCTCGCAACACCATAAACCACAGCTTAGCAGTGCTCTAAGAAAAATAAAAACAAAAAACTAAAACAAAAAAATGAACGAACTAAATAAGACTCATAGATACCTAAAACAGAATGATGGTTGCTATCGAGGAGACAGCTGAGAGATGGTGCCAAAGGTTGAAGGGAGTCGAGAGTTATAAAACAAATACGTCATGTGGCTATAGTGCACACCATAGTGACTATAGTTATCCCAGTACATATTGTAAAGTTGCACAAGGACTTAATTTGAACATTCTATATCCACCCTCTCTCAAAGTGATTTCACCTCTTTAGAGGCATTGCTTCTTTTTAAGGTCTGTTATGGCTAAAAGTTACTCTAGAACTTATTTAAGCACTATGCTCTTATTTTTGGTTTCAGATCTTTGTACATGCCTGTCTCCTTCTACCAAGAATATTCTTACCTCACCTCTTTAGCAAACCTATCTTCATCCTATCTTCTGTCCTGATAATAATCTCAGTGTAGATACTGCCTCTTCTGGGAAGCTTATTCTACCACTCTGTATTCTCCTGTGATAACAAAATTACTAGAAATAGCAGGACATGTATTCTATCAAACTATAGATTCCTTGAATTATGGATTATATCTATTTAATCGCTATCTCAAGGGCTGGGGCATTATCTGAAACATAAGTAGTTTTTGAATAAGTGGATGATCAATAGGACAGTTATATCTACACTGGCACCTACAGCTTCCTTGTCATTGCTGGGTCTGGGAAGGGGCTCCTGGGACTCATGTTGGCCTAGTCCAGCCCACTGGGGTCTTCACCTGGGCCTAGACCTAACTTCAGCCCCATTGCCCACCCTGTAGCAGCAGCAGCTGAGGCGACACAGGAGACAGTGGAGTCCCTGATGCAGAAGTTCAAGGAGAGTTTCCGTGCTAACACGCCCATCGAGATTGGCCAGCTGCAACCAGCACCTCGCAGCACCTTGAAGAGGAAGAGGAGGAGCAAATCTCGAGGTAGGCATTCTTAGCATCTCTTGCTAGGTTGTCAACTGGCTGTCCCAAGATACTGAAGTTACCAGAAGAGCAGTATCCTCTTCCTTTGCTCCCCCGTGTTCACAAAACTCAGACTGCCAATAAACTATCTCAGCCAAGGCATTAGACACAGGAAACCTGCTCTTCTGTGTGTATATCTGCCCTTTGTGAATCCCAACTTTCTGTTTTGACTATGATGTGGATCACTCATCTTTTAGAGTTATTGAGAAAAGTAGCACTGACCTATCCTCTTGCACAGAGCTTAAGCACATAGGTTGTGTTTCTATGGCAGCTGGAATCATTTTGGCGTGCAGGAGAGAAGCACATAGTTCTCACTGAAGGAGTCCTTAAGTCAGTAAGCCAGTAAAGAAACCATGGTCACTTTTTAATATTATGAAATAAATTGCTGTCAAAAGTATGAATATAATAAATTAGGCAGAATTGGACTCAAATTTTAGTTCTATTGTTAACTATGTTGTCATAATCACTTTTCTTCTCCAAGCCACTACTTTAATTGCTACAAAATCATAAAACTATTCCTAACCCAATAGGCAATGAAAAGTAACATTTCTTTTCCCCCTTTCCACCCTTCCATTTTTCCATTTGTCCTTTTCCCAGTCATCTTCCCCCACCCCTTCCAAATCCTTCACTGTTTCTTTCTGTGTCTGGAATGGACCTCTTATTATTTCCTGATTCCATATCTCATTTTTTTCCCCCAGTCTGTTCAACAGCCTCCAACAGCTTTGTGCCTCTCATTTCTCCAGTAATTATAACTTGATTCTGATTATGCTATTTCTCATCTCTCGTGGTTTCAGTGGTTGTTTGTATATTCAGAACTGACCAGGCTTATAGATATGGCATTCAAGGCCAGATATCTCTGACTTATCTGCTATCTTCTAAATCCATGTACTCCTACTTCTATATTCTTGTCTATGTACCTACATCTCTCAAACTAACATTTGTTCCATATAGAAGGCCAAATACTCTCAAACTAACATTTGTTCCATATAGAAGGCCAAATACTCTCAAACTAACATTTGCTCCATTCAGCACGCCAAATGCTCTTTGTCTTGTATAAATCTCCTCAACACAATGAAGCAGCTAAGATAATTCTCATTTTGTAGATGATGTCTCTACATATGATGATGATGAGGCCCAGAGAATTAAAGTTACTTTCCTGAAGGTACAACTTGTAAGTAAAGCCAGGATAAACTTAGCAAACGGGGTCCCAAAGTTTTCAGCTAAGTTAACGTGTCCATGTCCTATACTTGCAAATCCTTATTTTTCCCCAAGTATAACTTTTCAGTGCAAATTCCCTTGAAGATATCACTGATTGTCACTGTCAGAACTCACTCAACTCTCCCATGTGTGAATTCTCTCACTTATTTATATATGTGTTAAGCACTGATTTTACTTTCAGTAATAAATTTTATTCTTATCTGATGCTCTCAGCTAGACAGAGGAGTTGGTATATCAGGTAGATGTGTGTGTGTGTGTGTGTGTGTGTGTGTGTGTGTGTGTGTGTGTGTGTGTGTGTTGGTACTTGGGATGTTGCTGAGGCCTAGGGCCTGCAAAACAAATACATTGCTCTTTGGGGCAATGAATGTTTTAAAATAATAGGACAAGGAGAAACTGAGAGGGGAGGGTGAGATAAAGAGACACACCTGCAGTACTGCTTTACTGCTTGCGAAGCTTCTCCTGTGCAGGGAGGGACCAGGAGTTTGAACATGTATCCTTGCTCATAGCAATGTGTGCTTTCAACCAGTTATGCCATCACCTGACCACAAGGATATCTAACCCCATTAAATTCCTAATTATCTGTTAAATCAAGATACACATATTAAGTTGAAGTCATAGACCTAAGAACTAGGTAATGTTTTCCCCTTTGGGGATTTATATGGAAAACACTAGGCAGAACCATAGTCTAATGATAAAATGGAAAACTGTCTTGAAGTCAGAAAGTCAGCAGGGTTTGGACGTGAGTCCTGGCTCAGGCAGTCTCAACTTTAATGGGTGTTTCTGAATCTCAGTTTCCTCTTCTGTGAAATGGGAATGCTCATTAGAGGAATGGTATGAGGATCTGACAAAATGATGACTATAGACTACCTTATATGCTCAGCTATGTTCTATAAATTGCATAAATGCTATCATACATTTTTCTGGGCTAGGTATTTATTTTAAGACTCACTTATAATTTTTCCAATTATTGCATATGTGTGTGTGTGTGTGTGTGTGTGTGTGTGTGTGTGTGTGTAGGCATGCAAGATTCCACTTTCCAGTGGACATTTTTCCTGGCTAGGTGAGGAGAGAGAGAGAGAGAGAGAGAGGGAGAAGGAGAGGGAGAAGGAGAGGGAGAGGGAGAGGGAAATATATATATATATATATATATATAGAGAGAGAGAGAGAAAGAAAGAAAGAAAGAAAGAAAGAAAGAAAGAAAGAAAGAAAGAAAGAAAGAAAAAAACACTACTGACCCAGCACTCCTGAAACTTCTCCTTTTCATAGTGCTAAAACATAGTAGCCAGGGGGCTTACACCTGGTAAAATGTGTACTTTCCCAGGTGAACTATCATCTCCTGGCTCCCTGCATATCTATCTTTACCTTTCCACAGATCATCTCTAGATCTCTTTCCTATATTCCCATAATCACACATTACTCATGCCTATAAACTCGCCTTTCCTCACTATCAGCCTGAATTCAATTATTGATATCATTACTTAAGCATTTTTATACCACAGAAATCATCAAAATAAATCCCTTTCATGAACAACAATTGTATTTTTTTTCTTTATTGGGGGGATTAATGGTTTACAGCCAACAGTAAAATACAGTAGTCTGTACAAGTGTAACATTTCTCAGTTTTCCACATGACATTTTAACCCCCTCTACGTCCTCTTCTGCCATCATGATCCAGGACCTGAACCCACTCCCCACCCCAGAATCTTTTACTTTGGTAGAATATAGCCATACTTGTCTTAACGAGATCTCTACTCTGAGATTTATGCTATTTATAATCTTTCACCAGTTCAAATAATACTGCATAGGCTATTCATTCATTCATTGATGTATTCATTTATTCATTCACTCATTCATATGTTGCCTGTGGAGGCCTCCATGTCTGTACTACTTCTCTGACTTTACTGCTATTGGTATTTTTTTTCCCTTTCAACTTCAGATAGAAATTGAGACATCATCTCCCCAGACAATAACTTGGACCCACCTGCATATAATATTTCAGGATCAGGGAAAAAAATTAGTATATCCACAGGCCCTTTGGAATATAACTAAAATATGCCTACTAGCTATCTAAAGAATGGAAGACCCCCCCCCCCCTTCATCTGTACTATTCCAGCCTTTAGGTTCATGATTAGTCAACAGTTTGTTTGGCTTTATATGTTAACTCTCTTTACATCTTTGCAGATGCTAGCATCATGCCAAACAGACTTCCATTGATGACAGCCCCACCAATGTGTCCTGGATCCCTGCTTCCCCAGAACCCCACCCCACTAGGGAAAGAGAGAGGCAGGCTGGGAGTATGGATCAACCTGCCAACGCCCATGTTCAGTGTGGAAGCAATTACAGAAGCCAGACCAACCACCTTCTGCATCCCACAATAAGCCTGGGTCCATGCTCTCAGAGGGTTAAAGAATAGGAAAGCTATCAATGGAAGGGATGGGATAGGGAATTCTGGTGGTGGGAATTGTGTGGAGTTGTACCCCTCTTATCCTATGGTTCTTGTCAGTGTTTCCATTTTATAAATAAAAAATAAAATAAAATATGAAAGAAATCATATTCATATGACAAAAGAAAGAAAGAAAGAAAGAAAGAAAGAAAGAAAGAAAGAAAGAAAGAAAGAGAAAGAAAGAAAGAAAGAAACTGAGAGGGAAAGAGAGAATCAGAGAGGAAACCTACCACTGTACTGCTTCACTGTTGATGGAGCTTCCCCAAGTGCACTACACAGTGCTCTCATGTATGACTGGAAGGTTCAAACCAAATCTTCATGCATGATAAAGTTTACATTCTAGCATGTGAGTTATCTGCTATTTTCTACTTTAAAAAATAAATTTTCACTTCAAGTTTAGAATCCACCCTTGTCAAGAGCTTAATCTAAGAATTAGATTATTAATTAAAACCTTTCCTTTGATCAAGAGTGTCACTGGCTACCAAAATATTTTAATTTACAAGTTAAGTAGGGTCTTACAGAACTAATACAAGAAGGCAATAAAATTTCCCTTGAATGTAACTCGAATCTTCCCTCTTTTTTTTTTGTCACCATTGTTACCAATGCTACCATTTACTTCTTGCTGGCAGTTATACCCTCCTTGACCTCTAATCTCCCAATTGCAATCAGATTTATTAAAAAAAAAAAAAACTATAAAGGAAGATCTTCTTTTGCTTAAAACCCTTCAATGGTGTTTGTGATCATTAGAATACAGCCCAGACTCTGTGCCATGAGTTTTAGACCCACTCCCACATAGATCTGCTTCATACCATCTTCACTTACTTGGCATTTCCTTATATTCCAATCATAAGGACTTCTGCTGTGTCACATGGATACAGCAGATAGGTCCCACTATAAAGCCTGACAACCATCTCATCCTTCTTTTCCCCATAGTTCTTTCTACCCCAACTGCTGTGCTGATGATCTCATCTTTCAGCAGCTAGATCAAATGTCAGCCCTTTAGAGTCATATTCCATGATGACCCAGCCTAACATTTAAATTATTTCCAGCCCTAACTTATCTCTATCTTCCCGTAGTCTTAAAAATAACCCTGCTATGGTAGCATTGTTTAAAATTAACTTTGTTTGTTTGTTTAATATCTTCCTCTCTGAAATGCAAGCCTCATTTTCATAAGCTTAATACCTAGAAAGTGTTTAATAAATATTTGCTGAATAAATGAGTGTATTAACCTCAAAGATCATTGGAAAGTGGCTCAGTTTTATAATTTTCAAATTGATTGGTGTAAGAGGGATCTAGAATAAACCTGAACCTCCTAGTACAGACCTCCAGTGAATCATTTTTCCCCTAGAGATAGACTCACTGATGGAGAGCACATTAACTGTGCTCAAGTGGATGCTGTTAAAGCAATTTTCAAAATGGCTTAATAACATTGTGTTCATGATTTTACTGCCACCGGTGGATAAGGCTTTTTTTTTTTTTTTTTGGTCAGAGAATATATGGCAGCATGCATTCCCTATCATAGAATCTCTTACATTTTCTTGGATAAAAGAAAGAACCCCAAGTTTGGAAAATTCTTTATATTCCCTCTTCTTTTGAAAAAATATTTTATTTATGTGTTTTTGTTTGTTTTGCTACCAGGGTTTTCAATGGAGTTGGATGCCAGCAGGAGAAATCTACCACTCCTGGCTGCCACTTTTTTCCTCTCTTTTTTATTTGATAGAATAAGAGAGAATAATTAGAGAGAAACTAAGAAGGGGGAGATAAAGAGGAAAAGAGACAGAGAGACACCTGCAATACTTGTTTCACTGCTAGAGTAGCATCCCCCTACCCTCTGCAGGTGGGGGACAAGACCTCCAACCTGGGTCCTCATGCATAGTAAATGGTCAGCTTAACCAGGTGTGCCTCTGCCCATCCCTACCCCTTGGAAGTTCTTGAACATATCTTAGAATGAGCTGGGGAGGTGCTGCAGTCCTGCAAGCTGGGCTGCTTTATTTTGCTCATCATCTCTGAAGTCATCTGGACCACAGGATCTGTTTCCCCTGTGAAACATTAATTAACAACCACTATTTAGGAGCATCCACAGAAATACAAATTTTGGAAGTGCTCCATGAATCAGTGCTAGGCATCAGAAATTCCAAAAACAATGGTCTCAACTGCCTGTCTTTCACCATTTGGATCTTCCCCTGCCACTGAGGTGGTGGCCTTAAACTCTCTGGCTTAGTGTGGGAGTACCTGGCCTCATTCTGCTTCATTGGGATCTGTGTCCAAGCCGTGTTGCCCAATAGTCCTTAGCAGATGGAATGGGCATCGGAGAAAGGGTGTCACAGAATTGAGCACATGGTTAAAAGCAGCATCAATGTGTTTTTATAGCTGAGACACCCTCCTTAGAGTCTATGGATGCTAAAGTACATGGTCCTTAGACTGACAGAGGAAGGCAGTGGGGAGCTTGATTGCTGCCTTCAAACTATGGCAGGATTTTATGAAACAGCTGTTGGATAGTTGCTCCCTGATGTCCATGGGCAGTGAGAAGGAGGCGTTGGCATTGACATAAAACAGAGAACATTTCTTCAGATGTGAGGAAGAACTTCCAGAGGTTCATGCAGTTTGGAAAATGGTTGTATTTCTTCTTCTTCTTCTTCTTCTTCTTCTTCTTCTTCTTCTTCTTCTTCTTCTTCTTCTTCTTCTTCTTCTTCTTCTTCTTCTTCTTCTCCTCCTTCTCCTTCTCCTTCTCCTCCTTCTCCTCCTCCATCTCCTTCTTCTCCTCCCTCTTCTTTTTCTTTTGTGTAATATAATAATAGGTTTGATTTTCTTTTTTTTAAAGTTTTTATTTATAAAATGTAAACACTGAAAAGACCATAGGATAAGAGGGGTAAAATTCCACACAATCCCTGCCATTAGAATTAAATATCCCATTCCTTCCCCTGATAGCTTTCCTAGTTTTTAACTCTCTGGGAACATGGACCCAAGGTCATTATGGAGTGCAGAAGATGGAAGGTCTGGCTTCTATAATAGCTTCCTCACTGAATATGGGCATTGACAGGTTGATCCATACTCAGCCCATCTCTCTCTTCCCTAGCGGCACAGTGATCTATAAAGGTGGGGCTCCAGGACACATGATGAGGTCGTCTGCCCTGGGAATTCCAGTTTGCATTATGGTAGCATCTGGAACCTGGTGACTGAAAAAGAGTTAAGATAGAAAGCAGAGCAAATTGTTGACTAATCATGAACCTAAAGGCAAGAATATTGTGGATGGAGATTTGGGGGTTTCTATTTTAGGAAAAGCTAGTAGGTCTATTCTAGGTATATTCCAAGAGGCCCATGACCCAACTAGATTTTGCATGTGCCTGACATCTAATATGCAGGTGACCTAGGCTATTGTTGGGGGGAATGGTGTCATAGTTGGAAAAAGGACCAGAAAGCTGGATCAGGGATGAGAGTAGCTCCCAGATATGGGAAAACTATATAAGTATTGTTAGCTGTAACTCCATCGATCTGATCTGGGGTCCATGTTCAGCACAGGGGCCTATGTAACCTCTGTCTCCCTACAGTTATCAGTCATAGCTAGGAACACTCCAGCCTGCTCCAATTTCAGGACCCATCATCCTCAGGTGATAGGCAGAGTATCCAACCTCCCTTCCGAGAATGAAACAATTCCTACCATTGTTCATTCACACTGAGGGCCAGGTCTCATAGGGGTCCACAGAGGAGTCCATTATGTTGTTCTTGATGGAGATGATCAGTAACAGTGGTGAGAGGAAGCTGTTAGAGGTCTAGGCCCAACATGTCTGTGTGGGAATCTCCGGACTCTCTGACGAGGGCTCTAGGTGATGGGATGACCTGGTAGTAGCTAAAGAGTCATCATTAAAGTATGCCAGTCTTGGGAGTCAGGCAGTAAGTAGCTCAGCGGATTAAGCACACAAGGCGCAAAGCACAAGGACCAGCGTAAGGATCCCAGTTGGAGCCCCCTGGCTTCCCACCTGCAGGGGAGTCACTTCATGCAGTGAAGCAAATCTGTAGGTGTCTTTCTCTCCCCCTCTGTCTTCCCCTCCCCTCTCCATTTCTCTCTGTTCTATCCAACAATGATGACATCAATAACAACAACAATAATAACTACAACAATAAAACAACAAAAGGGAATAAATAAATAAATATTGTTTTAAAAGTATGTCAGTCTTTTGACCTCATTCAGCTTTTGTAGTCCTTACTTTGTCTGACAAGGTTAGTTTTGGAGTGATTGAGGAGCAGCTTCACTACTCTAGTGAGACTTTTCCTAGGTCATAGGACTCCTTAGATTGATTTTGGGTAGTACACTTTGTAGGAAACCTCAAAACCTAGATATAGACCAGGATCCATGAGATAGGGTATAAGTACACATATCCAGAAGTTGGGGGAAGCCATACACCTTAAAGCAAAAGTGCACAGTAGTTTGTAGTGAGTCAATAAATGTATCATGCAAGGAGAAAGACCTAAAAATACACCATAAAGTACCTAATGAAATTGTATTTACTTAGACCTAGTACCCTCCTCCCCTGCCTTCTATTGCACGCCCCTCAATCACTCCAAAACTAACCTTGTATTTCTTTTTTTAAAGATATATTTATTGAACTATTTATCATGAGAGAAAACTGAGAGAAGAACACTATTCAGTTATGCTGTTAAACAGTAAAGCTGGATCCTGCTGCATACAAGTCCAGTGTTCTACCACTAAGATATCTCATCAGTTCTGGTCTGAATTGCTATTTAAAAAATGTTTATTGAGAGATAAAAAAGAGTACAGCAATACTCTGGCATTTGACATGTAAGTTCTCACTCTTCCCCAGCCATTTGAGAAGTGACCTTATGGCTCAGACTTTGGATCTGAAATTCATATTCACCTTTCACTAACCAGATGATCTGAAGCAAAAAGGGATGCTATTTTCCAGCCTCAGTTTTCTCACCTGCATAACAGTGCTACTGTACCCTGGATGGTGGTGCAACTAGTTGAGCACACATGTTACCATGCACAAAAATCTGCATTCAAGCCCCTGGTTTCCACCTGCAGGAGAAATCTGCATGAGTGATTAAATAGTGCTTCAGGTATCTCTATTTCTCTTTCCCTCTTTATTTCCCCCTTCCTTCTTGATTTTTCTTTATCTGTATCAAATAAACAAAGAATAAAATATTTTAAAAATAAATAAATAATCCCTAAAATATCAATGCTGCCAATGCTAGAACCTCAAGAACATGGTGAAATGCTTTAAAGATGCTTAACTTAGTGTGTAGCACATAGTCAACCTTAATGAAAAAGTAGCTGATGTAATTTTTGACATCAGGGCCCTACTCATTTAACCCTGGTGTCTTAGAGATCTGTGCATGTTCTCTCGGCCACTGCTACTCTCTTAGCAGATTTCATTATTCTTCATTCATTATTCTTCATTCATATTCCTCTACCAGCCCTTCACCCACAAACCCATCTCTACCTTGGCAGCTGGAGATATCTTTAGAAAACATAGTAAATCCGTCCATATCATATTTCTACCTAGGACATTATCCTGCTATTTCATCACTTTTATTTGGAGGCATCTTGAGCTTTTACAGTGATACCTTCTAAAGGCAAATGAGAGTGAACATATTCACAGAGGGGTTGCAATTGTGGTAAAAAAAAAAAAAAAAAGTCACTGGTGACAAGCACCAAATTGTAGGTTTTATCAATACATGCCATTTTGTTTTATTATTATTATTATTTGTTTTTATTAGTGCTTTAATAATGTTTGAGAAAATTACAGGAAAAGAGGGGTTCAATTCCATACAGTTCCCACCAACAGAACTCCATATTCCATTCCCTCCCTTGAAAGCTTTCCAATTTTTTATCCCTATGGGAATATGAACCAAAATTCTTTATGGTGTGCAGAAGGTGGAAGGCCTGGCTTCTGTAATTGCTTATCCACTGAACATGGACGTTGGCAGGTCAATCCATACCCCCAACCTGTTTCTGTTTTTACCTAGCCCACTACACCAGTAGGGCTCTGGTGAGGTGGGGTTCCAGGACATACTGGTGAGTTCTTCTGCCCAGGGAAGTCAGACTGATGTTATGGTAGCATCTGCAACTTAGTGTTTGAAAAGCAATAAGATAAAAATCAAGAAAAATGGGGGCCCAGGTAGTAGTGCAGTGGGTTAAGCACACATGGTGCAAAGTGCAAAGACCTGCATAAGGATCCCAGTTTGAGCCCCTGGCTCCCCACCTACAGGGGGGTCACTTCACAATCGGTGAAGCAGTGCTGCAAGTATCTATCTTTCTCTTTTTATCTCTGTCTCCCCCTTCTTCATTTCTCTCTGTCCTATCCAACAACAACAACATCAATAACAACAACAATAATAACCACAACAATGATTTTAAAAGGGAGGGGCAACAAAAAGGGGGAAAATAGCCTCTAGGAGAAGTGGATTCAGCACCGAGACGCAGCAATAACCCTGGAGACAAAAAAAAAAAAAAAAAAAAGAAAAATCAGGACAAATTGTTTAATAATCAGGAAACCAGATGTAAGAATAGAGCATATGGAACCAAGGGTCTTCGTGCAAGAAGAAGCTAGGAAATCTATTTTAGGCACATTCCAAGAGCCCATGACTTTACTACCTTTTGCGTGAGCCCAACAGCTAACATGCAAGTGAGATAAATATATTGCCTACAACCCTTTATTTTTCTACCTTTCTTTCTTTATTCCTTTGTTTCTTCCTTTTATTTTCTTTCTTATTGATTTAATAATTATCTACAGGTCTGTAGGATAAGGGGTACAATTCTCACCACCAGAATTCCATACCCCATCTTCTCCATTGGAAGTTTTCTTATTTATCCCACTGGGAGCATGAACTGAATATCATTATGGGGTGCTGAAGGTGGAAGTTCTGGTATATGTAATTGCTTCACACCGTTTTATTTTTAATATGTATTTATTATGAGAGGAAAGGAGAGAGCGGAGGAAACAAAGAGAGAGAAAGAGAGAGAAGAGAGGGAGAGAGAAAAAAGATAGATGAAGAACCCAACTCTAAAATAAAGTGGACTGAGAATTCAACCTCCCTCTGACCTCTTAGGTCTCAGGTATGCATGCCATGTTTTCTAGCAGATTGAGCTATTTCCTGCCCCCTTAAACCATTTTATGCCATAAAAAGTTTACATTTATTTGAGTGAAGACTATGTGATATTATTGACTGTTTTCATCAGTGTTTTATGATGCTATGACTGGGGTCAAGATTTTTGTCCATCGGAATTATATTGACCCAGTTTTAGAAGCAATAATATATGGGATGAAGGGCACATTGTTTAACTGAATTTAAAAAGTTTCATAAAAGTTACACAAGTTTCCTTCCTAGACTGGACTCCAACCAACCTCTGCCTTCCATCAAACCACAAGTCACTATATTCTACATTTTGGTTATTCTTCCCTTAATATCCCTTGTTTTCCATGTCATTATTCTGATCATTGATAGTACTTTATCTGAAAGATTCTCACCTTTCCCTTGCTCTCTGTACTGGCAGAAAATTTTCTATTCAGTCCAATTTCAAAGTCTTTTCTGTGAAGATCCCAGCCCTAGTGGACCCTCAGAGAGGATTTGAGCCTGGGGATAGCCCTCAGGTTGCCTTGAGGAATGCTCCATAGGTGAGGATCTGGCTTGGAAATTGTATTCATTGTATATAAATTAGGGAAGCTTGTCATTAATAATTTTGAAGCATTGTACAAAATCAAGTGAATCAGACAAAATATCTCAATACTGGCAGTACCTATACATTGAGAGGTACAACTAAGTTCATTATAAGTAATATACCATATTAGCTCATTCTGAGTGTGAGAGATAAGGCATTTTGACCTCTCTATTCTTTGTGAATTTTTGATGGGTTAATGGTTAATAGGACCTTGGTCTATAATTTTCTGAACCATCTCCTTGCAGAATGTTTAGAATTTCTTTGTGTGACTTCTTTACAGGGCCACACTTGCCATATCCTGACTTTTTATTCTTACGTATGTACAAAAAAAGATCACACCTTTAGGCTGATTTATTGGCTGATTAACCATCCCTTTAGTAGGATGGGGGAAATAGCATAATTGTTATGCAAAAATATTTTCATGCCTGAGATGCCAAAGTCCTAGATTCAATCTCTTATACCACCATATACAAGAACTCAGCAGTTTAGAATCTATTTGTGTGACCTCTTTACAGGGTCACACTTGCCATATCCTGACTTTTGATTCATACATATGTACAAAAAAGATCACACCTTTAGGCTAATTTATTGGCCGATTAACCATTCCTTTAGTAGGATGGGGGAAATAGCATAATAGTTATGAAAAAATGCTTTCATTCCTGAGATGCCAAAGTCCTAGGTTCAGTCTCATACCACCATATACAAGAACTCAGCAGTACTGTCCATGGTTTCTCCTGTGAAACTGGGAATCAAACCCATGCTCTCGTGCACAGTAGGGTACACATTGAACCGTCCCTGGGCTCCTTTAACTTCTTTTGTGCTGTCAAATGCTTCTGTATCATTGGCACTAATGTGAAGGTAGTCATGAGCAGCGAGGTTCTGGCAAATGAGGCATCTTTCTCTTCTAGCTAATGTCAAGACTCACTGTGGCTCTGGAGGGTCAGTGCCTCTTTTGCAGGGGCAGCATCTTAAGTGACCATGTCCTTGTCCAATGTTCTGTGCATTTTCTGAGACTACTTATTAATTTATTTAGTTACCAGAGAACTGTTCACCTCTGACTTAGTGGTGCTAGAGATTAAAACTGGCACCTTGAAACCTCAAACATCAGAGGGCTTTTTCTTTCCCCTCATAACCACCATGTTATTTCTCTTGCCCCACCATTTGATTTAAGTCATGCATGCATATGGCGTGCCATCCAACTCTGTCTACTATCATTTAGTTAATGATGCAATGGATAAACCATTTGTACCACAATAGGACACATGAAAAGGTGGCGTAGAATAGTCTAGGACAAGATCTTAACTGGAAGAATAATTAAAGAAGTCTTCTTTGTGGGGGGAAGCCCTGGAAGAAAGGTTTGGTATTAATCATGGAAACAGATTTGGGAAGTCATGTCTCAAAGACACTGGAAAATGACACTCTGCATTGTGGGACAGTGTGGGGGCAAACTGTGAGCAAAACAGATGTTGTAAGTATGCAGACACTAGCTCCATCTTTAAACCCTGACCTTGACTCCAGACCAAACCTCAGCATCTTTCAGCTCCATCTCTGATACATCTTTGGTAGAAAGATGTACACTCTGGTTTCTTTATTCTACCTGACAGATAAGTTCCAATGTGTTGTTTTATTGTGGGATGCTGTCCTCAGAAAGCAGGCTTATGTCAATGTGTGTGTGTTTTCTGTTTATTAATAAGTGGCAATGAATTATTCATTTAGCAAAAGAAAAAAATAGTCATAGACATTAATAGTTTAAAACTATTTACATTATGTGTGTTCTTAGGCTTAGATATTAAAATAGGAAGCTCTATAATCAGTCTCTGTTTCTTTCCTTCCCAATTTTCTTCTCCTAAACCCTTATCCAAATAATCTTCCAGTCCTAACAGGGATATTTTGGGTACAGATAACTGCTCCATTTTTTTTTCCTAATGAAGTTTTGAAATTGTATATTTGAGGAGAAGTTCAATGTAAAACATGAGATACTTACAAGCATATCTGTTGTAATTCTAACTACCTGATGTCTAGCTTTTAGTCTATAAAGGAACAGGCCCTCTTTTCTCTACTCTGTTGTCATTTCTTCTCACCTTTATTTCCCTCACCTCCAGTGTCATGCACCAAAGCCCCCTTCTTCAAAACAAGGCTTTAAGAACAACTCTTCCTTGAAAACATTTGTGTCTTTTTTTTTTTTTTTTCCGAATAAAGATCATGGACTCTTACTCCAAACTTGGACAACTTCTATCTTCTATAAGACATTTGTTTTGTACAGTTTTTTATTAGAGTAAGATATGGACATTTCTCCCTTAACTATTTTTTTATCAAATGCAGTGACTTCAGGTAGTGTCTGTTCCTGTTGAATAGCAAATGCTCAATTAATGCTTGATGATTAGTGGCTTATTCATCAAGCAGGCTGTGTGATTTTGAACAAGGTGTCAGTGCCTTCCTCTCAGAAGCTATGTAGGTATGTGGAAACAAATTCAGATTCTTGAATCAGAATGATGTGGGTACTCCAGTTCTTCCTCTTACTAGCTCATTGGAAAAGGACATATTTTGCTAGGTCACAATTGCCTAGTCTGAAAATCATACATTCTGCCATCCCAGATTGATGTTGGGAGGATTAGTTAACATAGTTAAAGAGCTCAGGGAGGGCTGCGCTGAACATAGCCCTTGTTTCATAAATATTTGCCATTAATTTAGGAAGCAAAGAGGCTGGGCAATGTAATGTTCAGGTCTCCTCCTCAAGTATTAGGTTTTAAATCTAATTGGAAATCATTGCTGTCTAGTATTTAGAGTCATAGTTCGAGCCCCCGGCTCCCCACCTGCAGGGGAGTAGCTTCACAGGTGGTGAAGCAAGTCTGCAGGTGTCTATATTTCTCTTCCCCTTTCTGTCTTCCCCTCCTCTCTCCATTTCTCTCTGTCCTATCCAACAAGGAAGACATCAGTAACAACTACAATAATAACTACAACAATAAAACAACAAGGGCAACAAAAGGAAAATAAATAAATATTTAAAAATTAAAAATCTAGCTCCTGAGCCATATAAAAACATGTAGTAGTTGAGCACACACTTTGCCAAGCGTAAGGATTTGGGTTTGAGCCCCCACCTGCAGGAGGATGCTTCATGAGTGAAGAAGCAGGTCTGCAGGTGTTTTACTTTTCTTTACTTTCTTTGTCTTCCCCACCCCTTCTCAATTTCTCTCTGCCCTGTCAAAGAAAATAGGAAGAAAAAAATAGAAAAAAAAAATGGTCATTGAGAGTGTGGATTCATTGTGCTGTCACAGAGCCCCAGTGTTAACCCTACTGGTAATTAAAAAAAAAGAGATTAAATTTATAAACACTAGAAAAAGATCACTTCTCTGATTTGGAATGATAAACTTCTAGATCTAAAACCCTGTGACTATCCAGATGTTCTGTGATTTTTTATCTTAAGAATAATTATATAATATATATGTATATATAATAAGTTCCTATTCCTAAAGAGAAAAAAATCTAACAATGAGAGTTACAACTAATATAATTTTCAAAGTGGCTACACAAAGGTCACAATATCTTTTTTTTCTGGTATACACATATACATAAACAAGTTTAACTTAAATATACTTTTGTTAATTTTCCCCCCTTTTGTTGCCCTTGTTGTAGCTTCGTTGTGGTTATTATTATTATTGCCGTTGTTGATGCAATTCGTTGTTGGATAGGACAGAGAGAAATGGAGAGAGGAGGGGAAGACAGAGAGGGGAGAGAAATATAGACACCTGCAGACCTGCTTCACCGCCTGTGAAGCGACTCCCCTGCAGGTGGGGAGCCGGGGGCTCGAACCGGGATCCTTACGCCAGTCCTTGCGCTTTGCACCACATGCGCTTAACCCACTGCGCCACCGCCCGACCCCCCGCGTTTGTTAATTTTTTTAAATTTGTTTTTTAATGTTTACCAGGGCACTACTCAGCTTAGTAAAATAAGTAAGGGATGACGAATAACTACTAGATGATCTCACTTATTACTGGAATACAGAGAATTAAAATGCATGACCTTGCAAAAATAAATAAACACATAAATAAAAAGGGATAGTAGCCAAACTCTCTAAAACTTTATAAAAGTTATCGAGGCTATGGGGGTTGAGGCACAGGACTTTGGTAGTGGGTTCAACACTCACACAATCTTATAATCCTGAAATTATTACTAAATAATAAATTAAAATAGGAGAAAAATAAAGATACAGGTATGTTTCCAAACCAAGAAAAGGAAGTTCTTTCTTCAGGTGTAAGGAATAAGGAGGGAATGGCCATTCTGAGCTCTGAGTTTTGAGATGACTGTTTTGGTACAATGTGATAGGAGAGGATAAAATTAAGAAAAGCATAAGCAGGGACAAAATGAAAGCTAGTATGTTTTAAATATGCCTCAAAACATTAGTATTCATGATATATATGATAATGATATTAAAATTCTTCAGAGGTAGATTACATTAAAGTAGATTGAGTTGTATGCTGTTTGCATATCTCTTCATAAAACCTAGCTATAATCAGTTAGACAGTAAAGGGAAGAGGAATATATAGTAGGCAAACACTAATCAAATGAAATCTTGAGGAGAAATATACGTATCTGATAGCATAAACTTTACAATAGCAATATAAAAATTGGGAATAAAGAAGATTATTTACTACTCATGAAAGGAATAGTCCACCAGGAGATAAGTGAAGTCAATACTTGCATACAGAAAGAAAAAAAATTAGAAAGAAGTACAATGATTAATTGTTGAATGATTAATCCAACTGTGAGACTTTTTACTTAAATGTGCACAATAGTTTAAGTATGTAAAATAATAATATATAGAAAATGATTATCTTATTAAAGCAATAATCAAATGAGCATATATAAGATTATGCTTCCAAGAATTAAGGTGTGCAGATTCTTTCCCTGAGGAAGTGAGAAATTCTCTCTGTGGGGATTTGATATCTTATGACCTCATTTTTCTGACTTTGACCCAATTTGTTGAATTGTATTTTATTTTGAATGGTAATTCTGCCCCTTCTATGACTGAAAGGCTTAATTTTATCCCTCTGGAAAATATTTCTATCAGTGATGGGAGTAGTCTGTGTGCACTGATTTTTTTTTTTTTTTTGCTTTATGCTTTTTGGAGGGTAAAATATAAGAGATATTCTAAGTGAAGAAAAAAATCCAGAACATGTGTTCACTGTTAATCAAACATCATAGTGTTTTGTTTCAATCACTATTCCTCATACTATTTCTTAAGGGCATAAATATAGTCTACTTTGTTAGGATATTGTCTGGAAATAGAAAGGTCTTATACATGATCTAGTTGTGAAGGTTTGTAGTGAACAACTGTTAATATCCTATCTTTTATATTTGTGTTAGTCTGGCTACCTTGACAATGGAATTGGTTGAAAAGAGTCAACATGATCTCTTATAGTGGAAAATTGTGATCAACCTTCTTAGGTTCTAAGGTGGAGGAATAGCTTTAAGTAATTTATTCTGGCTTTAGGCAGAACTGCGTGGAACTCCACAAGATCTTGAGAATCCAAGACCAACTACTTTCACTGATAATCATAATGTTCTAGAATGGCTGGGATCTATGAAAGATTCTCCATCTTCATCCTAACTAAAATTGACTTCTTTGGTTCCACCATAAGCAGGAGAGTCAGAGAAGACCTGTAGTATCAGCCCTGCCATAGGATGTTTCCTCCTAATAATTCTGTCATGCTAGTGCTGCTGATTATTTCCATTTACAGGATTATAGTCCCTTCTATGCCATCCCCATCCATAACCTCCACCTTTCATTCATGCTTTCAACTGACTGCCTACCACGTGTATGACAACTTGCTATGCTCTACAGGGGCAGGGGAAAACCAAACACACAGGTCCCTCTTTCTGTGGGGATCAAGGTAGAAAGCACAACACAGACAGGCAATCAATCAAGCAAAGGAGCATTCAGGTACAACAATTACAAATTGTTGTAAGTGCCGTGGAGTAAATGACCTTTGTGTTGATCATCAAGCCTGCATTAAAACCAGTCAGGCTTCCTGTCTCTTGCCTCTGCTAGGAACCATCACTGCTCAAGACTCCCCTCCCACCAAAATGACATTATAGAAAGAACAGATTCTGAGGTCAGTGGTATGGTTTGTTTTTATTATATTTTCTACATTGGGGCATACCAATGTAGGGGACAGCAGCAAAAACTATCCAGCTACTTTGTGCCATTGCTTTGAATGTCTTCAAATGTATTTTTTTATAACTGTAATTTTGTAAAAATAAACATGTTCAGAGACATGAAGTAGTGCAAAGTGAAATCTGAAATTTGTCTGCTTCTAATGCCAGGGTCCTTTTTACTACTTTGCAGATGTGTCCTTTACTTTTTTCAAAGACTGGCATCCACATCACACATGTGAGGTCTGTGCACATACACAGGTCTCAGAAATAATTGAAAATTGAGCAGAAATAAAGGCAGTGACAAAAAAAAAAAGGCCCATTCTAGAGCCCCTAATTACCCTGGTGGGATTTGAATTCAATTTCTTGCCTAGTTATTATTAAGTATATGCCATCTGTATAAATTAGGTTTTATGATTTTGTCGTAAACTTTTGTGTAATTTAACTCTAAAAACCTAACCTACAATCTCATTTGATGAGGGAAAGTGTTAGCTTGATATACAAGGATTAATTGTCCCCACCACATATTAGAAACCCAAATGTAGCTAAACATTAAGGTTAAATGATGATATCACAACTTACTTGGTTCACATTTTACATCCAGTTGAAAACACAAACCCCTCACTTCATTAATCCTTTGCAATCCACCCCCCCAAATGGAATAGTCCTTTGGGGACACATTTATATCCTTTTAATTGCCTCCTGACAGTCCTGCTGATGGAATTTGTATCCAACTTTGTTACTGGATAGTGACAACTTGCCCTGATGGATGTGTGTACATAATTATTCCCTCACAGTTAGATTTAATTAATGCTTACCCTCATCATGATCTTGCAGCTAGGAGCTTTCTCTGCAGGAGCAGTTAATGGCAAAAGGATTTTTGTTTTAGCCAAGTGAGACTCCAAAAGGCTTTGTAAAATTCTTATACTTTTTTTTTAAGGAAGAGGAAATATAAAATATTGGATCCTGTTTTATTTCCTCCTTTTCTATCCTAATGCTACGTATGAATAGATTTGAGTCTGCCTATGGGGATAGGGTTGTTAAAACTAATTTCAGACTAAATATCACTAATGCAGATGCCTCACAGGAAGATGTATACTTTTTAATATCTTGGCTTAGAGTTGAGGTGTCCTGGCTTCATTTTGTTTATATCTTTGTACAAACTATGTATGCCTTTGTCTTTTGAATCAGTTGTCACCTTGAATGCAGTCTGAATGTTGAGGTAAATAGCTATGTGAGGGAGGAGATATTAAGAAGAGTTGGTGAGCAGGATTAGGATGGGCGAGTAGACAATAGGAATCTGAAGATATGATTTGGGAAGAGATTATTATTAGAGAGTTTGTAATAAGAAGATGGAGTGTAGAATTCTAAAAACCCATTAGACAGAAATACTTTACAAATCTGTCCCAGTCCATGCTTGTGAAATATTCATGTGACATTTGGCTTTTATTATAATGGCAATGCCTTGTGTTTGCAGAGAGCTTAAGAGTTTACCACATTTTCACACCCATTATCTTGGAGGATCTTTTCAATAACCCTGAGAGGTGAACAGAGAAACAGTCACCAGTGACAAGACTGAGACCCAGAGAGGTTGAGCCACTTACCTACAGTAGCACAGACAGTAAGTAAAAGAAAATGATGTTGAAACTACTTCTTCTAATGTCAAATCCAATACTGTCTTCACTACATTATGTCACCTCCCTTTTGGTTTGGAAATGCATTCAGGGGAGATTTAAATGAGTGGATTAAGTAGCAATCCTTCTTTGCCTTCCTTCATTTGTTTTGTTTCAAACATCAGCAGACTCTCAGCTGAAAGACAGCATCTGATTTGAGAGCAATATGATGCTACTTTCTTTAATGATTTTCTGCAATTTTAATGATCATTACTACTTTGAGTTATTATAGGAGATTTCATCTAGTTAGATCCAAGAAGTCTACAGTAAAATGTAACCACTGGAGAATACAAGGCTTCTCCATCAAACCATATACTTCTTCCAGGCCTTGACCTTGAACTCCAGAGAAACCTAAAGCAAAATAATCAAGAAATTCAGGACTGTGCTGTGGGAGATGGGTACACCCTGTAATATAGATGAGAAAACTGAGAGAAAGAAGGAAAGTGACTTCTCCGCAAAGAGTTAGTGGCACACCTGACTCCCCTAGCCTGGTCTCCTTAGTTCCAGATTAGGGTACTATAATAGGTAAAGCTGGTGGTGGCCTGAGAAAACTCTTTTTTTTTTTTTTCTGAAAAATGGAAAATAGTGGCCTGAGCAAAAAGAGTGAATGGTTGACCCAAGGTAGCATGCTAATCTAGAGACAGTTATGAAATTCTGTGTTCTTAATTACTATCAACTCAAGTCAGTTCAATCAGTATCACTGGCTTTGTCCCAGCCAGTAAGATTACATCATTCTACAAAATTATAGGTAAGCATGCTATAGAGAGAAGAGGAGAAAATCTAGCTGCCTTTTATTCTCATTCAGCACTGCTGGTAAGAAGAACATGAAATCTGTTTCCAAGGAAGACCAAGTTCAAATTTAAACAATTTGACTTTGGAGTAAAAGCCTTTTTGGGAGTGTGTGGGTGAAGCTGAAGAGTTACTGTATGCATTAGTCTTTGTATTTTTTAATCATACTTCTGTGACCCAGATGATAAAAATTTGAATTGAAGAGTAATAGCTTGATGCCAATAGAATACAGTCTCTTACATTTTTTTGTCACTTTACAGTTTAGAAAACAGTAGAAAAGCCTGCTAATATTGTATTCTTATTTATCAATGATTGACTATATACCAAGAAATACATTTGATTTTTTTCCACCAGGATTATTGCTGGGTCTTGGTGCCTTCAAATCCACTGAAATCTAGTATGACCACTGGTATGATGAATACTGAGTTCTTTAAAAAGGATTTGTCTCATATTCTCAAGTATAGATATTTTATTGGGGAGTTAATAGTGTACAGTACAGTTATTCACACATGAGTACCATTTCTTATCTTCCTTTGATAGGCATCTACCTAACATTCTCACCTCCAACTTATGTCAATTTCTACCCTAAGAATACAAATATCTTACCAAGCCTTTTAAAGTACCCTCCCTTCTTGTTCATTTGATCCAATAATCATGATATTTAATTACAGTGGCCCAAAGTGATTTTCTACAAAGTATGCAGGTAGGGTTGTCCTTCTAGGTTGTTTCAGAGAAAAAAAAGACAGTTAATATACCCGAGGGAAACTCTGTAAAAAAAAAATGTGGTGGTTCCATCTCCTGTGAATGGAAACTTTCTGATCCTCTTTCCTGATTGGTATGGGACAAAACTTATTTTCCAGATCACTTGTCACATATACTTGAGGCTGTGTTAGCTGGTTGGAACACAAGTAACACGTCTGGCAACTGCAGTTGAGTTTACAATTGATTTGAATCATTAGTAACTAACTGTTGTCCTCCTGGACCCATTCATCCTAATTTCTAATGGACCAGTTTGAAGACTTTAATAATATAATATATCTCCACATCTTGCAGTTCTTAAAGATTATCACTTGTTAAAATTTGGAGTCTCTTGCTGGCCGGGCTAGCTTCACGGACGGGTAACAGAGACGCAGAGACAACGGCTGGGCAGGGCAGCTGTAATTCTTTATTCAGGAACAACGATTCATAAACTAAGACAAACTAATCACCAAACAGAACTCTGCTGTCTCTTTGCGGTGGCGCAAGCACTCTCTCTTACTCTGGAACTCAGGAACCCCTTCTTACTCTGCAACTCTTCAACCCTGGAACTCTCGAACTCAGGAACCCTCTCTCGGGGTTCCTTGGGGTGGGGCCAAGCAGGCCCGCGAAATTAACTGGACTGATCCAATTCTCTTGGCGGGGGAGGGCTAGAACAAACCAATGTAAAGCATAGGACAATCACTTATCACATTAATTATCCTCAGGATGAGATATTGGCTCTGGTTTTCTCTCTAGGTTTGGGATAAAAGTGCTTCCACTTGATTGACCTACTATCAGAGTTTCATCATAGAAGCTAAGGGAATGGTGTAAAGAGGGCTATATCAATCATACTTAGGGGGGACTAAAACAATGATCATTTCACTGTGAGAAGACTGCATCCAGACTCCATTCTCCATTCTTACCTGGCTATCCATGCATTCTCCCACTACTCAGTTGCCTGACATAAATGCCAATGTGCATTCAATTTTCCTTGAAACATCTGGATATCTAGTTATGTATGGGTATGGTTACCTGAATAAATAAGGGGTTATAGCTATATCCCCTTACTGTGGTAAGTAAACATTCCCTTGGGTACCCAGGTTCTCTTCTCTTCTAGTGAGTGAATTGGGGTCTGAGGATGGTTTTAGGTCCAGGAACTGAGAATATAGCACATGTTTAGCATATAGTTGCCATCAAAACACAGTGACTCATTTTGCAATTTAAGTTCAGGATGTATGTGGGAAGCTGGAATAGTCAGTCCATCATTCACAAACATTATGATGAAGCTTTCCTTTTGAGCCACCACCTTTTCTATTTCAGGATCTGTATCCCTCCCTCATACCCAATAGAAGCCAGAACATCTTGTAATTGTTCAGCATTTCACAATTACATAATCCTTTGATACAAATCATTTCCTTTAATGTGAAATAAAAGCTGTGCATGTTAAGGAATTACATGTTCATGTTCCAGTGAGATTCATTTCTTCACCTCCACCTGGCAGAAGCTAATCACAGAAAAGCTTCTCAAGTCAGTCTCCACCTTCTGGGGAAATTCAGGATAACTGGCATGTCACACTGGGATTCCCGAATTTGTGTTACTCACCTAATCTCAGAGAAGAGCTGGCAAGGCAATAGTCAGTGTCCCTATTATTCGTTATATGAGATAGTTGTCCAATTTTAAAAGACTGAAAAAGTATTAACTAATTTTCTGTAGGTCACAGAGGTAGGAATGGAAATTTAATCCTGAGCATGTATCATTTTGTTGTTGTTGTTATTGTTATTGTTTAATTGCCAGCAGGATTATCTCTGGGTTTCTGGGTTTGGCTCTTGCACAATGAATCCATCATCCCCCCCCCCCTTTTTTTTTTGATAGATGCTGGGGAATTGAGAGGTGGGACCAGGCAGTGGTACACTTGGTTAAGTGCATACATTACGGTGCACAAGAAACCAGGTTCAAGCCCCTGGTCTCCACCTACAGGGGGAAGGCTTAAAAAGGGAGGGAAGCGGAAGGAGGAAGTGGAGGTGGAGAGGTGGGAGAGAGAAAAAGAGATGCTTGCAGCATTTTTTCATCACTTGTGAAGCTTTACCCTCTGCAGGTGGGTATGAGTGTTTGAGCTTAGTCCTTGTGCACAGTAGTGTATTATAAACCACCCTGCCCTGCAAACATGTGTTTTGTTGGAACTTATATGAATTGATTTTGTTAATGAGTAGGGAACCGGAGGAGGAGAGACTAGGGAGTAGACTGGAGTGGGTGAGGATGAGGATGCCGGAGACAACCCCCTGGTTGACCTTCTCCCCTCAGAGCCTAAACCCATCTGATCCTCTCTAGGCTCCTTCCTGTCTTGGCTGTTCCTGGTTTGACACACTCTCTCTAAGCCTGAAACCATTTCCTGAGAAATCCAGAGCAATTTGGGAAATAACATATCCTGCCTAGTGAAATAAAATTCATTTCCTTTATTTCCCTAGAGATTTCTTCACATAACCAAATAGTTACATTTCTAAAATGCATGTGTGTTTGCAAGTGTTTTCCCAAACTACATATAAATCCTCTCCTTTTTACAGTGGGCAGATTGAGTTTATATTGTGGAATTTTCCCTTCAGCTTAAAAGCTTTGGACTGTGCAACATGTTTCCACAATGCATTATCTATTCAGTCTTGCCACATTTACTGAATAACAAATACTTGATCAAATATAGTATATGGTGATGGCAAAATAAACACCCCAATCTTCTGAAGGTTTTGTTTATAATTATCATTATCATTGTTGTTGTTATTGATTTACCTACCATACTATAGAGTTTTGGAGAAATTATATATATATATATATATATATATATATGTGCATTGCCATGCTTACTAACAACATCTCTGTGTCATTTTACTATCAAAAGATCCCATCTTCCTGTTCCTTCCACTCTGATTTCCCTTTCTGGAAATTGCCTTAGTTTCCTTTGGATTTTTTAAATCTTTATTTATTAGATAGAGACAGCTAGAAATGGAGAGGGAAGGGGGGTAACAGAGGGGGAGAGAGACAGAGAGACACCAGCAGTACGGCTTCACCACTTGTTAAGCTTTTCCCCTGTGGGTGGGGACCGGGCGCACAGGTCCTTGGGCACTGTAGCATGTGCACTCAATCAGGAGTGCCACCACCCAGCCCCTCCTTTGGATTTTAAGACTGTATTTTACTGACTTTTTGGGCAGTTTTATTAATTTGTCAATGCTGTCATTTTAATGAGGTAGAGCCTTTTCTATGTGCAATTTCACTGCTCTGGGCTGCATTCACATTCAGACAGAAACAATGAGAGAAGAAGAGACAACACAACCAGATTATCTCCAAGATGGTGGCACTTCCATGTGGTTCTAGGTGTTCAAGCTTAGGCCCCATGCTTAGCAGTGTATGTACCCTATCCAGTGAACTATTCACACAGCCCACTTTGTTTGTTTTAGTTATTTATATTCCAGATAGGAATGAAATCATCCAGCACTAGTTCTTCTTCCTCTTCTTGCATTTCTTCTCCTCCTCCTTCCTTTTATTATTAAAATTATTGTTATTGGGAGTCGGGCTGTAGCACAGCAGGTTAAGCGCAGGTGGTGCAAAGCACAAGGACTGGCATAAGGATCCCGGTTCGAACCCCGGCTCCCCACCTGCAGGGGAGTCGCTTCACAAGCGGTGAAGCAGATCTGCAGGTGTCTAGCTTTCTCTCCTCCTCTCTGTCTTCCCCTCCTCTCTCCATTTCTCTCTGCCCTATCCAACAACGACAACAACAATAATAACTACAACAATAAAACAACAAGGGCAACAAAAGGGAATAAATAAATAAAATAAATATTAAAAAATAAAAATAAAATAAAATAATTGTTATTATTATTATTATTTTCATTGTTAATGGGGGTTCACTGAAAGACAGTTTAGACACCATAGAACCAAGTCTTCCCTCAGTGTGGTGACAACCAGGCTTGAAGTTGAACCATTTCTATGAAAAAGCAAGCACACCATCCAAATGAGCTCTCTTGCTAACCTGCAATACTTCTTTTAGTTCTTGACTTATTTCACATAGTATGATCACCTCAAGTTCCATTTTATTTCACCCCCAAAGGCACAATCTTATCTTTTTAAATACAGGTTAGTATCTCACGGGATATATTATTTCATAGATTCTTTAACCTCTATCTGTGGACATTTCAGATGATTTCATGTTTTGACCATTGGGCGTAATGCTGCCATAAACATAAGGTTGCAAGTATCCTTTGGAATCAGTGTTTTTATGTCTTGAAGAGTCTATTTGGCAGGAAAATAACAACAACAAAAGACAAAACATCATCTCAAGTAGTAGTGAAGGTGAAGGAAAATAGAGTAGTATACTGTCTATGTGGAAGTGGAGAAGAGGGTTTCTCAGGCTAGTCAGGTAAGAGGAAAGAGCAGCTCTGCATGAAATGGTGAAGGAAGACTTTTTGTTGTTATTAGTACCTGCTGTGTGCCATAGTGACACAGCAAAAGTTGAGGAGGGCAAAAGCTCTTGTCTACATTTTGAGAGCATATAGGAGAGACTAGGAGAGCTCTTCTCCTCTGTCCTCCACTCCCACTCCCACCTCAGGAACAAGATCTACCATTCTTAACAAGAATAGTTTGACGGACACAATCCTGTACATTAAGACAATATGTTCCACTTGTTCTTTTCTAAATTCTATTTATCCTCAGTACTTAAAACTATATCATCTTGTGCAACAGAGAAAGAGAGTACAAATACCAATTGGAATATAGTAAATTTCACTTGTGTCTCAGCTAATTAAAATTGGTACTTGTAGGGCCAGGTAGTGGTGCACTTAGAAGAACACATGTTACCATGATGGAAAAATCAGTTTTAAGCCTCCAGTTTGTGCCTATCAGCAGTGTGTGTGTGTGTGTGTGTGTGTGTGTGTGTGTGTGTGTGTGTGTATTCAGGAGCAGTGGATCAGAACTGTGGGTATCCATCTCTCTATCTGTTCATCTCTCTTCCTGTTTTTAACTGTTAATTTAATAAAAGAAAAACATAGATGCCCTCCAGGTATGGTAGAGTCCTCTTTCAGACATGAAGCACCAGTAACAACACTGACAATAATAAATAAATAAGTAAATAAAATAGAATAAATAAGCATTTGTAGTGAAATATTGCCACCAGTGAAAGTAATGGACCATTCTCAGAACAAAGGAAACTGTGGGTGCTCATTACAAGTAGGTTGTCTTCCTCCTCATCTTTATTTGAGTCCCTGATGGTTATAAAAATCACACTAGTGTTACCAGCAACCATCACTCTTTTATTATTTGATTTAATAATGATCAACAAGGTTGTGGGATAAAGGATACAATTCTTGCCACCAGAGTTCCATATCCCATCTTGTCCATTAGAAGTTTCCATATTCTTTTATTTTTTAATTAAACAATCATTAGATATTTTAATTCAAATAGTATTCTTTTGTGATTACTTTGTTTGGCATATACTGAAGCTATTTTGATGAAGAATAATATTATAACTAATAAATTAACAATGTATAGCACATATGTATGGTCATAAATTAGAGTCCATAGTTTCAACTTGAACTTGGATCATTCCTCTTCCATTTATTTTCTTCCTTTCTCCCTTTCACTCTCTCTCTCTCTTTCTCTCTCTCTCTCTCTCCCTTTCTCTCTCTCTCTTTCTTTCTTTATAAAACGGAAATACTAACAAAACCAGGTTCCATATTATTTATCCCTGTGGGAGTATGGACTAAAGATCTCTGCGGGGTGCAGAAGCTTGAAGGTCTGGCTTGTGTAATTGTTTATCCACAGAAGATGGGTATTGACAGGTCAATCCATACCCCCAACCTATTTCTATCTTTCCCTAGTGGGGTGCAACCACCATTCCTTTTTTTTCCTTACCTCCAGGGTTTTTGCCGGGTCTCAGTGCCTGTACTATGACTCCACTGCTCCTGTAGGCTACCCACCCCTTTGTTGCCCTTGCTGTTTTATTGTTGCTGTGGTTATTATTATTGTTATTGGATAGGACAGAGAGAAATCAAGAGAGGATAGAGAGACAGGGAGGAAAGACACCTGCAGACCTGCTTCACTGCTTGTGAAGTGACCCCTGAAGGTGGGGGGCTGGGGGCTTGAACTGAGATCCTTACGCTGGTCTTTGAGCTTCATGCCATGTGTGCTTAACCCAGTGCACTACCACCCAGTCCTGCAACCACCATTCATAAGTGTTGTATATTGTCTTCGGGAGGCAAGGAGGACTATCATAAGGTGTTGAGAGGCCCAGGGACTGACTATAGCTCAAGAGGAAAGATCACGGGGGTGTAGAGAGACCCAGGAACTAATTGTGACATGATTCTTGTATGGTAACCTCATAGACATATGACCTTCTGCATTGTGTATATGTCATTCTGCTCATTCTGCTTGTGCCAGAAAGTTGTTAAGTGAACCAGCTTTTTGCTTTCATTTTTCTTTTGCCTGTACTCCCTTGACCCAGAAGCATATGCATATATATATATATATATATATATATATATATATATATATATATGCACATAAATGCATGCATGCTTTGTGCAATTGACCATGCTCATCTGATAGTTGAAGAGTAATTTCTCGTAGTACAGCCATCAGGATATGGAGGCAGGCAAATACCCATGAAAGACAGACTTAAAAAAGGAGCTTTCCAAATATTTTGCAGCCACACTTACACTATTGACTCCCACCATCCTATTCTCTTTATGTTCTGCAGGATGGCAAGTGCCATATGGAATCTTGGACAGTAGTTTAGCTCTTACTTTGTTGGTTCAAAAGTAACAAGGATGATTCAGAGTAGGTGTTCTTTGAGTCTATTCTTAATATTCATTTGACCATCTTTGTGCTTCCTGTGTGACCAGTGTGGTTTATAGAAAATGGACACTACAATGCCTCGAAAGTGTTTATTTTCACCAAGATGTACTTAAGTTACAAGAACTCCTTCCCTCTGCATAGCTTCCCACACTTTTTTTTTCCACTCATTCAGTATGGACTGAAGTTAGATGCTTTGCTTTTCTTATGTTGTGATCTTCCCTTAAGTGCCGACTTCCCACTAAAAACAACAATCAATTTATTTTACTAACAATTTGGGAACTGTAGAAAGGGTATTTTAGAAGTCCTGAACTCTAAGCAGTTTTTGAATGGGATCTCTATGTATTTATAAGCATCAGGTGAGATTATAGATAGTTGAAGGCTAAAATATGCTGGACATTCTGAATGATCTACTGGCATGACTGGTAGTTGGTTGACGTTATGTGTTTGCTTTGATCTCAGATGAGACTGCTGGCTGATACTTTTATAAGGGGTTTCTGAATAGTCTTCTATCCTAGACTTCTCTAGGATGCTGTCCCCAGAGAACTGGTGAAGCTGCAAGACCTCTTTCAGTCAAGAAAGTAACTAGTTGCCCAAATTCAAAGATAGGAAACCTATCTATCAAGGGGAGGTATGCTGTAAAATTTGGGGACTTAACATTGAATGGTGAATGAAGACATGCACTCAGATATCCTGTCACCAAATTTAATAATTGTTTTTGCTATTCCATGATAGATAGATATATAGTGAATGTTTAGTACACAAAACAATTCAGAGCTAATGCAGTGTATCAGTGATCATTGTGGGTCTCAGTTATTCAGATAGCTGCAGGAAAGACTTATTCTGCTAAAATCACAATGTCTGATAAATTATTAAATTGTCTCTGTTCCAATTTCATGCATGAAATGTAGAGGGAAATGAGAACACTTAACCCTCTAGTATTACTCTGTCCTTAAATCGGGCCAGCAAAAATAATATTATTTATAAACAGTTTGTCTAATACTAAAATATATATTTTAACCTCCCATTTAACCAATAGTAAGATGCTGGCCTTAATCTGATAAATGTCATAGGATAGATTAATTTTTTTAATTTAAAATATTATGTGTGCATTAAAGAAAGTTTACCTATACCAGAGATTATAAGGATTTCTCTCCAGTTTTATTCCACAAAGATTATTGTTTTTTAAGTTATGTTTGGCTTTGTGATCCATTGTGAGTTAATGTGTGTATATGTTATGTTCATTTCTTTAGCATATAACTTTTACCATTTGCTGAAAATCTTTTCATTGAAACACCTTTATCAAAAATCAGTTGAACTTCTGAATTCTATTATATTTCCTTTGTTTATATGACTATTCTTAAGCTAATAATGCACTGTCTAGTTATTATATTGTTATGATATGTGTTGAAAACAAGTAGTGTAAATCCTCTAATTTTGTTCTGTTTTAGAAATGTCTTTGTGAATCTAGGTTATTTGCATATATATTTAAATGTAAACATCACTTGGCCAATTCCTATCCCCAAAACATCTTAAGAGATTACAGCTTGCACTCCATTTAATCTATAGATAATTTTGGGTGAAGTGACATCTTAATAGTATTAAGTCCTGTCATCCATCTTGTCTGTCTATGCACTTACATAATTTTCCTTTATTTCTCTTAGTAATTCTGTTATTTCCATTGAAAAGATTTTACATATTTTCATTAAGCATAGTATTAAGTAGTTTAGAGTATTGTGTAGCATTGTAAGTAGATTGTTTTTAATTTAGTTTGCCATGGTTTGCTGTTTATGTATAAAAATACAATGAACCCCCCTTTTTGCAATTAGCCTCTCTCTCTCTCTTATTATCTTTATTTACTGGATAGAAACAACCATAAATTGAGAGGGAAGAAGAGAGACAGAGAGACACCTGCAGCACTACTTCACCACTTGGAAGCTTCCCCCTGAAGGAGGACATCAGGGGCTTGATCCCAGGTCCTTGCACACAATGTAACATGTGGGTTCAGTCAGGTGTGCCACCACCTGGCCCCTACAATGAACTTTTGCACATTAATCTTTAATAATCTACAAAATATTTATTTATTTTAAAATACAGAATCCAGATGATAGCTCTAGCATATAAGGATCAAACCCAGAGACTCATATATATATGCAAGGCTAGTGCCCTACCTTCTGAATAATCACCCTAGCTGTTAACCAACTATCTTTTAAAAAAATAATAAATAAATAGATTTTTATGGTCATCACAAGGCTTTGTTCCTTCAGGCCAACTTTTTCATATGGCAGGACAGACGCAGAGATAGACACAGAAAAGAAAGCACAGCCCTGAGGCTTCTGTCAGGGGGCTCAAACCTGAGTTGTGCCAATAACAAAGCAAGTGCATATCCAAGTGAACTATCTTGCTGGTTCTATCTTTTATCTATAAGCCACTCTAATTATTTTGTAAGTCTTTGGTATTTCTTTTATTTTGAACATTCATATCATTTGTTTGCAGTGTAATTTCATTCATTTCTTTTCTACCCGCCCCCCATACTATTGCATAGTTCTGATTTGTGGTGGTGCTGGGGATTGAACCTGAGACAGAGTCTCAGGTGTATAATTCTTTTGCATAACCACTATGTTGGTTCTCCAGTAGGTTTCATTCCATTCTAATCATTATACTTTATTTATTTATAAAGGTTTTCTTTTTATTTTTTATTATTATTATTTTTATATATTTATGTATTTAAAAGAGGAGACATTAACAAAACCATAGGATAGGACAGGTATAACTCCACACAATTACCACCACCAGATCTATATATCCAATCCCCTCCCCTGATAACTTTCCCATTCTTTATCCCTCTGGGAGTATGGACCCAAGGTCATTGTGGGTTGCAGAAGGTGGAAGGTCTGGCTTCTGTAATTGCTTCCCTGCTGAACATGGGTGTTGAAAGGTCGGTCCATACTCCCAGTCTGCCTTTCTCTTTCCCTAGTAGGGTGGGTCTCTGGGGAAACAGAGCTCCAGGACACATTGGTGGGGTGTCTGTCCAAGTAAGCCTGTTCGGCATCATGCTGGCATCTGGAACCTGGTGGCTAAAAAGAGAGTTAATATACAAAGCCAAACAAACTGTTCAGCGATTATGGACCTAAAGGCTGGAATAGTACAGATGAAGTGTTGGGGGGGGCGGTACTCACTGCAGAATATTGTGTACTTTTGCTCTCAGGTATATATTTTGTACTAGTTTATGGATATGTGTGAATGTATGCTCTATCTAAGGGGACCTAGTATATATCTAGGTTTTGGGACTTTGTTAGGAAGTGAACCACCTGAAATGGAATTAGAGAATACTATGAAAGGGAAGGTCTCACCCTAGTAATGAAACTGAAGGGTTGTCATTCCACACCTGAAGTCTCTGGACACAGTTTGAAGTGAAGCATGCTGAGGTGGCATTTGTTGCATTGAGTAGGTTGTGATCGGTGGAAGCAATATTATTTGATATGAATTGAGAGAAGCATGCAGGAAAGTTTGCCTAAGGTTCCAGGACTGGGGGAAATATAGGCTCTATAGTGGAAATGTGAGGTTCCTGCTGTCTTAGCATTCAAGAATACAATGGAGAGTTATTGTTTTCATCACATTATTTGGTGATTGGGTTAACTTTGAAAAGTCCCTTTGTTAGGATTTGCTGTATCATACCCAACATCTTCTATTTAGCTGTGCCACCGGTTGCTTCTGTTCTCCCTGGTCTAGGCTTTTGAAAGAGTCAACGTATCAAAGACTCAACCTATGTATTAAAAATACTCAGTGTGTGCTTTAAAAAGTTTGAGACATACAATCAATTGTCCCCTCTCATATTAATTAAATAGTGATTTATATGACTACAAATTAATAGGAGTGTACATAAACACCATTCCCACTACCAAAAGACTATGTCCATCACACCCCAACCCCCACCACCACCCCCCCCCCCACTGCCCAGGGAAGCCTGAATGTCCACTCTTATCCTCACCCCAGGGTTTTTACTTTGGTGCCCTACTCCAGATATAGTCAAATCCTACATTTAGTTTCCCTTTCTGTTCTTCTTTCTCAACTTCTGTTGATGAGCTGGATCATCATCCAGCAATTGTTGTCAGAGCTCATGCCAGCAGCTGCCTCCAACTCACCATCTTGGCTCGGCCCCCATCATTATACTTTTAATTGTTATGTTAAAATGGGAAGACCAAGAATGTCTTTATGTTTGATTTTCAGCAGTTTGATTAGCAAGCATAGACTTTTTAAAAGCCATTTTTTATTTGTGATTGACAGTATATTATAAGGTTGTTTAAGATTGTGAAGATCCACACCACACCCACCACCAAAATTTGGTGTCCTTACTCTCCCAAAGTTAATCACCATAGTTCTCTCTCACAAAGTCTTAAAAATAGTATTTTTATTTTTAAAACTTTTTGCAAGTTCACATCTATCAGTTCTCTATATTTCATAAGCTGTAATCTAAATTGGGTAAATTTCTATCATAATTTCTTTAGTTTAAATTTTTACCTTGTTTTATCTTCTTGCCTTTTCAAACTTCAGTTACCTGTACTTAGAATTTTTGATACTGTCACATGAATTCATTCGGTGTCACTTAATTTTTATGGTGTGTTGATGATAAAATCCAGAACTTTAAGCATGGATACTATCACTTCTCTGACTCAGATTTTATTAAATACTTCTATGAGAAAATAGAGAGAGAGAGAGAGAGAGAGAGAGAGTATGAGAGGGAGAGAAAGAGATTACCTTACAATCCAGGATGCTCATTTTTTCTCTGTCTTTGATATATTCATGTAATGCCTAGGATCTAATTCTGTGCCTAACTCAGGAGGCATGGATTTCACATGGAATGCCACCTCCCTGGGTCTTTATTTTTTTAATCATCTCCATATCTAAAATCTTTAAGCAGATAACTTCTATTAATCACTCTCCAAGGTCAATGATTAAATTTTGTAGTCTCCTTTCCACTAAACTAATAGTAATTTTAATTTTATGTATCTTTTATTTTTAGTTTTAAAATTATCTTATGCTGTATGTTCTTGTGTATCTATGTGTATGATTTCCAGCTAATTGTTCTTGAATTTTTGTTTGTTATGATTATATCATTTTACTTAATTGGACCCCATTATAGCAATTGTGTTAAAGTTCTTGTCTATCTAGATCATCTTATGGTTAACCTTTGCTGATTACTTTTCCTTTGAAAATAAATGAAATGTTTTTGTTCATTTTTTTTTAGTAATTTTTCATTAAATTCTAGAGATACTGAATTTATTGCTTGAATACTCATACATACTCTCTCCTCAAAGATTGTCAATGTTTTGTTTTTGCAGGCAGTTACCTTGGTTAGATTCTAGCAGTTTTTTCCTGTCTTGAGGTGGCAAGAAGCAACTCAAACCCAATTTGTTTCCTTTTCTTTATCTGAGCTGGCTGGAGTCTGACTTCATACACTTGTGGTTTAGAGATAAGCCAGACTTGTGGGCAGACATTGCACACAGACTGAAGCCTTTCTGAGGGCCCCTCTTTTACTGTATTCTTCCTCGTTTTCTGGTGGTCTTGACTGTACTGGGTTCCATCCCCTGGGGCCTTGAGCTAGAAAAGTTGATTGTACTAGGTATTTCCATTGCCCTATCTTCCAACAAAGATTGAAAATAAGAAATGTACTCAGTGTCTCCTGGTGCATCCAAATTTCAACTTCTTTTTACTGCACACCTATTTTTATTTACTTTCCAAAACCTTTATATGTTGTTTGTTTGGGTTCAGTGTGTATCATTACTATATGCAGGAAGAAGGAGTAATATTTTACTTTTCAACGATATAAGCTGAAAATCTGTTATCTTCAATAGTAGCCATTTTACTGATATAGAATTTATTTTGACCCCCTTAGCATTAGTTGGGTGCAAATATTTCTATAAAATATTTTTTGTTATATTTTGTCATCATGGAGTTTTTTTTTCCAGATTATTAACCATTCTTTCAAACTGAGCACTGAACTTTTTTGTTCTTTACATAATTTTTCTGCTTATAAATAACATTACAGTGAGTATATGAGTATATAACATCTTTCCTATATTTAGGATGGTTTCCTTAGGGTGAATTCCCAGAAGTGGGTCAAAAGGGATGGACATTTTTTTTAAGGTACTTTCTTATATTGCCAAATTGCTTCCCAAAAGGGCTGTACAAATTTGCACTGCTTGCAGCAGTTTAGGAAAATGGTCATTTCATAAAACCTTTGCTAGAAATACATATTATTAAACCCTAAAAAAATAACATTTTTATTTCAAAAGATAGCCAAGAATTTATGAATACATAGACACATAATATTTTAATACCAGAGGAGAGATTTTTCTAGTTCAGTGATTAGAGGCTCTAAAATGAAATAAATACATTACCAAGAGGAGGACTCTGAAAAATGAAGTTTTGAACAAATTATCACAAAACACTATAGTGAAGGAGGAATTTGGGAGGTATAGGAGTAGAAAACATATTTGCACAGCAAACTGAAAGACAGAACAAAGTCCAAAAATGTGTAATAGTGTAGCCCAAACTTATGAAAATACTACCATAAAGGCTGACACTTCAAATTTGTCAGTGCATGGTAGGCAACTTTGAAAGAAAACAAACTGAAATGAATCAACCTTTTAAAATTGCTTTTGGAACAGTAACAACAAGAAAATGATTGCTAAAAACAACAGAAACCTTATTATCAGATGAAAGTATAAAAACTAAATTCATTCGGCATCTGTCAGACCTGTCACTTATCAAAAAGTATCTGAAAACTGGGATAGCGAGAATAAAGATGTTTCCTAAGGTACAATGTTCTAACACGGAGAGAACTGTGTTATTGGTGTCTGCCTCAATTTCAGTCTTAAACCCAAGCAAATTAATTTTCCAGTGCTAAACTAGTTTGGTACTGTTTCCAGAGCCATGGAGTTGTTTTTACAGTTGAAGGAATCAAGGTTAGAGAAGCTCTTAAACCTCTGAAGGACAAATCTTTTCCTGACTCCAAATAGCTAGTGAAGCACATTTGACATTTGGTTTGGTTGTGATTCTGAAGAATACAGTTTGACTGGCCAGATTTACATAGTGAACATGTGGGATGGGAAATTGGGAGCATCAAAGGCCAGCATGAGTTCACTAAGAATAAATCAAGACAGGTGAGCTCTATTTCTACATTGTTGCACATGTAGACCAGGGAGATACTGCAAACACAGACTCATTGATTGTCAGCCACACTATCTGACAAAGCTTTTTCTAAGTGTGTTAATTTTTTATTTGTTCATCTGAATATTCTATCTTACCTATTAAATTCTGCAATAGCAGGGGATATCTCTGCTTTATTTCCCAGGGCATAATGGCATGTTATTGGTTCTCAACACATACTTATTGAATGAAGAACACATAACATTTTTTTCTTTTCTTTTTTTTTTACCTTTAATGAAGAAAATGCTAGAGCTCAATAGTATGGTCAGATGGTTTGCTTTTATTCAACTACATGTAGTTGAATCTCTAAAAAGAGATTTTGTTAAGGAACTTATATAAACCTATAAAGAATGTTGTTGCTGTGAGCTGTCTAGTTCTGTTTTCCATTTAGATTCCCTCAACACTGATGGTTTTGCTGTAGATATGAAAAGACCTGGCATAGGATATTGGAAACAGCAAAGGCTTCCAAACCTGTCTCCAATTTTGTTTAATTGACTAATCCAAGTCATATAATCCTTGCAACATCAGGTTCTTAATATTTTAATTAATGATATCAGCATTAATAAAATATATATTATAATCTAAATGATTTTAACATACACAAACTTTCTTGTCTCAGACCTGTATTTTGGATATTCAGAAACTGTTTTCTTTTATCCTACTTCTTTTAACATTTATTCAGTTTTCAAAGGGCATGTAGACAGGGGAGAACATGAGATCACGGAAGTAGGGTAAGAAATATCTTGGGTCATAAGAGGGGCAGAGCCACACAGGTATAATTTGGAAGTACAAAATGTTCCTTTCCTTAATTTAAAGAAATAAATTCAATATAAATCAGTAGTTAATTAATATGAGAGGGGGAAATCAATTGTATGTCTCAAAGGTTCTCAGGAGACAAACTGAATCTTTTTAATAGATAGGCTACGTATTTGATATGCGGACTCTCTCAAAAGCCTAGACCAAGTAGATTGGAGGCTTCCAATAGCACAGCTATATACAAGATACTGGGTACTGTACAGCAAACCATAACAAAGGGACTTTTCAAAGTTAACCCAATTAACAAATAATGTGATGATAATATTAACTATTGATTGTCTTTTTGAACCCTAAGACAGCAGGAACCTCACATCTTCACTATAGAGCCCCTACTTCCCCCAGTCCTGGCACCCATGGATAGGGCTCACTTTCCCGTATGCTTCTCCCAATCCATACCAAATAATATTGCATCCGCCGATCACAACCTAACCAAAGCAACGATTGCCATCTCAACATGCTTCACCTCAGAGTGTATCCAGAGACTTCACGTGTGGAATGACAACCCTTCAGCTTCATTACTCGGGTGAGACCTTTCCTTTTATAGTACACTCTAATTTCATCTCAGGTAGTTCACTTTCTAACAAAGTCCCATAACCTAGACATACACCAGTTTCTGTGAGAGAGAGCGTATGCGCACACGTATCCATAAACTACTGCAAAAATATATACCTGAAAGCAGGATTACACTAGAGTTTGCAGTGAGTACCTCCCCAACACTTCCTCTCCACTATTCCAATCTTGGGATCCATGTTTGCTCAACAAATTGTTTGGCTTTGTATGTTAACTCTCTTTTCAATCACCAGGTTCCAGATGCCACCAGGATGCTGGCTAGGCTTCCCTGGATTGAAGACCCCACCAATGTGTCCTGGAGCTCAGCTTCCCCAGAGACACACCTTACTAGGGAAAGAGAGAGGCAGACTGGGAGTATGGACCGACCAGTCAACGCCCATGTTCAGCGGGGAAGCAATTACAGAAGCCAGACCCTCTACCTTCTGCAACCCTCAACGACCCTGGGTCCATGCTCCCAGAGGGCTAGAGAATGGGAAGGCTATCATGGGAGAGGGTGGGTTATGGGGATTGGGTGGTGGGAATTGTGTGGAGTTGTACCCCTCCTACCTTATGCTTTTGTTCACTAATCCTTTCTTAAATTAAAAATTTAAATAAATAAAAAAAAAAAAAAGTAAAAAAAAAAAAAAAAAAAAAAAAAGAAATAAATTCTACAAATACATGATGGAAAAAGATCAGATTTATTTGTCATGCATAGGAACAAAGAATAGAAAGCATGAAAACAAGCTAGCTGCCAGTAAAATAGATTTATAGGCTGCATTATTATAAGTTTTGTATTCAGAGAGAGAGACATGTGATAGTGTATTTCTACCCTGTGTGAGTTAAATCACACCTGCTTAGCTCTGGACATCAAAGCTCAAAGAGAACAAATCGGAGTGAGAAAATTGGAGTATGTTGAAAAGAATCTGACAAAATGAATTTGAAGCATAGGATATATTTCAAAATCACTAAGATTGGAAGTCAATAATCTAATACCCAGTGTCATGGCAGATATAGCGAGATTATCACTCTTAGACAAAGCTGATCAGAATGAAATTGGCATAACCTTTCTAGAGGACATCCTGAAAATATGGATCAAAAACTTTAAATATGTCAGTACTTTTTGGCCTAGTGATTTTTCTTTTCATTGTTATAAATTTTCCATGTGGATGTATAGTCATGTGTGGAAGCATTTATCTTTAGGAATGTGTGATAAAATATTACATTACAAAGAATAATTGGAAACAATAGAGCATTCAGACAGTAAGGAATGAGTTCAGTAAATGATGATAAATTGAAACATTAGAACATATTGTAGTCATTAAATGATATTGGAAGTGAATACTTAATGACAAACATTTGTAGGACATATTTTATTTACCCTTATTTTATTTCTATAAGTAATCTCAGTTTGTTTTAGAAAATAGGAAACTAGGGAGTCAGACGGTAGTGCAGCAGGTTAAGTGCATGTGGCACAAAGTGCAAGGACCAGCGTAAGGATCCCAGTTCAAGCCCCCAGCTCCCCACCTGAAGGGAAGTCACTTCACAGGTGGTGAAGCAGGTCTGCAGGTGTCTACCTTTCTCTACCCCTTTCTGTCTTCTCCTCTCTCCACTTGTCCTATCTAACAATGACGACATCAATAACAACTACAAAAATAAAAAAAAAAGAAACTAAAAAGAAAAGGGGAAAAAGGTAAAGTATTTAGATAAAGTGATGGCTATCTTACAGTACATATAAGTTCATATATATTTATTTATATGAATACAAATATAGCTTTATATCTACATATAAATCTGGCATAGGTATATTGTAAAATAACAAAAGTATCAAGTCTGTGATTCTATAACAATATAGATTTTGGGTATCAATGAATGAGTCAATATATACAAAGATTTTTAAAAATGATGACTTAGTAGTGGTTTACAAGATTATAAGAGTATAGGGTCTGGTTTGGGACTGCACTCACCACACAAGTTCAGTGTCCCCACTCTCTGAATCATAACCATTATAGTTCTCATAAAGTCTTAGAGACAGTTTGGCTCCTTCTTTTATTATTGTTGTTGTATTGAAAGTTCATACATTTCCGGGGCTGAGTTGTGGTGTACCTGTTACAGTACACAAGGACCCAGGTTTGAGCCCCCAGTCCCCACCTGCAGGGGGAAAGCTTCACGAGTGATAAAGCAGGGCTGCAGGTATCTCTCTCCATCTCTGTCACCCCCTTCCCTCTCCATTTCTGGCTGTCTCTATCTAATAAATAAAGATTTTAAAAAAGAAGAAGAAAGTTCATGTATTTCAAATCCTTATAGTCTGAATTTTAATTAAACGAAATAGTAGTTGTCTTTAATCTCTTTGCTTACTTTATTAAGCATAGTCACCTTCAATTCCATCCATTTTGACTTAAAAGACACATTATTTTTCTAAATTCCATGGAGTATACACCCCATAACTGTTTTTATCAAGTTATCTGTTGCTAGGTATTTAGGTTTTTTTCCACTCGTTGGCTATTGTGAATGATGCATCTATAAACATAGGGGTGCATTATGTCTCTTTGGATACGTGTTTTCATGTTCTTCGTATATTGCTGGATCATAAGGTATTTCCATTTTCATTTGTTTGAGAAATCTGGATAATGTTTATGAAAGAAGCAGCACCAGCTTTTATTTACATCAATGGTGTAACAGGGATCTTTTATCTTCACCTCAAAACTTGTCATTACTTTTTTGTTGATATAGATTTTTTTGTTGATATGGATTATTCTTACCAGTGTGAGTTTCCCCCCCAAAAAAATTGAATTAGAGAAGGGTGACCACCGTCACCGCTATTATTTAGTATAGTCCTTGAAGTCCTTGCCAGAGCAACCAGTTAAAGATATGATATCAGAGAACTACATATTGGAAAGAAATAAGTTATTACTATTTGCAGATGACATGACAAGATACTTAGAGAACCCCAAAGAATTCTCTAAAAAAAAACAACTGGAAATCATAATAAACTCAGTAAATTAGCAGCACACAATACCAATACAAATAAATCCGTTGTATTTCTATCCACACATGACAAATCAGAGGAAAAGGAAATAAATGAATTCTGTTTACAGTTAAACCTAAAAAGATAAAACACTTTAAAGATAAAACACTTTTACAATGAAAATTATATTATTAAAAGATCCTGGAGCCTCGCCCCATCAGGGAAAGAGAGAGACTGACTGGGAGTATGGATGGACTTGCCAAATGTCCATGTTCAGTGGGGAAGCAATTACAGAAGCCAGACCTTCCACCTCCTGCACCTCATAATGTCCTTTGGTCCATGCTCCCGGAGGGATAAAAAATAGGAAAGATAGCAGGGGAGGGAATGGGATAAGGAGTTCTGGTGCTAGGAATTGTGTGGAGTTGTACCCCTCTTATCCTATGGTTTTTGTCAGTGTTTCCTCCTTTTTATAAGTAAAAATTATATATAAGAAAGGTATAGAATATGACATAAAGAAATGGAAGATAACCCCTTGTTCATGGATTGAAAAAATTAATATTATTAAAATGGCTATCCTAACAAAAGTAATCTAGAGATTCAATACAATTCTAAACAGCATTCTTCAAGAAAATCAGACTTATCCAAAAATTCATGTGAAATCACACACACACACACACACACACACACACACACACACACACTCACACACACACAGCACTCTTAATGAAAAAGGAAACATATAGGAAACAACTTCATATAGGAAACAACTTCAGCTTAAACCGAAAAGTACTAGTAATAAAAAACAATGTGTTGAAATAAAAACACTCAGGTCAATAGAATAAAATCAAGATATATACTCACTTATATTCAGATATCTAATATGTAACAAAAGTGTTTAAACTACCATATGGGGGAAAGAATTCTTAAACAAATTTTGCTTGCAAAAAAAAAAAAAAAACTACTAGACTACAATTTATCATCATGCATCAAACTGAGCTCAAACTGGATCAAAAACCTAACCATTAGACATGGAACTATAAAATACATAGAACAAATCTCAACCCCATGGACAACTAAAACCAAAACAAGCTCTTACTGTGTTTAGGTCTAGATGGTCAAATAACTCCTGTGAAGTGTTCTGATTTGCCACGTTTAAGACCCAGCTTTGAGCAATGCATGCCACCACCACATGGAAGGAAGTTCAGGTTCTTTGATTTCTTTCACTTTCTCACTCTGCGTCTCTGCCTCTGTTTTAGAAATAAGTAAATGAAAAGACTTTACATATCAAAAGCATTCTAACAGCTTTGTAAAAGGACCCCACTCCCAAACACATTCTTGTTAACATTTGCTGTTTCTGTCCTTTCTAAAGTATGGCATCCTCACCAGATTAAAGTGGTACTCATTGTTGTCTTTGCATTTCTTTGGTAATAAATGACTTCAAACATTCCTCACCTCTGTTGGTTCTCTGAATCCCTTCTTTGGTGAAGATTCTGTCCATGCCTTTTTTTCATTTTTTTTTTTTATGGATCTGTTTGTTTCTTGGTTATTGTTGCTAAGTTTCGTGAGTGATTATATATATATATATATATATATATATATATATATATGTTAGTCCTTTGATATACAGTGTCTAGAGATAGTCTTCCATTCTGTATGATATGTTTTTACTTTTTGTGATGGTTCCCTTTGTTGTGCAGAAACTTTCCAGTTTGACGTAGTTCCACTATTTTGTTTGTTTGTTTATTTTTCCTTGTTGTTGGACTTGAGTTTTCAAAGTGAAGTATTTTGGCAGTGCTTTCTTGTATGTGTATGATGCTTTGTGTTTGCATATCCATATTTTCAATAATTTGAAGGTGACTTTTTGTGCATGGTTAATATGTAACACATTCTTATGACCAGGAAATCCAGGAGTTAGGAATTCCTAAAGGTCAAAGAGAATATGAGTTGTCTCTTTTCCACTGTTGTTGGATGACAGCTGAGAAAACTCAGATATCTGTGTGTGTGCCTGTGCGTGTGCGCATGCATGTTGGAGGTGCAGGAGTGGCTCTCAGATGTCTGGGAGCTGGAATCTATCAGAAAATTCTTCTCTCACGTTTTTGCCACCTGAGCAAAAACATCTTGAAATCTAGACTCAGCTGGGACTATTGAATGTACTACTTACACCTGGTCTCTCTACATGGCCAAGACTTCTTACAGTTTTGTGAAAGGTTTGCAAGGAGGGAACAAGTGTCTGCATATTGCAGACCTTTTACAGTCCCACCCTAGCATTTTTTACAGAGCCACTTCATCTGCAGCCTCTTTCCTACAAGGACATCCTTATGGTAGCCCTGATGCAAGGGGAAGGAAATTCGATTTTGTCATTGATGGAGGAGTATCAGTGGTCACATTCCAGAAGGTTATATGTAATGAAAGATTTTGTTATGACAACCTTTGGAAAATAGCACCACCCTCAGGGACATTCCAGAAGATGAAACTTTATTTTCTTGAGGTATGGAGTTGAATTAAGTTTATTAGTTAGAGAGTGTCACCTCTCTAGTTAGATATGAAATAAAATTGGAGAGAAATGGAGATATCTTTTATTGGATGAATAGTCTCATCACCTCTGAGATGAACAGAATCTACTAAAGATCAAGTGAGAAATGAGCTTAAGCTGCAGATATATATATATATATATATATATATATATATATATATATATATGTATGTATATATATATAAATTTAAAATAAGCATATACTTTAATAAAGCATATTATTTTAGTAATACACAATAGTCTTTTATTGGAGGAAAATTATAAAATCAAATGAGCAACGGCATGAGAAAAAAACTAAATTTTCCAATTTCTCAATTATTTCCCTGAGACTACTTTAGCACTTTAATATATTTCTAAATAAGTTTTCTATTATGCATATATGTATATATGAATACTGTGTGTATGTGTTTTTAAATCAAGATTATTTTGTTTATAATTTTTCAGTATACTTAGTTATTATTGTAGAGCCAGGGCCTTATGTATGTGTAATTTCACTGCTCCTGTACCACTTTTTTATTCAGAGAGACAGAGACAACACAGCACCAGAGTTTTCTACAGTAACATAATCCCTCCCATCGGAAGTTTGGGTTTGAACTTGTGCAGCAAGGCCTCTGCCTCACCCTGTGAGATACTTCTCTAGCCCTTCAATATATATGTGTATATATATATATATTTTTTTTTTTAACTTAATTTATAACTTTGTGTCATAAAGAGCTTAGAAAGAATGCCTTTTCTTTCCTCTCCTTTATATTTAAATTAAAATATATTTACTTTTCATTGCATGCATTCACTGAAATTTACACCAAAAAACAGCAAGTGCATACAAATTGGATGAGCAGAACCCCTATTTGCATTTTCTCTATACTTTTTCAGTCCACAATATATCATGTAGACAGTTGCAGGTCAGGAAATATAGATTCATACCATTACATTTAATAGTCTCATGAAAGTCTACCTTAGAGATATATTATCATTTTTGTTAACTACTTCCCTATAATGTTTTCCATGTTTTCCTGAAATCATAGACAATCATGTTTAATTATACTTTACTACAAATATTTAGAATAAAATCTATTTGCAGACCTGGGTCTTTGTGCATACACAATTTCACTGGGCTATTTCTTTCGTGTGTGTGTGTGTTGGTATTATTCAGATGCTGAAACTGGGAGAGAAACTGATACCATAACATGGGGTATCTCCTAGAACCATGGCAACTCCAAGAAGTGCAAGATTAGAATGTAGGCCACCCATTGGTAAAACAGATGATATACTTGCTGAGCTATCTCTCAGCCCTATTAATTTATTGAGAAAGAGAAAGAGAGAAGAAGAGGTGGAGGAGGAAGAGGTGGTGGTAGTGGGGGTGGGGGGAGGCAGGGCATGCCACAACATCACTTTAGCATATTGGGGATTGAACTCAGACTCTTATTCATGTGAATCATGAGCTAACCTTCCTAGCCACATCATAAAGATTGTTTTAATTCCAGGGGTTCATTTTAAATGTTCATCATGGTGGGTGTAGGAGGTAGCACAGTGGGTTAAGTGCACATGGCACAAAACTCAAGGATGGGCATAAGGATCCGGGTTTGAACCCCTGGATCCCCACCTGCATGGGGGTTGCTTCATAGGCCGTGTAGCAGGTCTGCAGGTGTCTATCTTGCTCTCCCAACTCTGTCTTCCTATCCTCTTGATTTCTCTCTGTCCTATCCAATAGCAAGAACAGCAATAATAACAAAAACAACAAATGAGCAACAGAAGGGCAAAAATAGCCTCCAGGAGCAGTGGATTCGTAGTGCAAACACCAAGCCCCAGCAGTAACACTGGTGGAAAAACAAAATGTTCAGCATGAAGTCTAGCACACTGAAAAGTCTTTTTCCTTGGAGGATCAGATAAACCAAAAATTGAATGCAAGCCCTGCCAACCAACTGTGTAACTACTGAAAAGAAGTTCTGTTTCTTTCTGCCTCTGTTTCCACATTTGGCAGAATGAGAATATGTACTGACTTAATTCCTGTGTCTGGCCTGTAGCTGGTGACCAATGGCAGGTAGCAACTGTGGTCAAAACATCTTAGTGGTAGATGCTTTCACTAGTCTGTGATTTAGCCCTAGAACTCAGAGCATTTGTGAGCTGTGTGATTCACAATGCCTGGGAGATTTTAGCCACTTCTGGCCTTTTCCCTTGACTGGCACCAATTTATATTCCCTGGACAATTGGGGGTCAGATGGGTTTTTTTCATTCCCAAGCTACATATTTCTCTATCTGGTGCAGTTCTGAGCAATCTGAAAATGCAATATCGCTGTCAACAGCTCGAGGAAGACATGGAGCCTGAATAATTTAACATGTCACCACCATCCATCATGATAGTAAGAGTGCAGGAGATGGAGTGTGGAGGGGTGGGCCTCCCAGCAGCTGGCAGAGAGGTCTGTGAACAGGGAAGCCCAGTCAGCAAAAGCAGATTTGCAAAGAAGAGCATCAAGTTTATTCTCAGTGTCCAAGGAAATTTTCATTGTCCAAGGAAATGCCAACTCCTGCTCCAGCCATGCTCATCTGTGACTCTCAAAGTTATTTGAATGTCTTGATTCATCCCAGAGTACACCAGGACTCAGACTCCTGTTTGTCATCAGATATCTTTGTTATATCAGGCTAGCTTCTAAGTAATTCTTGAATATCTCATTTTACTTATCAACAAGAGTCATTGATTCCTGTACAAGAGGTTGAATTTCAAGTTTGGCATATCTTCATCGCTTTTTTATTAGAAGGTACATTCCAGGAACTCAAGAAGTTTTTGTCTGTTCTTTTTTTTTTTTTTTTTTCTTTATTTCCTTGTGTTGCCCTTGTTACTTTATTGTTGTGGTAACTGTTGTTGTTATTGATGCTGTCATTGTTGGATAGGACCGAGAGAAATGGAGAAAGGAGGGGGAGATGGGGAGAGAAAGACAGACACCTGCAGACCTGCTTCACCGCCTGTGAAGCGACTCCCCTGCAGGTGGGGAGCCGGGGTTCGAACCGGGATCCTTATGCCGGTCCTTGTGCTTTGCGCCACCTGCGCTTAACCCGCTGCGCTACAGCCCGACTCCCTGTCTGTTCTATTCACTGTATTATCCTTAGTGCCTAAAACACTATTTATTGAAAGACTGGGCACTTGTTAAAATAAATAATTGTTGTGTTAATAGAAAAATTAGTGTTATGTGATTACTTGAGATAACCTCTATGTCCAAGACAGATGAAATGATTGCTTTATTCATCTTTAATTATTGGATCAGGGTTCAGGACAATTCATCACCCATTTTAACCTGACTGTTCTGCTTAAATTTGTGACCCAACTTCTTCCCTTCTCTTTTTACTTTCTCTTTCACATTCCCCATTACACAGTTCTACAAATTGATCATATTATTTTGCAAAGAGATGGAAGATTTCTTTTCTCATTTTATTTATTAGGGTAAAACATCAGGAAATTTAGCCATCACCTATCTTAAAATGTACAGTTTTGTACCTTTTATTACATTTACAAGGTTGTACACCCATTATCTCCATCTAGTCTCAAGACATTTACATCACCCAAAAAGGAAAATCATACTCATTAGTAGATACTCCTTTTTCTTCCTTCCCTGTGTCCAACTCTGGGAATGGAATGATATAATACGCAGCAATTTCATGTGGTTTTTTGGTTTTGCTTTTATTGATATGGTGAATGACATTGATTGATTTACGTATGTTGAACCAGCCTTGAATTCCTGGAATAAATCCCACTTGGTGGTGATGAATAATCTTTTTGATATACTGCTGTATCCAGTTGGCGAGGATATTGTTTAATTTTTTTTATTTTACATACTATGAGTAATGACTAATCTGATGAGAGCAGCATGGTATTTTGAAACATACAATTCTGGGTTCAAATGTGTGGCCTCTATTCTTTGAAATTTGTGTGATCTTTGATGAACTGCAGTGAGATTTTGAAGGTTGGTTTGACTCTCACAGTAAAGTGGGGGTGATTCCTTACATTAGGCCCCCTGAGGAATGTATATGAGACACTGCATTTAAAATGCCCTGAAACATGTTTGTCACTCTCTGGTGTGTTCTTAACATACCTTCTCAGTTTCTGCACAGACCATTCAGATCAAAAGATCTAGAAGCCCATGGAACAAGGGCAAAATGTTATTTCCACTCCTTTGCTCTTGCTAATATCTAACTATTCATGGTTTCTCTTAGCCCCTAAATGGAAATATTCAAGCAGTATTGTGTAATTAACTTTGTGTATTGTGTAACTAACTGATAACTTTAACACATTAAATCACCAATTTCATATTAATATGATAATAGCTAACGGGGGTATGCTTTTCTGTCCACCTGAATCATTTCCAAGTCTATAGGTAATTGACCTGTATGAATATTCAGAGACTATATATCTTGGGTAGCTTCCAACTCCTTGGATGTCAGAACAATCAATGGTGGCTTTCTTCTCTTAAGGCCAACTGGACATTGACTATCTGAAGAACGTAACCTCACTATGTTAATTGTTATGCTCAATATGATTTTTCTTCAAGTGACCATAAGAATTGAAAGTCACTGATAAATTCAGAGAGCTTAGATACCTTGTTAAAGCCCACACAGCCAGTCCATGAAACCAAGGGTTAAAGCTCATATCTGACTCCAATACACTAACTTCTTCCTAATGAATTGATCACCCTTTATGACTCATGGGATAAACAATGTAAAAAACCAGATGTTCCTAGTGTCTGAGGAGAATCAGTAATGGACAGTGTCCATTCATTTGCTACTAGAGTTATTACTAGGACTCAGTGCCTACATGCCTCCATGACAACCAGTCTTCTATATATTTTTTTTACCTCATATTTTTAATTTCAATTTTCCTTTGAAAGGAGGAGGTGGTAGAAGAGAGAGAACTGCTAGACTATTCAATTGTTCTTGATGTTTCTACCCTGCAGGTGAAGACTAGAGATTTCAATCCAGGTCCTCATACATAGTGACATGTGTAGTCTGCTGTCTGTACCACCACCCAGAACATTCATAGTGTATTTATTTATTTACTTATTTTTAATTTATTGTTTATTTCCTTACTGGGGGATTGATGTTTTACAGCCAACAGTAAATATAATAGTTTATCCATGCATAACATTTCTCAATTTTCCACACAAAAATACAACCCCCCACTAGGTCCTCTGTCATCCTGTTCCAGAACCTGAACTCCCCCCAAACACCCACCTCTGAGTCTTTTACTCTGGTGCAATATACTAACTCCATTCCAAGTTCTTCTTAGTTTTTTTCTCTTATGATCTTGTTTTTCAACTTCTGCCTGTGAGTGAGATCAACCCATATTCATCTAGGGTATGTGATTCAGGACCTCATGCTTGAGAATCCAATTCTCTTTTGAGAACACATTTTTTTATATATATATAAAAAGGAAACACTAACACAACCATAGGATAAGAGGAGTACAACTCCACACAACTCCCACCACCAGAACTCTGTATCCCATCCCTTCCCCCGATAGCATTTCTATTTAACCCTCTGGGAGTATGGACTCAAGGTCATTGTGGGATGCAGAAGGTGGAAGGTCTGACTTCTATAATTGCTTCCCTACTAAACATAGGCGTTAACAGGTCTATCCACACTCCCAGCCTGCCTCTCTCTTTCCCTAGTGGGGCGGGGTTCTGGGGAATCAGAGCTCCGGGACACATTGGTGGGGTTGTCTGTCCAGGGAAATCTGGTTGGCATCTGGAACCTGGTGGCTGAAAAGAGAGTTAACATATAAAGCCAAACAAGTTGTTGATTGCTCGTGAACCTAAAGGCTGAAGTAGTGCAGATGATGAGTTGGGGGATGGGAAGGTGTCTCCATTTTTTAGATAGCTAGTAGGCCTATTTTAGTTATATTCCAAAGGGCCTGTGGCTATACTAGTTTTCTTTTTCCCTGAGCCTGAAATCTGATATTTAGGTGGATTCAATTCTTAATCCACTGCTTTACATCCTATACCATGGACAGTGTCTCAGGCAGCATTAAGTTTTCATTTGTGTTACATTAAAAAAATGACAATATCTTGGTGGGGTTTATAATTTATTCATTTCTCTCCCATGCTCAGATTTTGACTCTACACCATGATCACTGATATTTGTTGTATAAATGCTTCCAGGAAATTACTCTCTTTGTGGTAGACACCTGAAATGCTTACATAAAATAATTGAGTAATAAGTTATTTTATGTTAATTATACCTTAAATGATAAACTATTGAGTACACTAGAAAATTGCAATGTATTCTGAAAAATAATTTTACTTGTTCATTTTGATTCTTTAGAGGACAAAAAGATATTTCAATTTTTTTAGATATTTCAATTTTTTGAGAGGGAGAGGCACACACAGAGAGAATCATAGCAGCAGTCCTGTTCATAAGATACCAGGTATTGTGTTCAGGCCTGATAGCTTCCAATTCCACTACTTTGCCTGCTGTGTAACTTCCTGGACCATTATTTTGCTTCATTATTATGGCTCCTAGATTGTTTAAAATTACACATAGTTTTGAATTTTACTTCTGTTGTGCAAGCCTCCCTGAACCTAGCTTTACAGTCTGGAAACTGTGTTTTAGGTACTTTCAGGAGAGAGGGTTAGAATGTGAAACTATAAATGGGAGCTGAAGGAAACTATCTAGGAACAGGAGTTTTGTATGTTCTTATGTGTGCAGAGTTGGAAACACCACTAGAATCCAGCTAAATTTGATCAGAGTTGCTACAGAGATACAATAGTAGAAGCTCCAGGTGGGAGTATAAATGAAAAGCTTAGTTTAGAAATTGGGACTGTGACAGTCTAAAAATGGTTAGTAGCCAGATCACTAAGCTTTTGCTACTGCTCCACATCATTCATGTCATTCATACTGTTTGCGAAACACATGTGAATACATACATAACAGAAATAAATGCATCTCTTACTTTAGCAGAGAAGCACACACTTCAGGTAGACAGCCCTAATTTCAACCCTAGCTCTCCAAATACTCCTTCATGTTGAATCTCTAAGATACCTTTTCTTCATCTATAAAACAAGGTCCATTATGCCTTCCCTACAGGGATGGTTGAGGGCATTTAGTGAGGTCTTTACTTGTGCCTTATTGCCCGTCAGCATGGAGACTAAAGGAACAAATGATGCAGCCACTGTCCGGATTTGAATTGTAGTCCTATTTCTTATAAGCTGTGATCCCATGAACATTACTTGATGTCCCTGTGCTTTCATTCCCTTCACCATTAAAGTGGGAATTGAAGTAGTAAGATACCTATGGGAATTATTGTAGGATTAAAGTATTCCTGCACACAGAAACACTTTAGAGCTACACTGTGCAGAGAGATATGGCTAGACTTCCCTACTACAGAAAGATTCCTATCTGAGTCACCATGGTAGGACTATGATGAACTATTTTCTTGGGAGAAGAGATACAAGTAATAGGATTAGAGAAAGGAAGGGAGGGAAGCTTTAGCTAGAATATTTTAAGTGCTGGGCTGGCGCTGAAGAAGACATGGAAAGGGCCTGGCATAAGCTCCTGACTGATGCAGATACCTCTCTTTATCTCTGCTGTCTAACACACAGCTGAAAGTATGATAGCTACTTTCAGTACAGAAGACAACCACTTTATCAGATGTTTTCACTTTCCCCCTTGTCCAAAAATTACGCTTACATTAGCTGAGGTCCTTCTTCCTTCCTATCTCTTCTTCTTCCTTTTTCCTTTCCTTCCAGCTTTTATTTTCTCTTTCCATCCTCCTCACTCTCATCCTTCCTCTTTCTGTGACAGTAAAATATTTTAATGGCAATTTAAAGAGCACTTATAGCCTCTGGATGGGCCTGTGTTCTTCTACTGTTTCCAGAGTCTTCATGGGGAGTGTGCCAACTCCATTTCAAGAAGAACCTTTTAAGGAAGAGTGCATTTAGGAACAATTTGTTATCTCCACCTTCAGCTCTTAGCTTCAGGGACTCGAAAAGGCTTTCACTAAAGGGCAGGGGCAGACATTGGCCAAAGATACCTTGGGGTACAAAGATCAGGGTTGGCTTTCACTTGTTTCCATCCAGCCATTAGAACATACTGTCTCAGGGAGTGGTGCAACTACTTAGCTTCCACATTGTAGAATGCTGGGTTGAAAGATAGAATCCTGCAATTAGCAGTTTCTGTTTGCCCATATGGTCACACCTGCCTGCTCAATGTGACCTCATTTATTGTTGGAAATGTATTTTCTGAGCCTTGTTTCATTACAATGTGGGCATCATGACACTTCTCTCCTATGAATAGTGTCATTGTGGAATGAATCAGCACTTCGATGTTTAAATGGCAATCTTTTACCAGTGTACCCACTTGAGTGGTTTTAAGAAAAGAAACTTGCACACTAAAGAACTTGAATTTGATGTTGCATAGACTAACACTGAGTCATAATTCTCCCATTCATCTGTGATGTAACTTTCACCAAGTAAGTCTGCCCACACATATCTTTGTGCCTGTGTTCCATTATCTTTTGGGCCATTGCTCCTCTCCCGTGAGTATAATATGATGGGCATTGTATTCAGGAATGCATATAAATCTTTTATATATAATGGTTGAGTGTTTAATTACCTTGGTGGAATGAATGACTGGGCAGTAATCATAAGGCAGAAAGTATGCATCTGGTTTTCTGCATTTTGAATGTCCTTTTTAATGCCCTACGAGAGGAAATAGCATAGCAAATCCTTCCATCAGCCAAACGATATTTCCACCTTTTTTTTTTCTTTTTCTCAAATGGATTTTTTGAGCAGATAATATGGTTGCATAATATTTTATTTAAAAATGTCAAATAAGTTATGGAGAAAGTAACCTCCCTCTTTTCCCATCCTTCATCCATTTAATTCTCTTTTCTGATAACACTTAACACAGTTTTGGTGCCTCCTCCAATGAACAGTTTATCTGTGTGGGTGTCTGAAGCTCCGTGCACTAAACAGTTGTCCAGACCAATCTAATTATTATACCTGGCCTACAATTCACTCCTACTATGCTCTGACATTCTTCTCTGTTGCCTATCTGGGGGAAAATAATTTCTAAGTATCTGATCCTTCTGCTTTAAGTACATTCTGCACTTTTTTAAACAGCAAAATTAATTTAGGAAAATGAAAATAAAACTGAAATAATAATCCCCTTTCTTCCCTAAAGCATTAAAACTATTAGTATTTTGACATGTTACTTACGTTTCATTTTTGCTGTTATAATCAGCCATTCATAGCATATTAACTAATCACACACACACACACACACACACACACACACACACACACACACACTCCTTTTTTTTTTTTTTTCTCCTCTTCTTCTTTTTTTTTCCCGAAGTATTGCTTTGGCTTATAGTGGTACTGGGGAATGAACCTAGGACTTTAGCAATTCAGACTAAGTGTCTTTGTATAATCATTATGCTATCTCCCCCTCCCCACTTTTCTCTTAGTTCATCTCCAAAGCATCCTTTATGAACAACTCTTCCTCCCCTTCTCTCCACTCTGACCTCACCCAGACCCCCATCTCCTCTTATGTGTATAGCCACTCAGCTTTTTAATTGTTCATTATCTGTGGCACCTTTTTAACACCCACATGTTTTTGCCATGTTCATTTTGGTATGCATATTTGATGAATTATTCTTTTCCTCTGCAATCTTCCATGACATCCAAAGTACCATCATCCATCCTCCTTGTGGCACTCAATGTCTTCCACTGTGTGGCCCTAGAATCTCCATTTTACCTGATTTTGCCTTTGCCTCATTCTCTCCATCCTTACAGATGTTCTAACTTTCCTTGGAATTCCATCTTCTACCACTGTTGCTCAGTCATGCTTTCAACATTGTCTTCAACCTTCTCGCCTCCATAAGATCTTCCCAGGCCTTCAGTATGGGGATGAATTTCTCAACCCCATACCACCAGTATCTCTTCATATACTAAACATATATCATGAGTTAGACTAGGGGCTCTTTAGTAACTCATTTGTCTCCTTGAGTACTTTATGCCCCACACCCAGCTAATTAGAATAAGGCAAAATCTATCTTTGCTTCTCCATTGTCTGACTCTCAGCCTGGCATATACTAAGCACTTGATTGTAATGTGTGTATAATTAACTTGCTTGTGTCTTCTAAGTGATAGGATCATAATACTAAACATCAGTCTCACTATGGACTACTTAGATCCCACCTATCTTTTAAATATTAGATCTTTTTTGCTCTTTAAAGCAAGCACAAATATCAATATTTGTTATCACTATTTTTGAAAGAACCCAGATGTCTGGAAACTATTTTCTCAAACTCAAACAGACCTGAGATTATAATGGCATGGTTACCCACTGCAGAGTCCAACACCATTCATAAACCGTGCCAACTCCTGGGTCACTTAGGGTTTAGAGAGACAAGTCTGAAAAGACAGGTGCTGATCTTTGGGTTGATGGAGGGATTTAACAAGCTTTTGGGGGTTTACAGTGGCTGACAAATTGTGCTCTCTTTCAGGGGGAATCAGCTTTGGGAGAAGCAAGGGGACATCAGGGTCAGAGGCAGATGATGAAACACAGCTCACATTCTACACGGAGCAGTACCGCAGTCGCCGCCGCAGCAAAGGTAAAGTGAACATTTGGGGGGTTCCAGGAACAGAGTTTGCAGGATACTTGGGGAACAGATTTTGTGTTCAATGACAAATCTGGCTGACACTGAAGTTGGGTTTGTATACTCTGGCTAGGCTAGAGTTGGGAATTATTATGTCTTCTCTTCATCATCATTATTTTATTTATTTTCCCTTTTGTTGCCCTTTTTATTGTTGTTGTAGTTATTTTTGTTGTTGTTATTGATGTCAACATTTTTATATAGGACAGAGAGGAATGGAGAGAGGAGGGGAAGACAGAGAGGGGGAGAGAAAGAGAGACACCTGAAGACCTACTTCACAGCCTGTGAATCAACTCCCCTGCAGGTGGGGAGCCAGGAGCACAAACCAAGATCCTTAGGATCCTTGTGCTTCATGCCACGTGCGCTTAACCTACTGAGCTACTGCCCGACTCCCCATTATCATGTACTTTCTGTCTACCTTATTTATCAGATTTGGGAGGAGTTTCCTCAGTTAGTGCAAGTTTAAAAAAAAATTTCCCCACAAGAAATGAAATAGTTTAAGGACCTAGGCTGAATGGAAGATAGGAATATAGAAAACTAGTCAAACTTAGGTCACATGAATGCTGGGACATCCATACCATATTGAGTTTTGAGTTCTCAGAAAAAGCTGGTGATTGAACTTAGAGATTCCTTTTTAAAAAATATTTATTTATTTATTCCTTTTTGTTGTCCTTGTTGTTTTATTGTAGTTATTCCTTTTTTTGTCATTGTTGGATAAGACAGAGAGAAATTGGGGGGGAGGCGGAGCGGGGGAATCAAAAATAGACACCTGCAGACCTGCTTCACCACCTGTGAAGGGACTCCCTGCAGGTGGGGAGCCTGGTGCTTGAACCGGAATCCTTATACCTGTCCTTATGCTTTGCGCCACGTGTGCTTAACCCACTGTGCTACCGCCTGACTCCCTGAACTTAGAGATTATTAGCAACAAATGTGCAAAAGGAAAGATTCTCAGCAGTAAAATGTGTAGGGTCTATGGGATATAATCAGTCATATGTTCAGGATTTTGTCTTTAACTGATACCAAGGCGAGAAAGTTCTCTAGTTGATTCTTCTCAACAGGTTACCATGTGTCTTTCTGGACAGTATCTTTAATAGAGACAACCAATATCAATCAACAATCATATCTCATGATAGTCACTGTAAGAAGGTGTCAAAGTAATTACAGAAGTCAGACCTTCCATCTTTTGCACCTCATAATGACCCTGGCTCCATGGTCCCAGAGAATAGGAAAAACTTCCAATGGAGGGAATGTGATACAGATCTCTGGTAGTGGGAATTGTGTGAAATCATACCCCTCTTATCCTATGGTTTTGTTAATCATTATGGTTTTGTTAATCATTATTAAATTTAAAAAAAAAAGAAAAAAAAAGAAAGAAAGAAAGAAAGAAAGAAAGAAAGAAAGAAAGAAAAAAATGTTGTAGTAGGCTTCCGTGAAGGACTGAACTTTGAGGCCTTTGGTCCATAACCTCTAAGGATTTATCCACTGGTACTAAAAATACCTACCCAAAGAGTTCTATGTATGACTTTGTTTACAGAAGCGCAATTCATAATAGCTCAAACTTGAAAGAAACCCAGATACCCAATATCAGATAACTAGCTAAGAAAGTTGTGATATACATACATACATACATATCATCTCCTTTGCCTCAGCTTGGACAGAACTTGAAAAATCATGTTGAGTGAGATAACCCAGTCACTTATAAGTGAAATTTTAAGAAACAAGGATAGAAAGGGAAAACAGAAATGGAAACCTGAACTCAGTTTGGTACTTTGCACCAAAGCAAATGGCTCTGAGGAAAAAAGGAAAGGAAGTGGAGGGTGGGTAGAAGGTATTCACTCCTGGAGCATGGCAGTGGAAGTGAACTAAAGAGTGTTTTTTAGACAATTATCATTGGGAGATGAAAAAGTATATCCATCTGCCAACAACTATACTTTAAGCCATTAAGCCATCAATAAAATAACGATAAATAAACAAAAAATCTCAGGGGGACATAGAAAATGAGTATAAATTTTCATTACTTAGTACTTTATAAGGAGGGGAATGTATCAGGTTCAAGATTGTATTCTTGGCAAAGACCATAGAATGTAATGTGTATTCCATACCCTTGATGAGAAGCAGCTCATGGGCTTCACCCGGGCATTAAAGAGCATCCAGCACCCTCTAATAAATGTGAAAGCAGCTCACCAATGCATACGGCTAGCTGTGGGCTTCCAACCTCTGCACAAAAGTGACAAGGAAGGGCCTAGGGTAAGGAAAAGAAGAAGAAACTTTTTCACAAAATGTTTCAACATCTACACAGGCTTGACATTCAAAGAGCTAAGATCATATCTCCAGGTCACTTTTACTTCTCACCAAGTAATCTAGCTTCCCTATACTTCACCTTTGCTATCCATAACATGAAACTTGTAGTTTCCTTTAGAATTTTTAATTTGGAGTGAACTACCATATATCATGGTGACTGACATATAAAGTAAATAAATAGATGTTATTAATGTAAGTTTATTGTTTTTTTCATATATCTCTGTCCCTGGAGCCTTTCTGCAGCCTCTTTGAATAAATGAATATGCCTCATCTTTTCTCATCCCTCAGTTTTCTGCTATCTGCTCCGTTGGAGATTTAGAACTTGGTGATGGATTATTCTTGACCTGTCTTTTTCCTCTTCCAATAAAACAGCCAGAACATAGATTAGGGAAGTCACTAGGTCTTTTATGTAGGACTGAGCTATTTGCAGCTAATTGGTAAAACATCCATCATTGAGTATTCCACTTATAAATTGGAGTTGAACTATTCAAAAAAGAAGTCAAGCCACAGGACTCTAGATAAATGACTTGACCTAGTGTCTTTCCAATAATTGAAAAGGCTAACTAACTGTGTTTCGAGAATTTTGAGGATGCCTGAACCTGATACAGCATCACCCACATATCTTCCTCCTTCCCCTGGTCCTTCTAGCAGGAAGGAGAAAGTTTTCCTTCCACTTACTATCCACATTCTCATTTAATAACTCTGGTTCCTGTCACTTATTTTTCCTCTTCATCTATATCATAACTTTATTTGATTGTTTATTTAATTTCTATTTTTTTTCCATTTCTCTCTTCCTTCCTCTTTTATATTGTTGCTTTCATCACTTTACTTTTCAGTCTTTTTTCTTTATTCATATCTGCATTTCCTCTTTCCTTTCTTTTCTTATCATCTTTTCTTTCTAGTGGGACTATGTGAAAGATTGGTAGAGCTTAGGGGAGCTCTCCCATCCTTGGATGGAAGTCTAGAAAGACACCCCACTTGTTGACCTCTCCCATATAGGGATGGGATAAGAGGGAAAAGTCTCCCAGACTCAGCTTCTCCTTGTTAGTCTCTCAAGCTCACAGAAAGCCTACAAACCTCTCACACTTAGTTCCCCTGCTAGCAGGCCAAATGGCTGCCTGCTTGAGGGTTCACTCAGAGTTCACAATAGTCACTCAAAGTTCACACATCCACTATAACTTCATCTTTTGATCATATAGGAGAACACACTCTATCAGACACCCCCTGCCAGTATGAGGCATTGGGACCCCATATTCTATTTCCTTGTGTTCTTTGATATCTGTGATTTACATCAAGTTTTGTTTTTCTTCTTCTCTACCTCACCTTACTGGTTTAACCCCTATGCTTCTTTCAAATACCTTTGGATAGTTATCTTGCCTGTATCATGGAAACTAATTGTCTTGACCTTTATGTATCTCATCAATTCTTCTCATACCAACCCCCTACCATGGGGGCAAGCTAACCTTTAAGAAACCTATAGTTTCTGACATATGTGAAACATGTTCTTTGTTTAACTCAGTGTAAAAGCTTGTACTCATCTCCAAATAAACAGATGTTCATACCATAATATCTCCCATTGCCTCTTTCTAATTCACATAGCCACTAGAGCTGTAGAGCTGGTGAGGGAGGGTTGGAGGCTTACCGCCCCCCCCCCCCGTGTTGGAGCCACTCCACGTGAGCCACAGCACTTCCCCACTACCTATTCTTATTTATCTTTTGTATTTTTCATATCTGTGTCACTTTTTCCTTCCTTGCATTATTGTTTCTCTTTCTCCTTCCCTCATATATAACAGATATTTATTAATCACCAGTTATGCATCTGACAATCTTCTAAACATTGGAGACAAAAACCAAGCAACATTTAAAAAACTAAGGCAAGAAATACAAGCTTATATTCCCTGAGTATATAACCCCCCCCTTTCTATTCTTTTTTTTAAATTTTTATTTATAAAATGGAAACACTGACAAAACCATGGGATAAGAGGGGTAGAAGTCCACACAATTCCCATCACCAGAACTCCATATCCCATCCCATCCCCTGATAGCTTTCCTAGTCTTTATCCCTCTGGGAGTATGGACCCAGGGTCATTATAGGGTGCAGAAGGTGGAATTTCAGGCTTTTGTAACTGATTCCCCGCTGAACATGGGTGTTGACAGAACAAATTGATCCATACTCACAGCCGATCTCGCTCTTTCCCTAGTGGGGTGGGGCTCTGGGGAAGCAGGGTTCCAGGACACATTGGTGGGGTCATCTGCCCAGGGAGTCAGGTTGGCATCATAGTAGCATCTGGAACCTGGTAGCTTAAAAGAGAGTTAACATATAAAGTCAAATAAATTTTTGACTAATCATGAACCTAAATGCTGGATTAGTGCAGCAGGTGAAGAGTTGGGGGTCTCCATTTTGTAGATCGCTAGTAGGTCTATTTTAGTTGTATTCCAAAGGGCCCCTGACTATAGTAGTGGATTTTTTAATTTTAATTTTATTTTATTTTGAGCCTAATATCTGATATGCAGGTGGACCCAAGTTACTGTCTGGGGAGATGATGTTATGGCTAGAAAAAGGACCAGAAAGCAGAATTAGGGAAGAGAGTAGCTCCTAAATATGGGAGAGGTATATAAATACTGTTGACTATAAACCCAATCGATTTGATCTGATTTGGAGCCCACATTCAGCTTTGGAACCTATGTGACCTCTGCATCCCTGTAGATCTGAACTCACATTCTGTGGTCATGAGTAGGAACATTGGTGAGATAATATAGAAAGCTAAGATGAACCCTGTATTTGATGCTGTCAAGGTTGTAGGGTGATGCTTTTTCTGGGATTGTTGAGTCTAAAGAATGAACTTAATCCAGACTTAACCTCTCTTGCAGTCAAATTAGTTTATTCCTCTATCCACATGCCATGGCTTTTCAGGGAAAGTCTCAGGTCATTTTACTGTTGTTTCTTGTGCAATATGCAGGGGTTAGAAGCACTTTTAGGACTTGTTGCCTTGATGGGGAAATGCACAGTGGAGGTTTGGGAAGCCTGTGGGGGTGGCAAAGTAGTGGAACAGTGAATTTAGAGCATGACTATCCCTGGTAAATTGCCTGGATTCACATCCTAGCCCTACTACTTAGTAGTTCACTTTGAACGTGAGCTCTAAATTTTCTGCACATTCATTTCCTAGTCTGAAAACTGAGGAAAGTGAAATGAACAACCTTAGGGCATTTTTCTAAGGATCAGACCTTGTGGAGGTTCAAGAAGGAGAGAAGTTATGGTGGAGATAAGCTACTGAGGAGGGAGCACTAACTTGAGTGTGTGGATCTGTTGCCAATGACCTGCCTGGGCTTTGTCAAGTCATGTCACTTATTTCTCTCTTTTCTTATCTGAAATAAAGGGGAGTTTGATGTCTGCAGTCTCTTCTCACCCATACTGATGGGACTGACTGTTCAAGAAAAGTACTTGATCTTCCACTCCAACTTCATGCTTCCCATGCTTGCCTTTCTTGGATCCCTTTTTGGATTGGGTGACTGCCCATGGTAGGAAAATGACCTCTTCCATTTCATTTGACAGCCTTTACTCCCAGACCTGCATAATGTATCCTCTCAAGCCCTTTCATTTTCCCCCTTTAGAGTCCTTAGCTCTGTTGCAATAGACTACAATCAATCTAAAACTCATCCCTTTCTTAGTGTATTTAAGTCCTACTTATAGATAAGGTCATTCAGTATTTACCTCTCTCTGGCTTATCTTGTTTAAAATATGTCCATCAATGAATGTACTTTTAATCACTGATTGTGTCTCTATGTAGGAAATGGATTGGCTGATCACTTTGTCAGTGTATGCAAATCTAGAGATGAACAGTTTCAGGATTCATACAAAGCTGCTTAAGAGATCTTTTTCTTCTCACCATAAACTCTGTTTCTCTTAAAAAACATTTTATACTCCAATCTACTAAGCTAAATCAGCTGAAATTGCATTTTGAGCAGTACGTCTTCTGATGAGAGATTTACTATATAGTCTAGCAGTCATAGACTATAGTAATATATTACAATGCTGTGTTGTCAGAGAGTGTAGGTTCTTTGGAAAAATGGACTATTAGACAAAAGTGTGTGATATGGCTAGATATAATTCCATCACAAAGCAAAGAACTGTGTACTCAAGATGATGAGTGAGAGAAAAGAAGAGGAACAGAGAGACTGAGACACAGACTAAGAGATGTGTACTTGAGAAAATTCCTGTGAGGACTTTGAACCTTTTTCTTGAAATAGTCAATTTTTTTTTCTTTTCTGGCCATATAATCACTGATGAAATTATTCTTCTTTGCCATTATAACTTGGATGCTACCATAGACACAATACATATGTGAACTTACATGTGTCCTAATCACATGTTATTTTTCGTAATTAATATGGGTCCACATTTTACCAGCATATAAAAATATGCTGACTCCTGTCCTCCAAAATTCACATCCTTTGGGTGAGGAAGAATGAGTGAAATTTCACAGTGACTCATAGAATGAATCTGATAGCATACCATACAGGATTTTCCCTAAGGGACTCTATTTGCCAAGTGAAGAGTACAGGTTTGGGTCAAGTAAATAGCTATCAGATCCATCAGTTGAGGGGAATTGCCAATTCTAGTTATATTCTGTAGAGTTAACTAATGAAGTAGTTGATATGCTGGGTATCTGTCTGGCAGAATTTCACTTTAAAAAAAAAATGAGATGACACTATATAGCAAAGGATACTAGACCCAGATTTAGGAATTGTATATTGAAGTAGTTCCATACTAGCCTCTCATTGACTCATCAAGTAACCCTTCATAAGCCCTTCAAGGATCTCAATCTCATCACATAAGATTTCCTGTAACCTGTATCTGTGAAATAAACGACCTAAGCTTGATTTTGGACTGTATGGGCAAAGGGGTCTAGTGTTTCATCAAAGTGGGTATAATCTTTGCAGGGGGGTGCAAGTCATGCAGAGAAGCAATGCTGATTAGTCTAGTATATAGTTGAAGGTCCAGATGAGAAGTGCAGATGGTGTGTCCAGCCCCAGCCACAGAACTGAGCAAGAGACAGCAGCTGCAGATATGTTGGGTGATGTCACCAGGATAAGCACCCAGCATGGGCCTCCCAACTTTTGTATGGGTGACTAGGTGGCCCTGGGTGAGTCTTTCTCCATCTCTAGACCTTGTGCTTCTCAGCTGGTCTGAGAAACCTGAATTTCCTGCTTCCCAGTACCAATCACTTTTCTCTAAGTGTTGCTAATTAGCTCCCCAGCAGAGAGGATCAGGACATGAATACCCCCTGGTTCTACCTAATTCTTTGTTTTGGTTGCTTGCTTTAATTTGGCAATTCTCAAACTGAGGCCTTCTCTAGTGATAAGAACTCTTGAATTTTAAGTGCAACTTTGTGTTAATGTATGTGAGTGTGTGAATTCGTTCTTTCTTTCATTTTTTTATTATTTACACACATACACAAACACACACACATGTAATCTTGTGTCATAGGAAAGTACAGGTAAAGCAACGCTTAAGCAATATCTGAAGAAAAGAAAGCTTTTCAGGACTGAAGATAGGAGAGCTTTCTGAAATATAAACTGAGAGTACTAAGACCTAGCAGACAGTCTAGGAAGTGGGATAACTGGAGAGTGGAAGCTGAGCATCCAAATGACAGTAATCACTAAGTATGAGAACAGAGTGGTGTGGGATGGAAGGCATGCAAGAAACCAGTGTGAACCCAAGTCTACCACCATAAGAGTGATGGCAAGTACATTGGGGAACTAGACAGAGCCTTGCCTTGATTGTGGATGAAGGTGTCCCATTATCTTGCTCCCATTATTTTTCATTAAGCCAGAAGGAATTTTAGTTCTAAGTATAATTTATTCAATTTTCCATTTTACATACATAGATTCTAAAGTTCAGAAAAAAAAAAAAGAAGCGTTTTTTTCCTCAAGCTTAACTGTCACTTCTTCAAATGACAAAAAAAAAAAAAGAAAGAAAAAAAAAATGGACAAGATGTTAGCAGTAGAGGAATCTGGGTAAAGGAGATGTGTTCTGTATAACTTTTCAGTAATTTTGAAATGATTTGCAGACTAAAACTGCAAGTCAACAATGGTCTTTCTTAGTAGACTAAAAGTCTTAGTAATCAGCAAAGATACAAATCCTTGTTCAGCTATTTCCTAGCTATATGACTTGCAATATACTCTCCTGCTCTGAACCTTAGTTTCTCATGGGTAAAAGAGGTTAAGTTAGTACTTTTACTCCTCCTTCTCCTTGTTAGGAGGATTAACGGAGATCAAGTATTCAAAGAATATGACTAGCTGAGTGTATCAGCCCTGCATTCAGTGTTCACGAAATGTAACCTGCTAAGCACAGCAAATTTTTCCTACATCTGGGATAAAGCAATATCTAATCTCTGGACAGAGAGTTTCTTTTCAAAAACAGAGAACAAGTCCAGCTAGAGAATTTAACTATCTAAAGCGTGAGTAGGAGCATGGGCATATTGGTCCTGTCTGTCTGTTTAGAGGAGTGAAGATTTGAACCTAGGTAGGTCAGACCTGTCCTCAGCTGTGTAGTAAGAAGGGCTTTTAAATTCTGGGAGTTTTCTGGCCTAAGTGAACATTAGAAATCTCTTGAAAAGCATATATACCAGAGGCATTATATAGGAATGCCAGTGGGGAGCCCCAGTGCTACAACTGATTAGTGGGTAGTACTTATATATTAGTATTTGTATAAGATAACTTACAATTCAAATTTTTCAGTCGGGGTTGAGAATAACCTCTATACAGCTTCTTTGTTCAGCAGATTAGGATCTTTGACTCAGATAGTAAAGAAATGCTACTGGAATCAGGTAAAACCATTTTAAAGGCCATAGAATCAGAAAGTTGCAGAACTGAGGATTGAACCCCATCACAACTGGTTTCAAACTTGTCACAGAACCCTGGAAATTTCAGAGACTTTCATTTTTGTTTCATTCATAACTTTCTCTTAGTGCTAAGTTGTGTGTAATGTGGTGAACCCCTTTTTCAAGAAGATCCCAGTAGCTCCTGCAGATTTTCTTGAGAAACTGTAATTTCCCTTTTGGTAACATGAAACCAGGGCTTTGAATTTGTTTTACTGAAAGAGCTGTAAAATTCAGCAATCTAGCTTTGATCTACACGTGCATTTGGCCCTATTTAAGGATACATTAGAGAAAAGAAAATTATGCATTCAGAAATTGTTACAGATTACAAAAGCATTTGACTGATGTCTCACTCTCCTCTTCCTTCCCTCAAACCTCGGAAGAAAACAGCATTGGATTTTTCTTTCTCTTAAATATCCCTTCCAGACACCCTCTCTCCATCTGGCAGAAACATCAAGTGGTCTTGGTCACTGGGGGTGACCTTTGTATGCAGCAAGAGCCAGGCAACTTCAAAAATTGCCTCCCCAACCCTGTGGTGGTCCCAGAAATACTGTTTAGATCATTCTCAGTTTTCCTCCCTGGTGATGCCAGCTAGCTCAGCACCTGACAGCGGCGTGGAAGGGAGGGAGATGGCTGTCAGGAATCAAATGGGAGACCAAAGGCGATAAAGCAAACATGTCATTTTTAGTTGCTTACACTAGCAAGAAGGAATAATCAGTCTCTCTCCCTTTCATGTTTTTCAACTAAGCTCAGCAGGCTTCCCCCCCCCCCATTTCTTTTACACTAAGAGATTGAACTCTCTGTTTCCTGCCCCAAGCATGAAGACTTTATCATTTCTTTTCTCTGCAATCCTGTGGGATGTCTAGGATTCTCTTATCCTGTGGAACTTGTTCCCAGATAAGGAGATGAAAATATGGACTAAAATCCCTGGCTGTGTGCTGCATGCTTAGTTTGGCTGATTTTGGACAAGTTAGATTTCAAGCCTCTACTCTCTCATCTTGACAATAGAGGTGACAATTTCACTTTATAAGGCTCATGTAATGACTGTCTTTGGAGTATGCAGAATGTGAAGGATAATATTTGAAAAAAAAAAGTTTAATAAAAGAAAAGGAGCCCAGAACAGGAAAGACATTGGGTGTCAAAATCATTTATTTAATTAACGAATATCTATGCAATATCTAATTATTTTTTCAACTGAGAAGGGAAAAAACAAAGTACCACAACTAATTTATTTGGTTTTAAGTATTATATCCAGCCTTGCACATGCAAAACATAAGCTTTACCATTAAGCCACCACCCTAATTCCAAGTATCTAATTCTTGTATTTGATACTAAGGACTAGATACACAATGGAAAACAAACTAATAATGTGGTTGCTTTTGTGGTTTTGTTGCTTTTGTGAAGTTTTTATGAACTTGCCATGCTGAGAGAGCAGGAGGAACATTTTACAAATAATCACACAAATTAATAAATTTTAGACTGTGAGAAATGCCTTAGAAGCAAAGGTAAGGAGGACTAATATAATGGAAAAATATCTTTGAGTGAATGTTGAACTCTGAACTATAGTGATGAATGAGAGTTGGCTAGGTACTAAACAAGCATATCTCCCTGTGAATAGCAAACACCTGCTTTTGAACCTTTGCTAAAGAGGAGTTCTGAGTAAACTTTGAAGATGATAGACTAATTCTGTTTTTGTTATGATAAAATTTGTTATTCCATGTTGTAAGAAAAACTGGTAGGAGGAGAGTCTAGAGGCAGAAAGCCAGGTTGGTGCCTAGTAAAGTCAACATGAAAGTAAAGAAAGAATGATTATTGGGGCATGTTAAAATATAGTGAGTGAGGGGCAGGCAAAGTAGTTCACATAGATAGTACACTCACTTATTTGCTATATATGTGACACAGGTTGGAGCCTGATCTCCACTACACTGAAGGAAGCTCTTTCTCTATGCTGATCAAGATTCTAGAAAAACATAATAAAATGTACATACAATGAGAGGCCAACAACAGACCTCTCCTCACCATCACACCACTGAACAATACTCCATTAGATCTTGCTAGTTCACCTAACTCCTCCTCTGACTTCTATCCCTCTCTACATGAAAGCTATCAGCCTGGACTTCACCCTTGTGTGTCTATTGACATCCCTCTCCTCTCCCAACATTCCTCATTGTTCAAAGAACCTCTCCCTATCCTCTAATGTATACCCCCCCCCCTTATGTTCTGGTGTAACTTCACCTTATCCTTCTGTGTCAACTCATCATCATCCAGTCCCTGCCTCCTAGTCTCTCTCATTTCACAGCTCACCTTATATGGACAAGGCGAGTTCCAGTGGCTTCCTTCCCTCAACAGGACAACCAGGACAAAACGAGCAGTGTTCCTTCCTTTGGTACTTGGCATCGGGCTGACCACCTCTATCGGACTTGCTGTGGTGCCCTCAGCCACTCCCTTCACACTGCTGGACTCCTGGAAGAACAACTTCAGGGCCCCAAAATACTGGGTCAAAAGTTAGACTAGTTAAAAAAAATTTCCTTCTTGGTTTCCATTGAGAATGTATACTAACCATCTGCTTCTTTTGAAATGACTAGATTTGAAAAAAGTGGAGTCAACCAACTCAGGCTTTTGTATTGGGTGACTTCGGGATCTTTATCCATACAGTTGGGATGTGATGCTCAAATAAATTGGATCAACAGCCTTTTTGAGTTTTGAAATTCAAGACTTTTGTTCATTTATCACAACTGCAGATTCCAGAAATACTGTGACCTTCAAGAGAGTGGGGAATAAATCAAACAAGGCTCTAGCCATTAAGAAGACCTTTCTCTGATTGCTGTGGACTCAGTCGAAACCACTAACTCCTCAGCACACCTTTCCATACTTGAGATAATCAGAAAACATGTATTATAGCCCTGCAGAGAATGGCATGCTTACTATTTTTACTTTTATTCACCAGGGCAAGGCAATTTCATAAAACTATTAGTGGAAAATAGAAAAAAAAATAGATGTAAATAAGAACCTCTAGGCCAAAGTGCTCATTTCATTTTCTTTTGTCCTCATTTACATATTTTTTCATTCTCATCATTGGAATTGTAATCAACACACATTTGTACCATTTTTTCTTGATATATTACACTATATTTTTCTATGACATTATACATTTTTCATGACATTCTAAACCTAGCATAAGTCACTGTACTATAATCTGTAACACTGAAAAATTAGAATTAGCTTGAATGCCCAACAATAGGGGAATGGCTAAGTAAATTATGATACATCAATTTGATGGAATATTATGCAGCCAGATAATTGTGAAGAATAGGTTTTTAAGAAAGGCTAAATTTGAGGACAAGCAGAATAATTTATTTTAAAAGCATATGTGGGTGGATCACAATATTTTATGCATGCATCTGCATTTATTTATATTGCTTATAATTAATATCTTGCCTATTTCCAAGAGGAATTTGAGGTGAGTGAATTTGCTGAGTGTAGTTAAGAGTATAGTGTTTAATTTATGCTCTTTGAAGTCAAGCAGAGTAAGTTATAAGTTCTGAAGGAGTTGTCTTGGGAAGCTTATTCTAACCCACTGAATCCTACTGTCCCCAGCTGTGTAATGCAAGCCTATATATATATTTCTTATGAGCAGTTCTCAGGTTGAAATAAAATGATCCAAGTGAAATACTTAGTGTGGTTCCCTGCAGGTAACTAGTGGTGGATAAATAGTGGCACTGAGTCCAGTCACTTCACTTTATACCGGAGACTGTCTCAGTAGGTAGGTCAGATGACCTCAAAGTGCTATTATATCTTTAAATGGACTTGAAAGCATAAAAATACATTGTCCATCCCCTCTCATCATTCATTCAAACTATTATATGACTGGTCTCAGGATCCCTGGAGTCACAAAACTGTTTAAACTACCTAAATGGAAAAAAATATTAGGTTGGTTGAATTTTCATCCTCAACACTGGGTTAAAGTCTGAATGCCTGAAGGAATGCCTGAAGACAGAAAGTTTCATGAGTGGTGGAACAATGCTATTGTGCTATTTATCCTGCTCTCTCTTCCTTTCTCACTCTCTCTCTCTCCCCCCTTTCTACCTTTGTATCTCACACTCTATGTACAAAAAAGAAAAAAAAAAAGCTTCTGGAAGTGATAAAATTATGAATGCAGTGAGTCCCTGCCAATAAATAAATAAACAAATAAATAATTAAATATGAAGAATTAAAAAAAAAAAAAACTTTGAAGAAATCTCAGAACTAACGGTCCCAATAATGATGGTCTTGGGTCATGAAGCAGATCGCCTTGTATACTCTTCTAGAATGGCGTTTTAAAGAAAGGTTAATTTTCCCTTTTAGCATTGTCCTTAACTCCATGTACATATAGTACATATTGGGGCTTATAAAATGAATACTTATCTTTGTAACTCTACCCAGAGTTTGATTCAGTAGTTTCAATTGCTTTTGTGGAAGTTGGAATGATGGGGGGGGCAAAAGGGAAAAGGAAAACCAACTAGGAGATTGTTCCAATAATTCTCAGGCTAAATGACAATATCTAACCTATGACACGAACAACAGGGGTGGAGAATCAAATTACAAAATTTGATTCAGATTTTTTAATGAATACCATGTAGGCACAGACATGGTTGAAAGTCATTCCTCCCAGGAAGGACACTGAGGATATGTGAGACTGTGGAGCAGTCTCCCAAACTAGTAGAGTGCTTAAAAATTATGATAAATACCAGATCAGTTGTGTTATGTTGCCTCACCTTTCTAGAAAAATACGTTGTAGTTCTATAGCTTTTTTTTTTGCTTCTACAACTGTCATTTAAATTATAAATGCCTTTTTTGTTTTGTTTTTAGCACAAGTGGGATAACGCATTGTAAACCGTGTGCTGTGGCTGAGGAAGTATGGACTGGGGGCATTGGGACCCAGAGAGTTCATAAACTAATATGACTTTCTAGGGGAGGAAAGACTGAAACAGATACAAAGAGAAATATCTTGAATAATAAGAAACATACGGAAACGATCTTCAGCTATAGTTGCATCATTAGAGTCCAAGGTAACTTCAGTCCATGAGTCATATTGAAGTCCTGTTGTATGCCCTGGGAACAAAAAGAAATGCAGAACAATCTCTGTCATTGTGGGGTCAACAGTCTAGTGGTAGTGGTATGTGTGGGAGTGGGGGTGGGGAGTGATTAATTGTGCAATTGTGATAGAATGAGAAGAGGACTATGACAAAATGTTGCAATGAGTACCTTCAAGTGCAAAGGAGGAACAGCTAATTGACTTGCTGAAATCTTGGTAGTCTTGCTGGAGTGTGAAATATTTAAACTGATATTTGGCAAACCAAATGATATTGTTGAAAGTAAGAAGATAGGAGATTACCTCCAGACAAAGGGAATCAAATGCTGGGAACAGTGTGAGCACTTAAAATCATTTATGTTGTTTTCACAACAGAAGGTAAGAAGGTAAAGTGGGAGGAAGATGCCAAGTTCATTTTATTGAAATGTAAAGCTTAAGAATGGGAGAGCTAAAGGTGATTTGGTTAAGTGATGTAGACTTTATCATGCTAAAAAGCCATCAAAGAATTTGAACAAAGAAATGTTTTTAGATTTGTGTATCTGGAAGGTCACTCTAGCTTTTGTAGAAACTACAGTGGAAAGTGTCAAAAGTAAGATATAGGGAATCAATTAAAAGACAGTTTCCAATAATTCTGGATCTAAATGACACTATTTTGCCTAAGGCAGGAGCAGTAGCAATGAAGATTATCTTTATTATCACAAGATGCAGTCACAGTCCACACCTACCTACCTTCCTCTTGTGGTCCAGCCCCATCACTATGGCAACAGCCTCTTTAGCATCCCTGGCCAGAGAGAGCTATAGCAACTCTTACATCTGTTCCTGGAGGTCCTGCCTCTCTATATTTCTTTCTTTCTTTCTTTCTTCCTTCCTTCCTTTCTTTCTTTCTTTCTTTCTTTCTTTCTTTCTTTCTTTCTTTCTTTCTTTCTTTCTTTTCTTCTCTATCCCCCACCCTTGATTGTATCTGATCCAGCCTCACTGGGTAATTGAGTGTTTGAGAGCGAAAAATTATCTCAGCAGCTTGGCCCTTATCTTGACAGCGAAGCAGCACTTTTAATTTAATTTTGTTCAGAGACACATGGGTAACAAATTTCACTAATCACCCCACTGTCGCCTTCCGCATGGTAACGAGCCGTTTGTTACCAGGCAGCCAAGCATAAATACATGTGGAGGAGCAGGCCAGGGACTGAGACAGGGGTTAGGGAGGAATGAAGAGACAGCCACAATCAATATGAGCCAGGTTTGGACTTTGCAATCAGGTGTAGAATCAGACAAAGGAGGTCAGCATATGTGGTGTGTTCACATTATTTTTTCAGAACATTTGCCCAAGACTATTGCTTCTCTTTTACTTGCATCCTTCCAGTAATGGGGATCTCACTTACCCCAGAGGGAGCTAGTGGCTATGACTCTCAGAATTATTTACACTGAGTGATTGACTGCGTTTTGTCTCACCCACACTTTCATCCTAACTTAACTCTGAACTTTGGGATCCTTTGGGATCCTGCAGAGTAAATTTGCAACCTGTTTTCTGTTGTGTTTGCTCCTCACCCTAGGTTAAATATGGAAATAATATGAGTCCCTCACATCCAGATAACAATTTCTAGAAGACATTAGTGCTTAAAGGGCCTTAAGGCTTAATGTGCTGTATATGACACAGGAAAATAAATTTTAGGGGCTGGGTAGTTGGTGGCATATGGGTTAAGCGCACACACTATTGTGTGTGCAAGGAACTGGGTTCAAACCCCCAGTCCCTACCTGCAAGAGGGGCCATGGAGCAGGGCTGCAGTGTCTGTCTGTCTCTCTTCCTCTTTATCACCCCCTTCCCTCTCAATTTCTGGCTGTCTTTATTCAATAAAGATACTATTTTTTTAAAAATAAATAAAATAAAGTAAAAAAGATACTATTTTTTAAAGTTAAAAAAGTAGAGAAGTTCTAAACCTGTCATTTATTGAGAATCTGTTACAGGTCAAGTGCTTATGTGTGTTACTTCATTTAGTTTTTTTTTATGATATAAAATCTTATTCTGATTTTATAGATGAGATAACTGAGGCACTAAGATAGTTTTGTATTCATCTTGAAGATTGGAAAATATCTTATACAAGTTTCAGTTTTGTAAGAATCTGAGCTTACCTCTAACTCCAAAGCCAGATAGACTCTTTATTAAAGTCTGTGAATCAAATTGAACAAGAACTCAGTTAGGACCTATAAATGAGATACCTCAACTCTTGACCATGTAGCTATGCTAGAAATAGGTACATCCCCAGTGAGAGCTGTCTATCAGATGGTCCAGGTTGCCATCCTGTAGGTAGTATCTGGATCACAAATCGAGAGAGACCGTGAAAAAAAAAGCAGAAAAGATAGACAGTCAGTCTGCCCTTCCCCCGCCACTACTATTGCCAGACTCCAGTCCATGGGTCCTTGGTTCTAAATTTATGAGCCTTCTTGGTGTCTCTCTTTCTTTCTATCTGAGAGGGCTTGACTCTTCCCTCTCTCAGCTAATTAAAAATCCCAGACTGGGCCACTAGCCTTGGATCACAGGCTGTCAGGCAGCAGTGCTGATGCTGTCCTGATAAATCACTCCCTAGGGACAGGAAAAGCTGGGTCTTATGTCTAAGGGCTGAGCCCAACTAGGGTCCCTCTGGGAGACTTGGGGAACTGCTACAAATGGAGCATGTCCACCTCTGCTCACCCCAGGAGGGGCTTCATTAGGAATAAGAAGACAGGACACTCAGAGCTAATGGGGACTAGTGACATTAGAGTCAACTTCTGAAAGCATTTATTAGATGGTGTCATCCGTGCATATACTTTTGATGACTCCCTCTTGGTCTTCATGATAAATTCCATAATTCTTAACCTGACATTGGTGGCTGAGGTACACTGTGGCATTTGTAAGTGTTATTTTTGGAACTGAGTGGCTTTACAGTTTATTTGACTTGGATTCGTTACTTAACCCTTCCATCTAATGTTCTCTACTGATGAAGTGAAAATTAAAATTTTATATTAATACATAGTTATGCATATATTTATATGTATGCATGCATAGGTGTGCATAAGTATTTAGGACTCACTGTTTGTTTCAGGCACAGCCTTTGTCTATAGGTCCATTGGCTCTCTGCTTCATCCACACAGCTGATGCCATGGCTCCTAGAACTGCAGCCTCCTCACACCGTCCTTGCTATTACTATTACTCCCATTGCTGTTGACTGTTATTCATATTAGCCAAACCTATTTCTCTAGCCTCAACTTCTGGTTTGGCTATTGTTCAGGTATTACAAATACTATACTTCTTCATAGACCAGTGTTTGCTGGGGCTATGCCAGCCTGGAATGCCATTCCAACTGACTCTTTGAATTTTTTAAATTATTTATTTATTTTTATGAAGACAAAAATAAATTGGAGTGGCAGGGAGATATAATGAGGGAGAGAGGAAGACACCTTCTGTATTGTTTCACCACTCGTGAACCTCTCTCCCATAAGTGGGGATTGAGGGCTTGAACCCATTTCCCTGCACTCTATACTGTGCGCACTCAACCAGATGTGCCAACTCTTTGTCCACCAAGCTCTATCTTATAAACCCTAACTTTCTGAAGTTAGGTTGGAGAAAATGTCACCACCCGGCCAAAACTTTCTTTGATTTGATCAGATAAAATGTTACTATGACATCTATACTATTTTTATATTGAGTCCTGTCTCTTTTTCAAATCCTGGTTATACTAGTCTATTTATGAGATCTAGAAACTCATAACAGTGACTTGTTCACCCCTATATTGCTAGTACCTGGACTTCTATATGAAGTAGTAGGTATGTTGCCAATTAGAATAAGACTATCACATAGCTTCACTCCTTGTATTGTTAAGGTTTTCTTTTCCTGAGAGATCAGAGGGCATTAATGCTCATTTGTTCATCTATTCCTGGCAGGTGAGGGTCAGTGATAATAATGACCGTTGCTTGAGCTTATGTGAATTACATGACAGATGCCCTTTGGTGATGAGGCCACAGAGCTAACCAGTTCCACAGATCTGGGTCAATTTCTACGGACTTTCATTTTAGTCTTTAATCCACCTGGGCAGATTCTATTCCATTCTCAGCCTCTCCTGGTGAAATCTGGAACGTTATCTGGGTTTCAAGTTATTCTTGACTTCCCTCTTTTGCAGAAGTGTTTGGTAGCAGAGAAATGACACTCCCACACAGGGTCAATAACTGGAGTTGCCCACGAGCACCCCCCAGTGGCTATAGATATATATTTATTCCTCTGAGAGATTTGTCCAATCATTTATTCATCAGTTATATACCCACCAGTCATGCATTAGGTGCATATTATCTATCTTCCTCTTATTCTAGGTGTCATAGATATAAGATAAATAAAACTTTGCTTCCTGGCCTTGGTAAATTACAGTCTAAAGCCCATTGTAATAAATAAACCTGCAAAGGTAGGTGGGGTGTCATGGGAATACAGAATCCTCTCTGTAGTGGAAGACCTACTCACAGAAAACCAGGGACCTAGTTGAGGAGCCAGAGCTTCTTCAATACAGGCCATGAGAATACATTAACACTTTTTCTTCAGAGAACAACTAAGTACTTAGTGCCATAGTTTTATCTCTACATTCTCATCTTTTATCTAAGTTTTTGTTTCATATACCCTGCCTCTCCGTTTTCTCAAACTCCCCATGTGCCTATCTTTGTAGTCTCTGTCTCTTTTTTTTCCTTTTTACATATCTTATTTTCCTCATTTAAGCCTTAACTCTCATTTTCCCTGAAAAACTCCCTTTATCCATACCTCCAGGCTTTCCCTCCTATGTTTGGATGCCTGATTCATGGTAAGCTACAGAATGCGAGATTAGACATCAGTTGCTGATTTTGGCATTGCCAGTTGACTTAAGGCAAAATAAGTTCTCTGTACCTTACTTCTAGCCAGTGGGTTTTGTTTGCTTATTTGTTTTGTTGTTGTTGTTTAAAGTTTCCCAGTTATTTGTCTGTACATTCACAACTCCAGTAAGCAATTTCACTTCCTTTGATGCCAGTCTGTAGATTCATGGGGATAGGGTCTCTGCTCTGTGCTGAAAGGGCCTTAATCAAAATGAATATCCATTTCATTTGACGGATTCATTGTTTTTTTTTTTTTTACCCAACCCTGTCGTTAAAGTTCGGGGCTCCAGCAGGCCAGGCTAGCTTCGCCACGGTAGACAGAGACTCGAGGACACACGGCTGGGCAGAGAAGTTGTATTTCTTTATTCACGAACAATGATTCATAAACTAACCCAAACCAATCACCACACAGATCTGTCCTGTATCCTTCTCCTCCAGCGGCCGCGGCAAGAACTCTGGAAGTCCATAGGGGCCAGGGGGCAGGGACAAGGAGGTGCGCAAAAATAGCGGGGGCCAAACCACAATCTTCCAGAGGCGGGGGGGGGGGGGGGGGGGCTGCCAAAACCAATGTGAAGCATACAACAATTCCCCATTTTCTTTCAGTCGGTAGAGCATGAGACTCTTAATCTCAGGGTCGTGGGTTCATGCCCCATGTTGGGCACCATATGTTGTTTAACCAGGCTGGCTTCACAGGCGGGTAACAGAGATGACCAGAGACTCACAGCTGAGCTTAGAACGCTGTTTAATCTTTATTCATGAGTGGGCAAACATGTGCTCTCCTGTCTTTCTCCTCTGGTGGCAGAGAGAGACCCTTAAACTAATCACCACACAGATCTGTCCTGCATCCTTCTCCTGCGGCTACGGCAAAAAACTCTGGAAGTCCATAGGGGCCAGGGGGCAGGGATAAGGAGGCTCGCGAAACTAGCAGGTGCCAAATCACAATCTCCCAGAGGTGGGGGGAGGGGCAAACCAATGTAAAGCATACAACGCAACCCTGTCACATACTTCCTCTCCCCATACCCCTTCTGTCTATTTCTTCTCCATTTTACATAATGCCAGTCTGCAGGATGTCTGCATTCAAATGAAAGTGCTTCTAAATGGAGAGAGTGATCTGTAATTGAAAGATGATAATTTGGGCAGAAGGCATTTGTTTTCATACTCCCAGCATTACGATTCACAGTGTTGAAAACCAGCTGAGACTCAGGAGACTGTACTAGATACGGATTTAGAGGCCTCCCAAGGATCCCAGAGTCTAAACAAGATAAATTCAAGAATGTATGTTGTTCTGGAAAGGCTTTATTCTTGGAAACAATAGAATACTATTCATCACTCAGCAAAAGTATAAGGGAGAATTTTGTTGAGGGATAGAGGGCTTTGGGATCCTGTCCCATGTATTGTTTCAGAAAGTGGACTGAATGAACCTAAGTTCAAGTCCTGCAATTACATATGTTTCCTGTGTCACCAGAACAGTTCACTTCCTGTGAATTCTAGGTCTTAACTTATAAAATACGAGTGCTTCCAGAAGAAGCTACTCTTCATATTACTGGTGTTGCCTTAGTTAATTTTAATCTTTTATCTTCAATTTAAAAATGAGAACTCAGGGGCAGGGAGGCAGGTGGTGATTCTCTTGATAGAGTGCTCACTTTACTAAGCAGGAGGATCTGTGTGGATTTAATTTTCTGACCCAAATTACAGGAAGGAAGCTTCACAAGCAGTAGGTCATTTATGTAGGTATCTCCCCAGATTTGTCTCTTTCACTATATCTATTTCTCTATCTCTCACCCACATTGAAAAAAAATATATTGGCCACCAGTAAACTATGTGGTCATAAAGCACCAAGAACCAGGGTTAACCCTGTTGGCAAAAATAATAAATAAAATAATTAAAATATAAAAGTGAGACCTCTCAAATCCAGAGGAATAATTAGGTTGTCAGAAATGTCATGACACATTTTTCATAGAAAAACAAAACAAAACAAAATTCTAACTTTTCTGACAGTCTAATACATTAGCAAATGATAGAGTACAAGCATACTTTAGGTATTTTGGATCCCAATGATGTTACTTTTGTCTCTTTCTTGTTTTTAAGTATTTTATTTATTTATTAATGAGAGGGATGGAGACTTGTCTCAAGTGGCCTCCCCCAGGGCTCTGTTCTGGCTCCTACGCTATTTAATATTTACATCAATGACCTCCCAGAAACTTCTTCAAGGAAGTTCATCTATGCCGATGGCATCTGCTGTGCAACTCAGGCATCCAAATTCGACATCCTCGAGGAAACACTCACGAAAGACATGTCTCTGATATCTGATTACTGTAAAAAATGGCGACTAATCCCTAGCACTGCAAAAACGACATCATCTGTTTTCCATCTACACCATGCCTCGGCCTCGCGTGAGCTTAATGTGCAGCTTGGCGATACGAGAATCCGGCATGAAGCCCAGCCAGTCTATCTTGGCGTTACTCTCGATCGCACTCTGTCATTTCATGAACATCTCATAAAAACTGCAGCAAAGGTGGGCATGAGGAATAACATCATTGCAAGACTGGCCAGCTCCTCATGGGGCTCGAGCGCTTCCACACTATGATCATCATCTCTGGCATTATGCTATTCCACTGCAGAGTACTGTGCCCCAGTATGGTTCCGTAGCCCCCATGTCCACTTGGTCGATTCCAAATTATATTCCTCCATGAGGATAATTTCTGGAACCATCCGTTCCACCCTGGTTCCATGGCTGCCAGTTCTTAGCAACTTCGCCCCGCCAGATATTCGTCGGGATGCGGCATCATGTAAGTTCATTTCCCACGTCTACGCTCGACCGGACCTGCCAATATACGGTATCTTCGCCCACCCTGTCCAACGCTAGACGTCTAGTCACCCAATCTGGTCCCCTACGCCTACACTGAACTTCTCTGTTCCAGACTCTTGGAAACAGAGTTGGCAGTCAGCTGAGGTAAAGAACAAAAAACCTCATCACAGACCCCTGCAAGCGTCAACCCGGCTTTGACCTAGCACGTTATGATTGGGCCCTCCTCAATCGCTATCGAACAGGCCATGGCTGGTGCGCCGCTATGTTCCATCGCTGGGGAGCCAGAGACGACCCGAACTGCCCCTGCAGCTACAGACAGACTATGACCCACATAGTCAACGACTGCCACCTCTCCAGATTCAAAGGAGGTCTCTTAACTTTACATCAGGCTCAACCTGACGCTCTTGACTGGCTATGGAAGAAGGGCAAACATTAGAAGAAGAAGAGGGATATGAAGAGAGATGGGGTGAAGGGAGAGAGAACCAGATGTCACTCTGGTACATTTGCTGCTGGGGATCTCATGCTTTAGAGTTCAAAACTTTATCCAGTGTGCCACCTCCCGGACCACCTTGTGTCTCTTTCTCTGACATTATGCTGCCTCGTATCTGGTCCTGAATATCTACTTAAGATTATATTCCATTAGACTTCAAGTTAGGGTGGGGAACCAGGTTGTAGATGGGCATAAGGCTACAACAGAAAAAGCTCCTATAACTTGAAAAGAAGAGGAAAATAAATAAATTCCACTCATTTATACCCACACAGGTTTTTTTTAAAATTTTTATTTATAATAAGGAAACATTGATAAAACAATAGGATAAAATGGGTACAACTCCACACAATTTCCACCACCAGAGATCTGTATCCCATCCCCTCCCCTGATAGCTTTCCTATTCTTTAACCCTCTGGGAGTATGGACCCAGGGTCATTATGGGGTGCAGAAGGTGGAAGGTCTGGCTTCTGTAATTGCTTCCTGCTGGACATCCCACAAAGTTTTATAGGCATTCCTTAAAACCCTGTATGGACACAATTGCTTCTGTGGTCCATATCTGGATTAAATGTAATTTATGTTCTAAAGGAACTCAACATGCGGTAGGGAAGGGAAACAATTTAACAGAAGTGATGAGATACATATGCTGGGATTAACTTTATAGCTATATGCATTTAGAGACAGCAAGATGGTTAGAGTCAATTCTAGTTGAATAGACTTTTAGGAATGATAAGATATTAGAGTAGAATCTTAGGACTGGAAGAGAGAGTTCATCCTCCTGAGTGCCTGTGTTACTATGTCTGTGACACAGGTTGGAACCCTGGCAGCAAATGGAAGGACATATTTGTACCAAAGGATCATTCAGTATTGTGGTATATCTACCTTTCTCCATGTCTCTATGTCCAAATGAGAAAGTAGCCCAGAGCTGTGAAGTCTCTTTATACAAGGACCTCACTTCACTGAAGGAAAATATTTTTAAAACAAAAGAAAAGGGGGCTGGGCAGTAGCGCAGAGGGTTATGCTCACAAGGTGCAAAGCACAAGGACCAGCTTAAGGATCCTGGTTCAAATCTCCAGTTCCCCATCTGCAGGGGGGTCACTTCACAGGCGGTGAAGCAGGACTGCAGATATCTATCTTTCCTCCTCTCTGTCTTCCCCTCCTCTCTCAATTTCTCTCTGTCCTGTCCAACAACAACAACAGCAATAACAACTACTACAAGGGCAATAAAATAGGGAAAATGGCCTCCAGGAGCACCACTACTCATAGTGCAGGCACTGAGCCCCAGTGATAACCCTGGAGGAAAAAAAAATCTGAATCTTCCAAGAAAATTGGGATTTGCCATGTGGAAGAAGTAGGAAGAACTTGCTGGGAGAAGCAAGTTTAGCAGTCAACATACTCTGCCACTCAAGGAAGACTGGTCCTGAAATAAGTTCAATTTCCTGTTTTTGTAATAGCACAGCAACACAAGTTTATTTTCCCACAATCCTGGAGGTTAGAAATCCAAAAGGAGTCCCTTCTTCCAGAACTTTTAAGGAAGGGAAAGAACTACTGTACCTCTCTTAGTGGTTCAAATTGCTTCTGGGGATCCTTAGCATACACTCTTTCTTTTTATTTTTTTTTTTCTCCTGTGTTATTGTTGGGGCTCGGTGCCTGTACTATGAATCCACTGCTCCTGGAAGCTATTTTTCCCCCTTTTGTTGCCTTGTTGTTTATCATTGTTGTTCTTCTTGTTTTTGTTATTATTGCTATTGTTGTTGTAGGCTAGGACAGAGAGAAATTGAGAAAGGAGGGGAATACAGATAGGGGGAGAGAAAGATAGACACCTGCAGACCTGCTTCACTGCTTCTGAAGTGACCCCCATGCAGGTGGAAACCGAGATCCTTATGCAAGTCCTTCTGCTTTGCGCCATGGGTGCTTAACCTGCTGTGCCACCGCGCAGCCCCCGCATAAGCATACATTCCTTATCTTATAGGCACACTGGAGTCTAAGTCTCTGCCTTCTTATTACACTTCCTTTCCTACTGAATATCTCAAAAATTTCTCTGCCCTTCCTTCCTTCCTTCCTTCCTTCCTTCCTTCCTTCCTTCCTTCCTTCCTTCCTTCCTTTCTTCCTTCCTTCCTTTCTTCCTTCCTTCCTTCTTTCTCTTTCTTTCTTTCTTTCTCTCTTTCCTTTTCTTTCTTTCTCTCTTTCCCTTCCTTCCTTCCTTCCTTTCTTTCTTTCTTTCTTTCTTTCTTTCTTTCTTTCTTTCTTTCCTTCCTTCTTCTATAATGACCCAACTTGTTAGAACTGTGATCCATCCCCAATCCAGTATAATTTCACATCAAGATGCTGATCTTTAACTATATCTGCAAAGGTACTTTTAACAAATTAGATCACACTTTGAGTTTCCAAATGAATTTGTCTTGTGGCAGTCACAATGCAATAAATATCAAGTGAAAATAAAACTTCACAGACATTGGGAAAAAATCCAGGTGGGGCCTTGGCCAGTGTCCTAGTGCTCTTGAAAATATCTCTAGGAATTTGGATTCTGCAGGTTTGGTGACACTTGGTCACCCCCAACCCCCACCCATATACTTGTTTCTTCATTTTGAAACAACAAGGCAGATCAGCAAGGCAGTTCAAGTGGATAGTGTGTCCATTTTGTCACACATAAGACCTAGGTTCAAGCCTAGCCTGGTCCCCACTGCACAGAAAAAAGCCTTAGCACTGTGGTATCTTTGTTATTTATTTATTTATTTATTTACTTGTGTATCTATTTATTTATGAGAAAGATAGGAGGAGAGAGAGAAAGAACCAGACATCACTCTGGTACACGTGCTGCCAGGGATTGAACTTGGGACCTCATGCCTGAGAGTTCAATGCTTTATCTACTGAGCCACCTCCTGGACCACACACACTGTGGTATCTTTGCATCTCTGCTTTTACCTCTCTTTTTCTATCTGAAAACAGTCTAACTTAGCACTTGAAGACCCTGCAATGCCAAAAAAAAGAGAGGGAAGGAGGAATATAAGGAATAAAAGGAGGAAGGAAAGAAGGAAGGGAGGGAGGGAGGGAGGGAAGGAGGGAGGGAGGAAGGGAGGAAGGGAGGAAGGAAGAAATGAAGGAAGGAAGGAAGGAAGGAAGGAAGGAAGGAAGGAAGGAAGGAAGGAAGGAAGGGAGTGTCTTTTAATATATTTACTTAGAATATCTGGGACTTTGAGCCTGAGGCAAAGGCTCCCTCCTTCCCCAGTAGTTGCCCAAATAATATCTGGATTAGGACTGGACCACAGAAGCTTGGAGGAAGCACAGATGGTCCCAGTGGTCCTGGCTGGACTGTGATAACAGCTCTCTAACAGTACTGTTAATCTTTAATTGGTATTTGATTTGATTTAACATGATCTTCTGCTTGTAAAACACCTTCAGATGTTTCTGCATTGTGAGTGTGTCCTGGAAACGTAGGTTTATTGTATTAACAAGTCTCAGCCTGAACATAAAGGGAGATAATTAGAAACAGCAAAGTCCCTTGACACACTCAGGGCAGCCAAAAAGCTCTCGGGAAAACAATCCTTTCAGCTGCTTTCATGTATCCGAAAGAAAAAGCTGTTGGAGCAGCCCCAGTGGATAGCAGAGCTTATTAGGGTCACTTGGCACACTATTTATAGCTCTCAGCTAGAGCTGCTTTTATGCAGCTCTTGTGGGACCCTGGCCTTGGAACACCCTAGGAAGATTATATTATAACCCTTTGGACCCTAACCCAAGAGCCCATTGGGTTACCAGCAATTTGTTGGTAAGATATTTTGGTATTCATACAGTATTTCTTCATGAGAGAATACATAAACAGTGAGTGACACCATTCCCAAGTTAACCCACAAAAGTTGACTCCTTTTCTAGAGGACCTTAGGGATAGAGCTCAAAACATCACTCTGCCATACAAAGACCACCCTTTTTTTTTTTTTTTTTTTTTTTTTTTTTTTTTTTTTTTTGCTGCTACTTTTGCTACTACATAGTGCCAAGGAACAAATATACTTCACACCTGTGAGAATGAACTAGGATTAGAAGCGGTGACTATTTTTAAAAATAACCTTTGCTCATATACTTGAAATAGAATCATATATGATATGACAAATACAAAGTGGAAATTTGCATAAACCATTGTGAATAGATTCCAAGGCTCCCCCCGGCCCCCTAAAAATACACTTGATCTGGATTCGGTTAAAGTTAGAGCAGCAAGGCTGGTAAACTTCTGAGGCCAGCACACAACATCCTATTTAACAGCCATTCTGATGTGCCTGAAGTGTTATAGTGTATTAAAGTTGTGATTTGGGGCCAAAGCTGATCCATCAGAAGGTCTTTTGAATCAACAATCTTCCTGCAAATTGATAGGATTGTGAATAAACGTTATAGTTAAATGTTAACTCCAACCCTAATTAACTTGTTAGCATCTGGGACATGTGAAAAGTGTACTTGCCAAAGATAAGTTGTCATTAAATTGTTAGTACTAATAGGTACTATTATTGTTACTAAAATAAGAATTGACAGAAATATAAAGAAATACATGTTTACCGGGTGGTGGCACACCTGGTTGAGCGTACTTGTTACACTGCGCAAGGATGCAGTTTTAAGCCCCTGGCTCCCACATGCAAGGGGAAAGCTTTTTGAGTGCTGAAACAGAGGTGCAGGTGTCTCTGTCTCTTCCTCCCTATCCTTATGCCAGTCATTGTGCTTTGTGCCACGTGTGCTTAACCCGCTGCTCTACCGCTAGACTCCCTTCTCCCTCCCTATCACTCCTTTCCCTCTCGATTCCTGGCCATCACTATCCAATGAATAAGTATAGATAAAAAATTAAAAATCAATAAATACAGGAAATTTATGTTCTTTATTTTTCTATAGTGTTGTGTGAGAGTGTGATACTAATGCACTCATGTGAACACACACACACACACACACACACACACCATCTCTATTCCTCTGTAGGAGTCAACATTCATGGACATCCAAAATACTAGCTTAAACTTGAGCATAGATTCCATTGAATAACTTATAAATTCTGTGTGTAACACATCTCTATGTGTTTTTAAAGCAACCTCTCTCTGATTTTCCTTCTGCGGGAACAGTTGTTCAAAATTCCATAGGGACTAAGGCAATTTACATCACCAACAACAGCATGTAAGGGTTCTATTTTCTTCACATCCTTGTCAATACTTAGTCATTCCTGTCCTTATAGCTCATTCTCACAGCTGTGAAGTGTATTTGTTCCTTGGCACCATGTAGTAGCAAAAGTAGCAGCAAAAAAAAAAAAAAAGAAAAGAAAAAGAAAAAAGAAAAAAAAGGTGGTCTTTGGATGGCAGAGTGATGTTTTGAGCTCTATCTCTCTTTCATTCTGAAAATAGAAAAATTGAGCCATGGAAGTGGTGCAGTGGTAATACACCTGTGGAAGGCCCCAGGTTTCATATCCAAGAGCCCATTAGAACTGAAGAAGTATCTTGAGAAAATGGCTAAATCTATTTTAGGCTAACTAGTTGAGAATGTATGGTTGAAAATCAAATCACTGACCTAGAATTTGGAGCTGTGGGATACCTCCAGAATCTTATTTTCTAAAAATCAAATAGATGAAACACTTATAGAGTGTTCCACCTATTTTATAGTTTCTGGTCTAAAATACAAGTCTTGAATATACTTTAATTTTTGTACCTAATGGATTGAAGTGATTCACTTCCATTCTTCTACATATGAGTGACACATTTTCCCACCAAAATTTGTGTATATATATATATATATATATATGTATAAATATATTAATTTAACCAATAAAATAGAAAATAAGGGGCTAGGACACCTGGTTCAAGCCTTCAGTCCTGACATGTAAGAAGGGAGCTTTATAAGCAGTGAAGAAGTGTTGCAGGTATCTCTCTCTCCTCTATCCATCCAATTTCTCTCTGTAGTATTAAACAAAAATAAAATTAATTAATTTAAAAACAGAAAAGAAGCAATACATTTTTGGGCACCAACCTTAAAGATTCTTGCTCAATATATTTTAAACAGGGCCCAGAATGATGTGTGTGTGTGTGTGTGTGTGTGTGTGTGTGTGTGTGTGTGTGTGTGTGTGTGTGTGTGTGTGTAATCCGAGGTTATTGCTGGGGCTCAGTGCTTACACTATGAATCCACTGCTCCTGGAATTCACTTTTTCTATCTTTTTTTTCTAATTGAATAAGACAGAGAGAAATTGAGGAGGGGGGATAGAGAGGGAGAGAGAAGGATTAGACACTTTCAGCCCTGCTTTACCACTTGTGAAGTGACCCCCCTGTAGTTGGGGGTGGGGTGGGGAAGTGAGTGGTCTTGAACTAGAATTCTGGAGCTTTGTACTAAATGCACTAAATGTACTAAATGCACTTGACTCAGTTTGCCACCGCCCAGCCCCCAAATGTTGTATTTGTAATAGACTCTTTAATACACTCAGAGTCAGGGTATAAGTAGAGTTGTATAGAGGGATTTAAGGTTATTGCCTAGATGTGGCAGTTGCCTTTTGTTTGTCTAAAGTAAGAATCTGTTTAGAGGATATTAGGTCAGGGAAGTAGACAAGTACAGATGACTCTCTTATAAATGCATGGGCAGTCATTGGAATCAGACTAGGCCTAGCCACTCCTATTGAAGTTGATCCGTGGTGGTGGTGGGCAGGGGTGGTTATGCTCTTTGCAGTGCAGAATTCAAGATGCTACACAGGGAAAGGGTCACCCACTGAACTGAAACCAGCTTAAAGTCAGCTGTACCATGTAACAGCTGCATAACCTTGTGAATTTCTTGTATGCTTTGACAAGATATCCTGGAAGTGATGTGGTGAAATTTCAACAAAAGAATATGGGAGAAGAAACAATTGTACAATGTAGCAATTAATAGTCTTCCATATAGTTCATCCCTGCTCCCTTCCTCTGTTTCTTTGGATTCCCCTCTTTCCTTCCCCTTTCTGTTCTTTCCATAGGTTAAAGAAAATCACCTGAGAACAGAATTGAGGAACTTGTCAGCCTCTTCCTATTTGCATTGAAAGTTCAGAGATGACAATATTTATTTTCTTGTTCAGAGAATGTAAACAAACCATAGCGTAATAGTGGCATTAAGAATTTATACAACAAATCACATAATGTGCATTTCCAATACTCAATTGATAGCCTCCTACTAACTTCAGGACTTACCTGCTTGACCCCCCCACACACATACACACACACGCACAAGTCAAGTGCTCAAGCTGGACACTTAGGATGCATTTAAATTATCTGTCTGTGAAACAATACCTAGAAGAGAACAGCAGGCCTCTTCCCATGGAAATGATTGAAATAAAAATTAACCTACATATCAGTGAAGTAGATTGGGAGGGTAACTATCCTGGCATAGTGAGAAAAAAAAGAAAGAAAAGAAAAAAAAAAAGAAAGGAAGGAAGAAAAAGAAATTGAAATGGAACTGGGCCAAATTGAGTAGGCAAGAATTAATGCTTTATATGGGAAAGTAAAGTAAAGAACATGAAATGTCTATACTAATCCCACATTGCCAAAAAAAAAAAGTTATTCTGGGGACTTAAAAGAAGTTACATTTATTTCTTTTCAAGCTAGTAACCTGTTGCTCACCTCTCAGATGTCCAAGCATGTTAGACACATCAAGAACCTAAGAGATTAATGCAGACACTAGCCATACTTTTTAGGTTAAAAAAATGGTTAAGCAGACTCTAATGGTTTGCTGAGATGATGACCCTGGGTTTTTCAGCCTGATGATTTTTACACTGCTACCACTAATGAAGCTTGTCATATGTGATTGATGTATATATTCCTGCTTTTTATTCATTTGGAGGCCTCAGGTACTTACAGCAAAGCATAGCAGGTATGAAACTATAGTCCCCTCAAAACAGAGCTATTGACATAATCCTAGAGTGATGAAATCATCTATAGTTGAAAAATTGAGTTAGAGAATGACACTAACTTCCTGTACTCTGATTATAGTAACTGTTTAATAATGAATGGTTAATATGCTAAAACCAAGTTTGGAAAACAGAAGGACAATAATTAGAAATTTAAATCATTTTCTTTCTTATTTGTCTAGCCCTTTTAGAATGAGAAGAGTTATAAACATTGTATTATGACAGGAAGGTCCATCATTGATGCAGAATGTATAGTCCAGGATGGTGGGACAACTTGATAGCCTTAAATCCCACACTACTAGTCCCAAATCCTACTTCCTGATTGTTTCATCAACTCTGTAACACTCTCTAAAGCGACCTAGTGTGTAAGTACCTGTTTTTCTAGGCACTGAGCCCACTTTAGTTTCAGGGACACTGAAAAAAATACTCTGTTTCATAAACCATTACATGTATATCAGAAGCTATTCTAAGCATGGGTAATTAAGCAATGACAAAAAAAAATCTGTAGAGTAGAAGTATATTAGTGAAGCCATTAAGACAAGGAGAACTCATATATGTTGACTAAAGTCACATAGCAAATGACTGTCAAACTAGAATTTAGACTCACACCTTCTAGTTCTGGAATATGTAGTCTTCCTTTTTATAAGTTTATCAGTAAAACCAACACAATTTATAATGCAACACTGGCTGGGTCTTGTTGCAACTTAAATAATTTAATAGGCATGTAGCAAATATTTGCATTACACATCATTAAATAAATGAAGACTACTGGTAAACATACTGTTTTGTGGTTAAGAAAAAATGTGTGTGTGTGTGTGTGTGTGTGTGTGCGCGTGTAAGAGAGAGATCAGGCTGTCATTTATGATTCTCTGTTTTTGTTTTTCTTATTATTACATAGTGTAAGAACTGAACCCCGAGTCTCACAAAGACAATGTCTGTGCTGAACTACTAATGTACCTCCCTCTTCCGTGAAGGATAATTTTGATATCTAGATTAGACTACAGGGAGAGTGGGCTATGTTGAGACTTGTGACGTTCCCCATTTCAGTATCTGTGTAAATGTAGATTGGTGCTACTAAGGACAATGAAGTGTAAATGCAGGTCAAAGATTAGACTACAGGATAATAGGTAAACAAAAAAAAATGGCAGTAATGCATACCATTTAGTAAATGTTTGTTTAGAATAGTACATTTACAGGCATTCTAGCCCCTATATGTTATTTCTACTTTAAAGGCAAAAGGATAAAGATCAGAATATCAAATGAACTGCCTGTTTTGTACTACCAGCGAGTAATGATAGCAGGATTCAAATCCAGGTCAGTGTGACTCCAAAGTGTATGACTTTGAGTTCATAAAAACGAGTTGGTATGTAGCTTGTAACTCTTTTTTAAATTAAATAATATATTTATAAAATAAAAATATTGACAAGATCATAGGATAAGAGGGCTCAGTTCCAAACAATTCCCACTGCCAGAGTTCCTTATTCCATCCCCTCCATTGAAAACTTTTCTAGTCTATTCTATTCTGTTTTTTTTTTTTTTTGCCCCTAGGATTATTGCTTGGGCTCAGCGCCTACACTACAAATACACTGCTCTTGGAGGTCATTTTTTTCCATTTCTGTTGCCCTAGTTATTATTATTTATATTGCTGTTCATTAAGACAGAGATAAATTGAGAGAGGAGGGTTTGACAGAGAGGGGGAGAGAAAGATAGACACCTACAGACCTGCTTCACTGCCTGTGAAGTGACTTTTCTGCAAGTGGAGAGCCAGGGGCTCGAACTGGGATTCTTAAACTGGTCCTTGCACTTTGTACTATGTGCACTTAACCCACTGACCTATTAGTTGACCACCAGCTTTCCTATTCTAATCCCTATGATTGTATGAACCCAGGATCATCATGGGGTGAGGAAAGTGGGAGGTCTGGCTTCTGTAATTGCTTCTCTGCTGGATATGAGCGTTGGCAGGTCAATCTGAATTCCCAGCTTGTCTCTATCTTTCCCTAGTGGGGCAGGGCTCTGGAAAGGCAGAGTTCCAGGATACACTGGCTAGGTCTTCTGCCCAGGGAAGTCAGGCTGATGTCATGGTAGCATATGCAACTTGGTAGCTGAAAAAAAAATTACTATATAAAGCAGAACAATATTTTCTTAATAATCAGGAACCTAAAGGCAATAATATAGCAGATGAAATCCGAGGTCTTCATGTTGGAAAAGTTAATAGGTCTATTTTAAGTATATTCCAAGGGGCCCATGACTTTACTCATTTTTGCCTGAACCTAAGAGTAACTTGTAACTCTTGCCTTTTTTCTTTTCTGCACAAGTTTCTTCTTTCCCCAAACTTGAAACAGAAGCCATCAGACTGTCAGTTCCAGCGATACATCCTGATCCAATCTAGCATTATGCTGATAAATTGGTGCTATGAATAAAGAAAAATATAGAAATTTTGTAGCACTAGCCAATTCCCATGTTGTACATACTAATACCATGACAATTTCAAGTCACTGCATTTAATTACTACTAAACACTATTTGGGAATATTAGTGGCAGGTGGAACCACTTTGCATTGGGATCTTATATTCATCCCGGTGTTGTCACAACAATCAGATTTACTGCTCACCAGCACTCAAGTAGTGATGCCATTCTCTTCTAGCAGCCAGATTAATCATCATATGTCATTTCTCAACACCCCTTCTCCCCCCCCCCTCTCTTTTTCCCCAAGTCACATTGAGTTTAATATCAAGGTTGTAGAAAAGAGGGAAAATTGTGGTTCATTCTTCCATGAATACCAATAATATTTTCTTCTGAGGAAGGTCAAGCTCCTTAAATGCCGTACTCTTCTGAGTGGACCTCTCCTGGGTACAGGCCTTCTGACAGACCTGCTCTGTTGCGCACCAGAAACAGGTGTCAAAGGATGTACTTCGGGGCAGTAGTGGCGAGTATGACAGGACTCTCTTAGTGTCCATTGCTCGTGACTTGACATAAGATGACTTGGGGACTGTGTTTGCTAACAATCCATTTATTGAACAGCAAAGCAGGGTTTGTAAGGGGTGGCTGGAGGAATTAACATGTATATTCCATATATGGTAGGGAGGCAAGGGGTCTGGAGGGTGTCAGGGTTTCTCTGGCGAGTGATCTAAGAAACGAGGAAATTGTCAGGGGTTGGAAAAAGGTCAGGGTTTGATCATTGACTGTTGATCAAGGGGTTTAATTGCTTGAAAGAATGAGGAAAAAGGGTTATCAATAACCAGCAGATAGAAAGGGGTCCTGAAGGCAGAGAGAAGATGGATCATGTATGATGAAAGGAACGGAGGGGGTAAAGAAGTAGGATGCGGGCTGTCAGTTATTGTTTGACAGAGCAGAACAATGATATATAGATCACATGATATCAAAGGAGATAAACTTCTAGTAACCTCTGAGTAAGCAGACCATCTGGTTTAGGAACGAGGAATTGGGCTGCCTTCTTAGGGAGTGTAGGGTCCTTGTGAGGCAGGGAGACTGACAGTGGGGGTCAGATCCTGGGGGTCATTTCCCTCCTTGCTCAATCTCTGGTAGAGAGAGACTAACAGGATGGTCATGCCCTCCAGGCACCCATCTTTCAAGGGGAGGTCCCACCATGCTCAACCCATCCTCACAATTCCCTGAACTTAACTTGGCCTTATAAATCTTGCATTCTTCTGCTCTAGCTTCATCATTTATTACTTACCACATTTTCCTGTGTACTCCATCTGAGAGGATCTAACTTCTTGAAACTTTTTTTCCTTATCACTGTCAGTATGTGACTTTAATATTCCTTTATAAAAAAGTGTCTTCTTGGGCTGTGTCTTGATGTACCCAGTAGAGCACAGATGTTACCATGTGCAAGGACCTGGGTTCAAGCCCTAGTCCTTACCTGTAAATAGGAAGCTTCACAAGCAGTACAGCAGTGCTACAGGGGTATCTTTTTCTCTCTCCTTCTCTATCTTCCCATTCCCTCTCAATATAACCGCTTCCCTCATAATTTTTCAGTCTCTATAAAAAAGAAAAGAAAAAGAGTATTTTACTGTTTACTGCAAACCATTAATCCACAATATAGTAAGAAAAGAAAAAAAGAAAGAAAGAAAAAGAAAATAAGAGAAATAAGGACAACTAGGAGTCCCAGTGACAACCCTGCTAGCAATAAATCGGAAAAAATAATAATAATAGGAGAAGATCTTCTGTTGACGTTGGATGAAACAGATAACATACCATAGATAACATACTATAGATGAAGTCCTGGAATTGCTTCCCTGTACCACATGTGGTCACCATGGACAAACTAAATGGAAATCCATGAGTGTTAGACTAGTGCTTTATTGTCTCTTTCCTCTCTGTATACCCCCTTATCCTTTTCCCTCTATAAATATAGAGCAAAAATTGGACTAGGGAGGTAGCCCAACAGTACCGTGTATGGTCGACCCCAGGATTAGTATGTGGTATCATATTAAAAACCAATAAATAAAAGAGGCCTTTCTGGTTTTACTCACATGCTCTCTCTCAACTATTTCTCCACTGAAGAATGACTAGGTGCAAGAGATATATTGACATCTATAATTTTCCACTCTCACTAAATTAAAAAATGCATGAGGATGGGGATCACGTCTGCTTCTTCCAAGTGCCTAGTAATATTGGAGAGTTTGGTTACACTGAATAGTCTGTCATTTGTGTCAAGAGACCATCACCTAGGGGGCAATATGGTAGAGTTTTAGGGATTGTACTCTAGGGTCAGCCATCTTGAGTTCAAATATTATAAGCTGAGAACTAAGATAGGCAGTTGATTTCATATGAATTAATTTTTTTATCGTTTGAAAAATAGATGTGGTAATAGAAACTTAAACATGGGTACTGTGAGAACTAGATAAGATAATATCATGTAAATATCCAGGACCCAGCATGGAAATGGTACATAACTGTTGTTAACTGTCATTATTTGTATTGCTTTTTATCACCTTATTTTATGTATTGAGGCAAAATTATATTTCATTGCACTCCCTCCTTGGAAAGTTTCAATGTAATATTCCCATTTCTCTGAAATAAGTGATTGGTCAAGGAATCTATTTATTCATTTATCTGTTTATTCACTGACCATGCATTATCTTTGTTGCTACTCAGTACTAAGTTCAGTGCTAAGAATAAATGATGCAGGAATAAGGTGAAGTCACTTAGGATAAATGCCAAGTTCTTTATTAATAAGAACACTCTCCTTTATAATTCTATGATTTTACTAAATGAGCTTGCAAATAGTTAGGAGGTTGGTCTATAAAAACAATAAAATTTGAAATAATCTTGTCCTTTATAGTTTGAAATGTGAGGGTTGGGAGTAAATGGTTGAGGAGAGATCTGCCCCATATACTAAAGTTCAGGAAAGGCCAAACTAGGATCACAGAGTTATCATTTCAGAAACCTGATACTACATATACACAAATGATCATCCCAAGGTCATGTAGCTAGAAAGTGGTGAATCTGAGAATTTAAATTCTGCTGACTTTTTGAAACAGCATTTTTTACTCTTTGAGTTGCTGACTACTGGAAAACTGAGTAGGAAGCAGTATTATGAATGAATGCTGGCCCTGGCTGACAACTGAAATAGGGGAAAAATAGTTATGATCCCTGGGGATGCTGTTACTTCTACTCTAAGCATGCCTATATCCTAATTTCAGTTCTTAGACACTTTCACATTTATTCTCATCCTTACACATATACATTGGTTTCTATAAAATTTAGTAAGGTTTCTGTTTCAGCTCTTCAAGCTGCTCAAATGTGGAAACTTTATAAATAAACATGTTTTAATGTTGTTACTATTATTGCTATGCCATACATTCAATGATGTGCAGAAAGCTCCAGGTGTATGTAGCACCTGCATTACAGTTACTTAGGGAACCAGTGCTACCTTGTTCCTGCCATATCTGCTTGAGTGATGCCTCAGCACAGTTCTACTTCAGAAATAACCTGTGTCCTTCTATTCCAGCACAAGAAGACAAAAACTCATGGGGGTGTGGGATGGAACATTTTTATTAATACACAGGAATTTATATGACTTACATTCGCATAACTTACATGTATCAATGCTGGCCAAACCTTAGACTTAGAGTAACCACGACAATCCATGAGTACAGGGCCCTTGCTAACAATAATAATAGATATAGTAGCTAACATTCACTAAGTGCTCAATGCATAGCAGGTTATGTGCTGAAGACTTTTCAAACATGAAGAGCCATAAAGTAAACTTCTAATGATCTTAGGGGACTATTACTAAGCCCATTTTATTATCTATGACCAACATATGTATCTTTTGCTCAAGTAATCTTGTAAAATATTTTTCAGTATCCCTGCTTTACAAATGAGGACAGTGAAATTTATCTCTGTTTATTTGAATCAGTATTGTTTTCCTGGAAATTGGCAGTACTGATGTTAACTCCAGTTAACCTTGGGAATCTATGGACCATATTCTTTTTTTTTAAATTTATTTTTTATTTAAGAAAGGATAAATTAACAAAACCATAGGCTAGGAGGGGTACAACTCCACACAATTCCCACCACCCAATCTCCATATCCCATCCCCTCCCCTGATAGCTTTCCCATTCTCTATCCCTCTGGGAGTATGGACCCAGGGTCATTGTGGGTTGCAGAAGGTGGAAGGTCTGCTTCTGTAATTGCTTCCGCACTGAACATGGATGTTGACTGGTCGGTCCATACTCCCAGTCTGTCTCTCTCTTTCCCTAGTAGGGTGGGTCCTGGGGAAGCAGAGCTCCAGGACACATTGGTGGGGTCTTCAATCCAGGGAAGCCTGGCTGGCATCCAGATGGCATCTGGAACCTGGTGGCTGAAAAGAGAATTAACATACAAAGCCAAACGAATTGTTGAGCAATCATGGACCCAAAGGTTGGAATAGTGGAGAGGAAGTGTTGGGGGGGTACTCACTGCAAACTCTAGTGTACTTCTGAATGTGGGCATGGCAAGGCACACACTACCAGCTGAGCTCTTTCTACAGCCCCCCCCCCCCCCAGTCTACATTTTATTTTGGTAGAAGTTACTCTCCTGGTTAGGGGTTTATACAGAGTGTGAAAACTATGTGAGGCCCCATGGAGGCCTCACCTAGTTTATTATTGTTGCCACTAGGACTTCACTGTGACTTCATATCTACATGATTCTACTGCTTCTGTTAATTTTCCTTTTCCAGATAGAGGATTAAAAGAAGGAATGGAGAGAGAGGCACACAGAGAGAATGTTTTTGCTAGGGACTCCAACAAAGATCCACATGCTAAAATGTGTATTATACTGACCCATGTAAGTAAGATTTTAAAGCATGTTGTTTCTCCCACCATCCATTTTTAAAGAATTCTATTTAGTTAATTTGATAGGACAGAAATTGAGAGGGGAAGAAGGGATAGGAATGGAGAGAAAGGCACCTGAAGCATTTCCTCATAGCTCTAAAGTTTCCCCCCTGCAGTTGGGGATGGGGGGTTTGAATCTGGGCCCCTGAGCATTGCAATGTTTGTGCTCTACTAGATGTATCATTGCTTGAACCCTCTGTAAGTCACATTACAAGCTTGTGTTCCTCCTGCCTTTCTTTCAATCTCCTTTTCCTCCTTTCCTCCTCTCTTCCTTTCTCTCTCTCTCTCTCTTCTCTTTCTCTCTCTTTCTCTCTCTCAATATTTCTTTCTTTTTGCCTTTAGGATTATCGCTGGGGCTCAGTGCCTGCAGTATGAATCCACTGCTCCTGGAGGCCACCCCCCCATTTTTGCTGCCCTTGTTGTTGTTATTATGGTTATTGCTGTTACTGTTGGAGAGGAGAGGAAGACAGAGAGGGGGAGAGAAAGACACCTGAAGACGTACTTCACTCCTTCTGAAGCAACCCACCTGTAGGTGGGGAGCTGGGGGTTTGAACTGGGATCCTTACACTGGTCCTTGTACTTTGCACCATGGGTACTTAACTTTCTGAGCTACCACCTGCCCCCCTCTCTTCTTCCTTCCTTCCTTCCTTCCTTCCTTCCTTCCTCCCTCCCTCCCTCCCTCCCTCCCTTCCTTCCTTCCTTCCTTCCTTCCTTCCTTCCTTCCTTCCTCCCTTTCTTCCTTCCTTCCTTCTTTCCTTCCTTTATCTTTCTTTCTCTCTTTGCTTTTTTCCAAATAAAACCTTTCTTTCATTTCAGGTGACTAATGCTCATTTGTGTCCACAGAGTTGAAGAATGATTTATCACCAATCTTCAGAGTTTTAAATTCTATCCTGAATGTTCTGAGTTTTAGACCACAACACAGAGTTCAGTGCAGAGTGAGTCCTCAGTAGTTACATGTTGACTGAAAGGAGCTGTTACTCCTGTAGTTGGGAAAAAGAAATCTGGAATGGGGTGAGATATGCTCAAGTTTTCATAGTAATAGCCTATATTCAGGCTTTGACTTCACATTTCTAGAACAGAGCTCTTCACAATATCCCCCGAGTACTCTCTTGCTTTTAAAGAAGGCAGAATGTGGTTCCAATATGCTTATTGGGTTAAGACCACTGTTGATCTTTTGGAAATGATGTCTTTACACCAGCAGATTTGAAAGTTTTATGATCAGAATGTCAGCCTGAAATTAGTAGAGGCATCAATATACAAGTATGTTTGAGCAGAAATGTTTCACAGGAAAATTTCACTTTCATTCTCTTCTTTTTTTCTCTTTTATATTCCCTCCTCAAAGGTCAAAAGGCAAAGCTGTTTATATCCAGATGGATGTTTAAACAACTCAGTGCAGACATGCTTTACCGAAATGTGAGTGCTCTAGAGAGGAGGCAATGGATTGGAAAACCAGGAAAAAAAATTAAATAAGTCCCATTCTATTTAAATAACTGGAGATAAGTATGTTTATTCCAGTAAAGTGCCCAGGTGCTAAACAGTTGAACGTCTACCACCAAGAAAGGGTAGAGTACTCTGTCCACTTGAAAGCCCAAGTGTCTTCCTTTGTAAGAGTTGAGTGAGAAAAGCCCTTCTTCACAGAATCTACTTCCCCAGGTCAAAGCTTTTTCTATCCCCCTTCCCCTAGAGGGACACTGGTGAAAACAAACAAATAAACAAACCTGCTGTGACATGAGAACATGAATGGATGTTTCTGGGGTCTAACAAGACTGGGTTGAATTTCAGCTCTTCTTCTGATTGTGTGATTTAGCACCTGTCTGATCTCTCTGGACTTCATTTTCCTCATTTATAAATTGATTATCATAATACTTACCTCAAAAGGCTTAAAGATTAACTAAAACAATGCAAGTTGAGCACCTGGACCAGAGCCTTGGCTTACTTGGTTCAGTGTTTGCTTACAAGGGGAAAATGTTTTTTTTCATTTTCTTCTTTCTTTTTCCTGCACATTAATGTTTACTATAAAACCTCTCATCAAATGGTCTCTCAGCATGAGTCTTTCGACTTGATTCAAGACTAAATATATCTTATGCCTGCCCAATTTCCTCTCCTGACATAATCTCCAGTTCAACTTGGTTACTCTCTTTACAGTTTAACTTGGTTACTCTCTTTACACAGGCTTAAGCTGTGTTGTTTATTGGTATGAACATCACCAAAACAACTTCTTTTCTCAGGACTTCACTTCTCTAATATGCAAAATGAGGGTCATAGAGCTTTTGTGAAGAACCAACTAAAATATGAAGTTAGACCTACCCTATAGAAGTTATTCAACAAGTGTTTGACTCTTCCTTTAGCAGTAGCTCGTTATCCCTCCAGCTATCTGTTTTTTCCTCGTTTAACCTATATTGACTTTATACTGGTGGCTTCTTTGATATAGAATCCATTTTCTATATTTTCTTGTATAGTTTTGATGAAGATGAAGACTATGATAAGGGGGCCAGGCTGTAGTGCAGCAGGTTAAGCACACATGCTGCAAAGCATAAGAACCGGTGTAAGGATCCTGGTTTGAGCCCCTGACTCCCCACCTGCAGGCAGGTTGCTTCACAGGTGGTGAAGCAGGTCTGCAGGTGTCTATCCTTCTCTCCCCCTCTCTGTCTTCCCCTCTTCTCTCAATTTCTCTTTGGCCTATCCAGCAACAATGGCAGCAATAAAGATGATAATAACAATAATAATAACAAAGATAAACAACAAGAGCAACAAAAGGGAAATAATGGCCTCCAGGAGCAGGCAGGGAGCCCCAGCAATAACCCTGTTGGCAAAAACAAACAAACAAACAAACAAAAAACTCTGATTAGAAAAGCTGCTATAATTTAGTTCCTGGTATAAATAGAACACCTGCTATTATTTTTATTTAGCCATTCTAGTGATCCTGTAGAGTAGATGCCATTCATATTTAACAGATTAACTTAATGGCACTTGCTGTGCTGTCTTACTCTCTATTTCTCTCTTTGATCTGAAAAATGTCAGCCTAGAGAAGTTAAGCATTAGTAATGACAAAAAATAAGTTTATGTTATTCTTAATGTTTTAAAGTATTATTCCCTAAAGCATACATAAATATCTTCTAACAGTTAATGGAATATTTAGATATGGCTTATTTTGACAATTAGGTCATACGTTTGTTGACTTTGACAAACTGGATATTTTAGCAACAGTTGGATAACTTTAGCACACAGTCCTCTATGGGAGACTATGTGTCACAGGGAAAGAGAGAGGCATACCCAGCCTGTATTCTAGGAAATAGTAGTTAGGGTAAGAAATGACTACTAAGTAAAGAATTGTGAAGCATTTTATAGGATCTGTGAAGCATTTTATAAGATTTTTTTAAGGGTCACAGATGTTTTGTTTTACAATTTTCCAGACATAATTTGGTCTATATTTACATATGTGAATGTGAAAGGACCATTCTTGTTACCAACTCCTTCCTAAAAAAAAAAAAAAATCTAAAAAATGGACAATAAGCAAAATCCCCCTGTCCATAAATAAGGAAAACTGATAGTACCATTTTATAGAATCTTGAATGGCTTTTGTTTTTATTTGCTTCACTGTTTAATTGCATATTACCTGCATTTTAATGGAAATAAGCAAATGTAAAAATGACAAATCATCAAATTCATGTAAATGGCTTTCTTAAAGAGGAGATACGAGACAGAACTTTTAGAACTTTTGGTAGATACTTTTAGTCCTAGGAGTAGATTTCAGCTCCGACTGAAATAATTCTCTCCTACTAAAATTTAACCATGAAAGAAAACTATACAGTACAATGTTTCTAAATCTGAGGTCTAGACTAGATCTGGATTTTAATCCTACATTTTATGCCCAATACAATATTAGTTTTGGACTGGATTCAGTTTCCTTTAGAAGCTAGCAAAACTTTATTTTTGAGCAAATAAATTATTAATGTTAAAATAATTAATGCAATGTGTCAGATATTTTAAATAATGTTTCTTATTATCTTTATCAAAATGGGCTTTCTTTCTCACTAACAAGTTTTCAATTCTAGATGTTTAAACAGGGATGAATATAGTAGGAGACGTATTATATAATACCTATAGTGTGGTAGTTGGGATAAAAACCCTTTTAATTTACTGTAGTTCTGAGGTCTCTGATTCAAATTAGAACAGATGACACATGGTTAAAGGTAAGAGAGATACTGGATTCCTATGAGTTGTGATAGGACTTTCAGATGATAGGGACTCTCTAATCTAATTTAGATATATCAAGAATAATAGGTAGGTCAGCACATGCCTGCATACTGTGGGCAACCTGTCACAAGGATAAGGACAGCTTTTTTTTTTTTTGCCTTCAGGGTTATTGCTGGGGCTCAGGGCCTGCACTGTGAATCCACTGCTCCTAAAGGTTATTTTTCCCCTTTTTGCCCTTGTTGTTTATCTTTGTTGTTGTTGTTATTATTATTGTTGTAATTATTGCTGTCATTGTTGTTGGATAAGACAGAGATAAATAGAGAAAGAAGGAGATAGAGAGAGGGAAATAAAGATAGACACCTGCAGACCTGCTTCACTTCTTGTGAAGCGACCCATCTGCAATTGGGGAGCCAGGGGCTCAAATCGGGATCCTTAGGCTAGTCTTTGCACCTCACACCATGTGCATTTAATACACTGTGCTACTACCAGACCCCCAACACTGGAGAGTTTATAGACTACCAAGCAAAGCCTTATTTCCCTTTATCTTAGGTTCAGTCTGAGAATAAAAAGGATAGGTGAGGTTCTATATCCCAAAAAGAATTTGGCTCAAAAGGGGAGAAATAATAGGAGGAAGATGAATAGAGGACTCTGAATTCCAACTCTATCAGGGCCTGAGAGAGAAGAGGAAAAAGGGAGCAAGCGGTATTTGGAAGTAGTAATAGGTGTATATTTCCAGGTATGACCTGGAAAAGAAGAGAAGATAGGACACCATGGGCAAAAAAAAAAAAAAAAAAAAAGGCAAATATATGCAAATATAGATAGATAGTTGTAGAGATAATAGTCAACTCATATCTACAATCTTAGGGGAACTGCTGTATCTTATAGTGGAGGTCATGGGGATACAGAACTCTGATGGGTGGAACAGAGTTATACCCCTGTTATCTTATAATTTTGTAAATCATTATTAAATCAATAAAATTTTTAAAAGTAAAAAAAAGAGGAAGAAACAAGAAAAAAAAGGAGAGGGAGATAAGGGTTAAAGAAAATGGAAATTTGAGGAGCTCCCCCCTTCCTTTATAGGCACTGCAATCAATGCAGTTGAAGAAACATTTGCATTTGGAAGTCTATAGATTCTAGGTTTGTATTCTGTCTTTGCCTCCTTACTAGTTTTGAGTCCTTGGGCAAGTCAGTTAAGTGCTCCAGTTTCTATTTCTTGCATTATCAAACAGTGACAGCAGTATTGCCTAGAGTTTACACTTGATGTGTGGAATCCAATGACACTGTCAGTAAAACATATCACAGCAGACCTACTAAACACTAAATGTACAATAAATATTATTTCTTTCTTCTTGTTAGACCAAAAACCTAGTGGCATTTTCTAGAGAAGGCAGCAGTGATTTTTTTTTCATGAGAAAAAGAAGAAATGTGTCTTTTTTTCACCCATTTTTAAAAATTGATTTAATAATGATCAACAAGACCATAGGATTAGAGGGGTACAATTCCTCACAATTCCCACCACCTGAGTTCCATATTTCTTTCCCTCCAATGGACACTTTGTTCTCTATCCCTCTGGGAGCATGGACCCAGGATCATTATAGGGTGCAGAAAGTGGAAGGTCTGGCTTCTGTAATTGCTTTTCAGCTGGACATTGGTGTTGGCAGGATGATCCATGCTCCCAGCCTGTTTCTGTCTTTCCCTGGTGGAGCAGGGGTCTGAGGACATGAGGTTCCAGGACACATTGGTGAGGTCATCCGTCCAGTGAAGTTAGGTTGGAATCATGGTAGCATCTGCAACTCAGTAGCTGAAAAAATCATAAAGCAGAAAAAAATCATTTAATAATCAGGAATCTAAAGGTCAGACTATAGCTGATGAGATTTTGGGTCTCCATTTTGAAAAAGCTAGTAGGCCTTTTAGGTATATTCCAAAGGGACTTTACTAATTTTTGCCTGAATCTGATAGCTAACATGCAGGTGGGTCAAAGGTGCTGTCTGGGGAAATGGTGTCAGAGTTGGAAGTACAACTAGAAAGCAGGATCAGGGCAGAGAGTAGCTCCAAATTATGGGAAAAGTATATACACATTGTTAACTATAAACCCCATTTATTTGATCTGGGCTCCATATTCAGCACAGGGGCTTGTGCAACCTCTGCATCATTGCAGGTCTGAACTGGCATTCTGTGTTTATAGCTAGGAAATTCTAGGCTGCACTAATTTCAGGACCCATCTTCCTCCTTAAGTGGCAGAATATGCCTACCCAACCTCCTTTGGAGAATGGGGCAGTCCCCACCAAGGTTGACCCACATTCAGTGCAAGTCCTGCAGAGGCCCACAAGAGGGTCCACTATGCTGTTCCTGATGGAGATGAACAATGACAGTGGGGAGAGGTATCTCCTAGAGGTCTAGGCTCATCATGTCTACTTGGGGATTACAAGATACCCTGTATTAATTAAGGGGAAATAAATACGTTAATGTAAAAGTGTACAATAGTTTGCAGTGACTCAATAAGAAATGTGTCTTTTATGCATATAGGAGGTGGTTGACTCTGTTCTACCTTAGTAATCATAGAAAAGTGTGGCTCTCCTTTTTCTCTTGTCCTTAGCACCAACTGTGTGATTCTCTGGTTTACTACTTTTTTTTTGCCACCCCTCATTCTATCATGATCTGGACTGAATGTGGAGATGCATCTAAATAGTATAGTATATATGGGTAAATACAGTGATCAAAAGCCAATGTCTTTTTTTTTATTTATTTTGTGAGTCATTACCTACTGGTGATCACTTGTAAATCTGACATTCAAATGTTCCTTCCCTTAGCATTTATTTCTAAGTTTTTCTAGAACTTTAGCTCTTTTTAATCATCTTCACCAATACAGTTTCATCTATTGCATAAAGAATCTTTTCCCTTCTCCTAATGCACTCCATCAGCCTGATAAATATCTGTTGAATAGTCTTTAACCTCTGAAACTGGCCTCTTGTACCTGCCTCTTTTCCTTCCTTAAAACATATTTCCCTGTAACTCTAAAATTTCATTTTCTTTTAACACTTAAGAACAAGAAGAATGCAGACTTTGGGGCTAGGCAAGACTGATCATGAAACTATTTTTTCACCTTCTAGTGGTTAAACTTCAGTTTCTTGTTTTTAGAGAGAGGGAGAGTAATCTCTGTCTTGCAAGCCATCTGAGTTTAAGTTGCATAAAGAATTTTTAGCATGGTGCCTGGCATAGAGGCAATAGCTAGTTACTTTGATCTGCTAACATTACACAAATAAATCTTTGTAAAAAAATAAAATTAACTCATATTTCCTCCTTTTCCATAAAATGATGGTTCTGAATATGTCTTGGGAAAATATCAAGTTAGATTCTGCTAAACAGGGTTTAATATAGGCATTTATTTTTAAATTAAAATGCTATCTATATATCCTGGGATTTAAAGAGGTGAATATAGATTAGGACACCATTAGGACTAGAATTTTTGGAAATTGATTTTTTTTTCTTTTCAAAATGCATCTTTTTTTTCTTTACATATTTTATTTTGTATGAAGTATAGCTCTGACTTGGGGGAGTGTCATTTGGATATATTTATGTACTCTGTATCAGAAGACGGGGGACTAGATTATAATCTACTTAAATGCCTTGCCAAATAGACTTGGGCACAATATCATGGGAAGAACAGTAGGCTCTGGATCAGAAGATGTGACTCCTAGACACAGTAATTCCTCTTAATTTGTAACACTGACTTCACCATAAAGTCTCTGGCGCCTCAGTAATATGCTGAGGATAATAGCTACACCTTCTAAACAGGATTCTGACTAATAAAGTTTATGCAAAAACTGAAAATAATTTGCAAACTCATAAGAACAAAAATTTTGCCACATTCTTTACTTATGTCATTGTCACCATCTTCATAACCATCACCTTTCAGGCACCTTTCTCTGTAATGTATCACAGAGAAATAAAAATAGGCAGCTGTCTATAACCTCAACCTCCCTGGTAAACTTACAGTAACTAGGTGAACATATAACAGTTCAGCCACATGTAATATTAACAGTTGGACTTTAAGATAGCTTACCACCTTGTTAGCAAGAATATTACAGACAGGACAGGTAGTGAAACGAGCATACTAGATGGATGTTGTTCCTCCTCACTGAGCCCTAGAAAATATTACATCATCTTGGCTAGCATAGTGTGCAAGCTTCATTCACAGTCAGTATGGTTCCTGCATTTACCTTCTTGGACTATAGGTTATTTTGATACATCACCACAGTGCTTTATTCACTGGATTTCAGGAGAGATTTTTCTTTTTTTTTTTTTCCTTTGTTTTATTTTTTAATCTTCAATAGCTTACCACATTTTAACCTGAAATCTCTCCTTATCTATGAAACAGCTTAGCCAGTATTCTCCAGTCAACCAGAAGTATCAATTTAGTACATCTGTCTTCTCAGTTTTCACCTGGATGAACTGAAAGCATCTCCTAAATTGTCTGTGAAGAATCATTGAGATACTGTATAAAATATCATTTATATTGTCTGGCACACATGTTTTTATAAATCTTTGTAGTGGTGGTGTTGACGATGATACTAATATTCTTTTTTGCTATCACTGGGGCTTTACCACTCTCGTTTGACATTTTTCAGAGAGAAAGAGAGAGATAGAGATTGAAAGAGAGAGGGGGAAAGATACCATAGCATCCAGGCTTCCCTCAGGATGGTGGGGACCTTGCTTGATCTTGAACAAGGTAGGTACCCCTAAAGGTAGATATTCTTTGTTTGTAAAACAATTTTAAAATAGACAAATCTATACAAACTATCATAAGGAGTCTGGGTGTATACTTGGTTTGGAGGAAAGACAACTCAAGGCAACCTAATTGCCACCCTTAACTAACTGCCCTGGAGGAGAGGATAGATGCATCCTTATTGATTTGTAATAAAAACTGGATAAGAGAGTGAGATTCTAGGGCTGTTTCTTATAGTTCTGAGAACAGAATTATTGCTTGATAAAGGCTTAATCTGTGGAAAGTTTACAGAGTGAATAAATACTTGCACAAGTCTTCCCAGATTGGGGAAATTACATATGATTTAAAGGATTCTGTAGTCTTGAAAGCCAAGGTCAGAGATCCAGAAAGTACAAGAGACTAGTTTATGGCAATGAAAGAAATGGAGATATAGAGATAAATAGCTCCTCACAAGGTCAAGAAAGGTTACCCCTCTCCCATAGCTCTGAAGGAGAGTGTGAAGAATCAAGACACAAGGCAAGCTGAGGATAAGAGGCCACATTTCTTATAGTTCTATGAAAGCTCCAGTTTACAGTGCTATTTCCTCCTGTCTCCAGTGTGACACTTGTACTTGTCAGACAGTATGTCCCAGTTTTAGTTTCCAGAAATACATAATACACTGGTGCTCAAATTCAGGTGTCACAGGGATCCCATGAGGTGCTCAGCTGGGCTAATGCAGCACACTGGCAATCTGCTGTAGTTTCTGAAATGCAGGTGGATTGGAAACTTCATGGGGACTTTTATAGTATTTCTGACCAGGCAAGGATCAATCCTTGCCTAAGAAAATAAATGAATTTCTTTGACCAGAAAGAGTACCAGTATTCCAATACTGACACCTCTTGGAAGAATGGGGTACAACATTTTAGCATTCATTCAACCCCTCACCCATCCATCCATTCATTCAATAGATACTTGTTGGAGACCTAGCATATTCAAGAAATAATATACACGGGAAATAATGTGAAATAACGTGAAAGCACATCTTTTGGGGTCTGACACATAATAGATGCACATGAAATAACTACTTGTTGAATTAATTAAGTTCTAGAGAAAGACATTGAGCACTAAATTGCACTATCTAGGGACTTTATCAATTAGTATAAAAGTCAGAATTCCAATGTAAGCCAAGTATCACATATTCTGCTTATACCCATGCAGATGGATAGTATTGAACTGTGAAGTATTGAGGACTTGAGATAAAAAGGAAAGATATCAAGAGCATAACAACTCTAAGTGTATGTGTGTGTGTGTGTGTGCGTGTGTTTACTGTTTTAATGGTCATCTTGCATTATCTTTATTTTTTAATTTTTTTATATTTTATTTATTTATTCCCTTTTGTTGCCCTTGTTATTTTATTGTTGTGGTTATTATTGTTGTTGTCGTTGTTGGATAGGACAGAGAGAAATGGAGAGAGGAGGGGAAGACAGAGAGGAGGAGAGAAAGATAGACACCTGCAGATCTGCTTCACCGCTTGTGAAGCGACTCTCCTGCATTTGGGGAGCCAGGGTTCGAACAGGGATCCTTATGCCAGTTCTTGTGCTTTGCGCCACCTGCGCTTAACCTGCTACACTACAGCCCGATTCCCGCATTATCTTTATTTTTACCTATTTTTTTTCATTAGATAGGAGAGATAGAAATTGAGGGAGGGGAGAAATAGAGTGAGAGAAAGACATCTGCAGACCTGTTTCACTGCTCATGAAGTGAACTCCCTGTAGGTGGGAAGCAGGGCTCAAACCCAGTCCTTGAGCTTGATAATACATTCATTTAACCAAATGCACTATCTCTCAGCCCCTATTAATTATCTATTACTTATATATTATCACTGCCACTGGGTGGTCACTGGGTGGTAGCACAGCGAGTTAAGCACAGGTGTTGCAAAGCGCAAGGACCAGCGTAAGGATCCTGGTTCGAGTCCCCTGTTCCCCACCTACAGGGGAGTCACTTCACAGGTGGTGAAGCAGGTATGCAGGTGTCTATCTTTCAATCCTCCTCTCTTTTTTCCCCTCCTCTCTCCATTTCTATCTGTCCTATCCAACAGCAACAACAATAATAACTATAAAAATAAAACAAGGGCAACAAAAAGGAATAAATAAATATAAATAAACACATAAATAAATAAAAAAGAAAACTGATCCTCTGAGTTCAGTTGGCTGATCATTGTTAAACAGCTATTCAGTGTAAGTGTTTGGAAGTAAAACTATGTCTAGATCCAACATCCAGCTACTTCCTTCAATTCTAAGTCTCCTGTCTTTTTTTCCAGCTTAATGTCCTGAGTTCTTAACTCTACCACTCACACAAACTCCACATGACATTTAAAGATTAAAATTGGGGGCTAGGCAGTGGTGCACCCAGTTAGCCATGCATATTGCTAAGCATAAAGACCTGGGTTCATGTTTCTATCCCCCATATGCAAGGGGAATGCTTCAGAGCTGTGAAGTAGATCTGTTGCTATCTATCTTTCTCTTCCCTTCTCTGTCTCCCCCTCCTTTCTCAAGTTCTCTCTGTCCTATCTAATAAAATAATAGAAAACAAAAACAAAAGGCAAAAATGGCCCTCAGGAGCAGTGAATTTGTGGTGTTGGTACTGATTCCCAGTGATAACACTGCTGGCAACAAAAATAAAATAAAAAAAAAAAAAGAAAAAAGGAAGGAAATAAAGAGGAGGGGGAGAGGGAGAAGGAGAGAGAGAGAGAGAGAGAGAGAGAGAGAGAGAGAGAGAGAGAGGAAGGGCAAAAGAACTTCCAAATGTCAGTAGGAAACAATCAATGGGAACAGAATAACTTTTAAGTTTTCCACCCACAGTGGTAAGATAGAGTCTGATCTATTTTCTTCCTTGTAAAATGTGATTGATTTAATTCCAAATTTAACTTAGATTTGATTTTCTTTTCTCAACCTGGCAATTCCAAAGCAAGAATCAATCAAACCTCAAATTATAGGAAGCATGTGGATAAACAATACGTGGTTATTTCCTGTGAAATTTCTTAAGCACTGAATTTTTTGTCATTCTCAGCTGCCAGGAGAATGGTAATAGGGAAGGGATATAAAAGAGAAATTAGAAAACTAACTTCTCCAGTTCCAACAATCAATATGCCCTGGTGGAATTATCTTCCTAGAATATCGGTAGCTCCTTTGCAAAGTGATGGAGAGGGAACTGCAAAGCAGGATTTGAGTCAGAGATAAAATTGGCCATAACCTTCTGAGGATCCTCATGCTATGATCTAGAGCTATTATCTGTTAAGCTATTGGTTGAAAAAGACCTGTCATATGCATTATCTTACTTTGTTCTCATGTCATCTCTGAAAGATCATTGTTCTCATTTTTTCTGATGGAAATTTTTATCTTAATAGGGTAAATCAACTGGGAACCATCATATTGAGACTGTATAACTAAGTCAGGATTTGAACAACTCTGACTCCTTGAAAAAAATAAATAGGATGTTGTCTGTTTAATCCCATGATGCTATCCCAAGCCCTGAACATTGTGCTAAAATTGCAGGTAATCTGATACATGGGTGATGATGGACAGAAACAGTCTGAGCCATCCTTGCTACATATAAAATAGGTGATGTTAGATGAGTAATTTGACTACTCTATTCCTCTGGTTAAATTCAAATTATTGCAGCTGTTAGCTGTGGGACCTAAATGGGGACACTCTCCTTTATTAAAATGCTAGCTTTATGGAGCCAGATAATAGCTCACCTGGTTAAGCACATTTTTCTGTGTACAAAGTCTTCTGTTTGAGCCCCAGTACCACACAGAAGAATGTATATAATCTGTATTCAAGACCCAGCCTCACCACATAGATGGATACTGTGGTTTTTCTTTCTCTCTTTGTTTTTCTTTCTTTGCTCTTCTGTCCATCTATCTTTATCTGAAAAGGATAGAATAGAGCAATAAAACCAGTGATCATGATGGTGATGTTATGATAATAGAAAATAGTGGCCAAGGCAATGATACTATACACATTTGAGGTCCTGTAACTATATGAAAAAAATGTAAGCTTCAAGGACACTGACTCTTCACTCTTTTACCTTGTGCTTAGAAGAATACTGGGAAAAGTTGACGAAAGCTGATTGAATATATTTATGATAATATCTTTTTATATTTCTATGTATTTATGGATGGATGGATGCATGCATGGATGGATCAAGGTAAGCTTTAGGCAAGGTACCTGGATCATAGTAAAACCTCAACAGAGTTTCCTTTCCAGGCCTGTGCTTCCTGCAAGGCAACACAAAGTCTGACTGTTGTTTATAGCCGCAGACTTAAGTGTAGAAGTTTGGTTCCCTAGGACAAGAACTTTTAAGAAGTCACTTCTATTTGTGACCCACTGTGAAATTTCTACCAGGTATAGTTGCCATAGCAACTCCCCAAAGCCCAGGTGCCTGCTCTATAGGCATCTGGCCTAAGTGCAGAGTTGGTCTGCATGCATTCTTCTTCCTTCAATTTCAGTGACAACTATGGTGATTCAAGCAGTCTCTGAGTAAATGGTGGCCCCGGGACACTATCCATTGTCATACTGCCTTTACATCCCTCATATTTTTAGGGTTTTCTCTTCATTATTAACCATTATTCTCCATTAGTTTCCATAAAGGATAATTGAACTCCTAACATGTTCTAATAACAAAATGGACAAACAGGTGAATAATTCTTGATTTATACCATCATCGAGGAAGTAAATACCAATATCCGTTTTCAAAATGAATATTCAAAAAAGACTTTCTATGTGCCAGACATGTGACACTTGCTGTATCATTTCAACTCTCCTAGAAGATGCATCATTCTATTCCTATTTTTCATATAAGAAGATACTTGAAGGTCAATTCTTCTTCTTCTAGCGTTTGCCCTTCTTCCATAGCCAGTCAATAGCGTCAGGTTGAGCCTGATGTCTGCTTGTTGCTGGCTTTGAAAGTGACTGGAATCCATGTGGATTCAGTCGGCTAGGAAGGATCATCAGTTTCCCCAATAAATGGGTACTCACGGGATGCACCACGAGAAGGTCGATCCAATGCATTCCTGAAGGTCAATAATACTAAGGGACACTACTCTCCCACCCCATTGACTCCTAAACTTAGGTTAGTGTAAAGTGTTAAAAGATATAGCATGATGATGGGGGGAAAAAAGTTGTGGTGGGCGTGTTCTATACAGAACTTTCATGAGGAGATAAGAAATTATACACATATATCAATCAATGTACTGTAAGTCATGAACTCCCCCAGTAGAAATGATATAAAAAGTTAGCAGGGGTACAATTAGTTGAGCATGAATGTAGACAGATAATATGAGCAATCCCACTCCTTAATGCCAACCTTTTCTATACCTGCCTAGAAAATATCCTTGAGAAGCTTGGGTGGTGTAACTGCATTGGTTATTTAGTGAATGAAAAGATGTGGCTCGATTAAAAAAACGAGAAAAAAAAAAAAGAAAAGACGTGGCTCAGTCTGTTGAGTTGTCGGAAAAGTTATGATATATTGTTCTAGGTCTTTTTTAAATGTAAAAATGTGTCTTGACTTTCCCAACATCCAAATATTTTTGCAGTTATATGAACCAGGTCTGAGATACCTCCTTAGAGACCTACATAGTGCTGATAGCCATCCAGAGAATCCACTTGCCCTATGACATAACCTCTAATTTCCTTTGACATCTCATATTATGAACCATTGTTTTGTTCTTAAGTCCTTAAACTTTAATTCTGTAATTTTTGCTCTTTTAAGAGTTCTAGATTTCAATTAAGCAATTTCTATGTTCCATGCAATTAGCTTGTCTCAAAAAACATAAAAATGGTTAATATAGGATCACTTTGTTTATGTTTATGTTTATTTTTTAAATTTGTATTAGTTATTTAGAAGATAACAAGATAATAGAGGTATAATTCTCTGATAACAAGATAATAGAGGTATAATTCCACAAAGTTCCTACCACAATTCTGTGTCCCTTTCCCATCCTCTCCATTTTGTGTAGCTAGTTAGAAGCTGTAAATGAGGACGATGATGACTGAGGGATCTGTCCAGGTTTATGTTCAAAAGATTGTTCTTGTACTAAGTTGGGGAACTCTGAAGGAGGGACCTCTGTGGAGAAGCTAATGCATCCTTGTTTTGAGCATGCTGTTTCAGTCATGACCTTGGGACATCAAGAGAGAGAACTCCAGGAGTTTATTAGTCATAAAGGGTTTCTCAAAATAAGAGCTTAATGTGTAATAAAAATTTGAGACTCATTACTCTAAGAATGATAATCACAACCTTGAAAGTAAGTGTAAATAGATAAGCCTAAATGATTAGACACAATAGGGGTTCACAACATAGTAGAATGGCTCGGTGGTCTCCTTGTTGGACAGATCCAATCTACTCATTCTACCACACCATGAAATTACCTTTAATTTTCTCAGGCAAAACTTACCTGTCTATTCTATGCCCACTCTATCTCTAGACATAATGAATTTAATTAACCATGGATACTTCTGTCTTTGCCCCTAACCTTTGCCCTCAAAGGACTGGAACTATTCTCACAGTGTTCTTCATGTGCTTCACATGTATATGGGAGGTGCCTTTGAAATGCGTCTATTTACTATTTATTTATTCATTCATTTATTTAGCCTCTAGGGTTATTGCTGGGGCTTGGTGCCTGCACCATGAATCTACTGCTCCTAAAGGCTATGTTTTCCCCTTTTTGTTGCCCTTCTTATTTATCATTGTGATTATTTTTATTGTTGCTTTTGCTGTCATTATTAGATAGGACAGAGAGAAATCAGGAGAAGATGGGAAGACAGAGAAGGGGAGAGAAAGATAAACACCTGCAGACCTGCTTCACTGCTTGTGAAGTGACCCACCCACCCCAACACACAGGTGGAAAACCAGGGGCTCAAACCATCCTTACACTGGTCCTTACACTTTGGCAGGTGTGCTTAACCCACTGCACTACTGTCTGGCCCACTATTTTTTATTTCCTATGCCCTCAGGAATATCACAGGGGCTGGGTGCCAGCACTATGAATCCACTGTTCTTGGTGGCCATGTTTTTTTTTAACCTGTCTTCCTTATTTCTATTTTATTTTCATAGGACAAAAACAAATTGAGATGGTAGCAGGAGATAGATAGAATAAGATAGATACCTGTAGACCTGCTTCACTGTTCATGAAGTGTCCCCCTAGCAGGTGGGGATCAGGGGCTCAAACCCATGTCCTTATGTTTGGTAATGTGTTCACTCAGCCAGGCACACTATCACCTGGCCCCGCATATGAAATTGTTATTAAATGATTTTTTAAATTTATTTTATTTTTGCCTCCAGGGTTACCGCTGGGGCTCAGTGCCTGCACGAATCCACTGCTCCTGGGGGTCATTTTTTTTTCATTTTATTAAATAGGACAGAAAAAAATTGATAGAGGAGGAGAGAACAGAGAGGGAGAGAGAAGGACACCTACAAACCTACTTAACCGCTTGTGAAGTGATCTCTCTTGTGCAGGTGGGGGAACCGGGAGATGGGTGGGTCTTTGCGCTTCATACTATGTCCAGTTAACCCCATGCACCACCACCCAGCCCCCTTAAATTGTTAATTTTATCATAGTTTCTTTTCAGATGATAAAAATTACACGTTCATTATGCCAATTAATCATCACATAAGTTGTTTAATATTAACCTCAGTATACATTAAAAAAAACTGAAGTGGGGGGGCCAGGTGGTGGCACACTAGTTGAACACATATGTTACAATGTGCAAGGACTGGGGTTCATGCTCCCAGTTTCCACTTGCAAGGGGAAAGCTTCACAGGTGGTGAGGCAGTGCTGCAGGTATATCTCTGTTTCTTTCCCACTCTATCTCCCCCTTATTCTCAATTTCTGGCTGTCTCTACCTTATAAATAAATAAAGATAATAAAAAAAATTAGAAAAAATATAAGTATAAAAAATAAACTGAAGGTGGGCCAGCAGAATAGCTCACATGGCTAGTGTACTACTTTACCATCCACACAGCTTAGGTCTAAGCTGGTTTCACACCATATTAAAAATAAGTGTCTGTACCTTGATCTCTTTAATTTTCTCTGCCTTGATGCTCTATTTTGATCTAAAAGATGAAAAGTTGTCAAGTTCCAAGGTCAATACTCATCCCACTGGACCCTGTGAATTCAATTATACATCTTCTCACTTGCATCTCGAGTTTAATGTCATCTTTTTAGTGTCAAGACTGATCTGCCTAATTGGAAGAGAAGGCATGAAATTACCACAATTTTCAAGAAACATTTCTTTTGTCTTTAATAATAATAAAAAAGGAAGAAGAAGAAGAAGTGCCTTATTTTACAGAGAGTTAAGCTAAAAAGGCAAAAAGGAGTCACTGAAGAGGAATTGAGAGCACAAGTTAGGAAATATGGCTTGGGGGATGGAAAAATAACTAACTTGGATTGTGTGCTTCTTTGCTATGTACTTGACCAACCCAGGTTTGAGTCTAGCCCCCTATTGCACTGAAAGGAACTTTAGTATTATGGTCTTGTTCACTTTTTCTCTCTGACCTTCTCTTTAAGAAAGAAGGATGGAATGGGAAAGAAAGATTAGGGGAAGGGGAAGAGAAGGTAAGGGGGCTTTCTTTCTTTCTTTTTTTTTTTTTCCAGTTTCCCATTTAGAAAATTAAAGCATTCTCAAACTCAGTGTTAATACCACCCACCCCTTCCCTCACCTCATAGAATTATGTGTCCATGTGTATGCTTGTGTTACTAGGTTTGTTGAAAAGCCCAGTGAACAAGACAGCCCTGACACTGATTGCTGTGAGCTCCTGCATCCTGGCCATGGTATGTGGCAGCCAGATGTCCTGTCCACTCACTGTGAAGGTGACTCTTCACGTGCCTGAACACTTCATTGCAGACGGTAAGAACTGAGCTCTGGACATAACCTAAACTTAACACAATACTTATAGCCCTGGCTAATTAAATGTCTCTTAGGCACAGCATGACCTAAGAATTATATTACAAAGGAAATGTGGGGCATCCCAAAAGCCTTGGAAGAAGTCCTTATATTTTAGGTTCCTGAGTTATTTGAATAGACTCAAAAGTTGTTTTTTAACTGTGGGAAAATATGTTTTTTGTTAACTATAGGAAGAATGCAAGTGTAAGTGCAGAAAGGTTGAATAAACTCAGAGAACCTTCTATGTCTCTTTTAAATCTTTTAAAAATTATTTATCTATTCCCTTTTGTTGCCCTTGTTTTATTGTTGTTATTAATGTCATCTTTGTTGGACAGGACAGAGAAAAAAGGAGAGAGGAGCGGAAGACAGAGAGGCAAAGACAAAGATAGACATCTGCAGACCTGCTTCACCTGTTGTGAAGTGACTGCCCTGCACTCGAACCAGAGGCTCGAACCTGGATCCTTAATGCCAGTTCTTGCGCTTTGCGCCATCTGCACTTAACCCGCTGCTATGCTACCATCTGACTCCCTCTTTTAAATCTTTTTAATTAATTCACTTTGATAGAGACAGGAAGAAATTAAGACAGAAAGGTATATATATATATATATATATATATATATAGAGAGAGAGAGAGAGAGAGAGAGAGAGAGAGAGAGAGAGAGCGCTGAGAGGGAGAGGGAGAGGGAGGGAGAGGTTGATACAACACTACTTGATCATTCATGAAGCTTCCCCCTGCAGGTGGGGGGATACGTGGTTTGAACTAGGATCTTTATGCATTATAATATATGCTCTCTATCAGATGTGCCACCAGGAACCTTCTATTTCTCACTAGAATTAAAATATCCTCAAATGATATTTGCTAATTAAAAACTATAAGAAGGATCATATTAACTTTATTGGAATTTCCTGAATATCCTAAGGAACACACATATCTCATTCTTGTAAATGTCTTTCACGAGTACTTTATTTCCTACCATTTACTCTTCACCCAATTAATCTGAATTAATAAGAGACTGCAGTCACCAAAATCATAGTCCAAGGAACTGATTAAGATATTTGATATCTATTGCAAAAGTGCCCTCCAGAAAAGTTGTTCTGGTTTATATATTCCAATAGGAAGTGCTTGCTTCCCCCAAACACTTGCCCTCATATGACATTGCTATTTTTAAATGAATTGAAGGCTATTATGAATATAACAAAGAACATATAACTTAGTTACTTAGATTCTGGTGTTTACATAGGAGTCTGATCAGATGAAATGATAAAGCATTTTCAGTGCCTCACCTTCCTGGTGACCCCTTCCAGTTATTGTCTTCTAGTAGAATCTATCCATCTGACTTGTAGCACCATGTTCTAATCATTCTTTTAAAAAAAAAAATCCTTTAAATTTGTCTTGGTTGTTTCTTAGATCATTGTACTGAATTTGTCAGCCTCAATATAACTGAATTTGATCTCCAACTTTTAAGTTACAGTGTTAAGAATTTTAGCATGTACACACTCAGAGTATTCTGGTAGAACTATCACCCCCTTTTCTTGGCAACATCACTCTGGCACATGTGCTGCCGGGGATCGAACTCGGGACCTCATGCTTGAGAGTCCAAAGCTTTACCACTGTGCCACCCCTGGACCATGAGGAGAAGAATTATTACCTTGTTCACAGGCACATTGCCTGATCCACAACAGATGTTCAATTAATATAGGGTTAAATGAGCCTGAACTGATACAGAGTTGTTACTGGTTTTATGATATTCTTCTGTTTATCTTAGCCTACAATGGTGGCTGAACCAAGGAAAATCAAATTAGAGAATACATAGGAAAAGGAAAATTGAAAATAAAAAATATTTTTGAGCAAATGCAACAGGCAGTATTAAGGGTATCTAGCCCAAAGTGTCTCAGTTTTAAAGCATAATGAATTACTCTTCCTCTATATAATATTGCATTTTGGCTAAGAATGTATCTTAGTATCTTTTGTAGACTGGGAGACTAATAGCATAGTGGTTATGCAGGAAGACCTTCATGCCTGAGGCACCAAATGTCCAAGGTTCAATCCCCACCACCACCAAAAGCCAGAGTTTAGCTGCTATACTGAAAAAAAAAAAAAAAAGGTATCTTTTATATGCATCTAAGACATTGTGGCATGTGTATCTAAAACATTGTGTGTTTTAAATAATTAGTGGTTATTATAACTCTATGATTAAAGGAATCTATATAAGAAGCATGGTAGACCAAAAATGTATAGGAAAACTAAATAGGTGAGAGTCACTATTCTCCGGAAAATGATTCAGGCAGTCTATTGCATAGCACAAATAGAAATGACTCCTATTACATAATATTACCATTTAAAGATCTCCAGTTTTTTGGGGGGTGGTCCACAGGAAAACTTGGTCTTGAAGATGAGAAGATTTTTTTTTTTTATGGAGATGAAGTAGTAACTAGCAAAGAGAAAAGTTTGAGTTGAGCTATGTACAACAATTTGTGAGTATTAAGTAGCATTTTTCAGCTCTGATTTAGAGAGATTTGAGAGTGGTATACAGGGAATCAAGTGCAAAGTTGATAGTGGTACTTACTTTACCCTAAAATATTTTCAACACATTAATATTTATAAATGCATCATTACTACAATAAAGAACATATACTACAAGTGTAGAGTTTAATTCTATACATAAGCTCATACTCTATATCATATTAAAATCTCATGAATAAAAACATTATGGGCCAGGTGATGGTGCACCTGGTTGAGAATACAGATTACAATGTGCAAGGACCCAGGTCCAAGTCCCTGTTCCCCACCTGCAGGAGGAAAGCTTCATGAGTGCTGAAGCAGTGCTGCTGATGTCTCTCTGTCTCTCTATCACCCCCCATTCCCTCTCAATTTCTGGCTATCTCTATCCAATAAATAAATACAAATAATTAAAATTTAAAACCTTTTTATTTTAAAAGAACACTATGAGTTATGAGCAAAATAGACATCATAATTAGGCCTCTGCCAAATAGGAAGGACTGTATTGAGACCTGGCTACCTGAGGACCACGGCCATTGCAGCTCTCTCTGTGCTCATGTTTGCCTGGGAAACTTAATCCAAGCTCCCAGATCTTCCTTGGTAAAGAGAGTTCTTAGACCTGTAGATGCTGACCTTGTGTAATAAAATGATTTTTTCCATTCTGTTATGGCATAGTTAGACCTGATGCATATTGCCCATTATAGGGGAAAGTTCATCTCAATCCAACACTCCTCTAGCACCCAGCTGGCAAAAGCAATGAACACTAATAGCCCCCATCTAAGCCCTTGGCAAGTCTCATCCTTTCTTTTGTCTGGGCCTTCTCAAGGGTTTTTGCACTGCTATGCACACAGTGAAAAGATGAACTAGGTTTGGATCCAAATTTACTGATTAGCACTATTTTTTTCTTGATGTTACCCATAAGTCATCTGCTTTTCGGTCATCTAAGCCAGCAATCTGCAAAGATAGTGAGCCACATTCTCTAGGAAGAGAGCCTAGTTACTAATACTCTACAACAAATCTAGGTAGATACTTTAAGGGAAGTTTTACTGTGTAACTTTTTTTTTTTTACACTTAACAAATATAACAACTCCTTGAGAGCACTGGAGCATTAGTCATGGGATTTGGTTTCTTCCATCTAGGACTTTATCAATGTCATATTAATATAATTTCCTCATGATGTAACTACAGTGGTTGTCCATAGCACTGAATGCAATATGAATGATCTATTGTGAATTTTCTAGCAAAAAAAAAACTGATATTGTGAGTTTGGACTTCATCCACATTTTCATGGAGGTATCATTATTGATCATTGATATCAGTATGTTAAAAGATCTTAGTTGAGATGTTAGTTCATGTATTACTTCACTCATCCAGTGTGACTGAGAATGTTTTCACACAATATTCTGGCCCTGTGATAAGCCACTAAAGGGTATGACTTTTAGAGGAATAACTTTTCTTGACTTAGTGGCTGCAATCGTTCTACTCTCATTAGGTAGGTAGTAACACTACACTGGAGTTCTCTGTTCTATTTGTGTGATTGTGCTTTGAGATATACTGGCAGTCATCCAAAAGAGAAGATTTGTAGTGGTTAAGACTGGAAAAAATATTATAAATACTTCCTGGCCTTTTAAAGAAAGAATGGAATATAATCATTCTATAAAAAGAGATAAATGAGCCTAGATAAGAGGTGAACTTAGTATTATTGAGCAAGTCAGTTGTCACTATGACAGTGTTCAAAATCACTACATAGAGTTATTCAGTCCTCAGAACTGTGAAAATACTTTTGGCATTCTCGCTTTATATAACATGACAATCAAAACTCAAAGATGCAAAGTGATCTGAAATATTTAACACTGAGATGTAAGCAAGGTATGAGAGCCCAAATCTATCTGAATCCCTAAATTAAGGTCATTCCATAATCCAGACTTTAAAACAAAAGGCCACCATAGTAATTATTTGTCTTGAAAATATATCAGACTTGTTCTGAAAGTTCTATGAAGCAAGAATAGAATTACATGTAGGATAAAGATAGGCAAGAAGATGAAGTCTTCCTCTGAAAATAACAATTTTCTTTTCTTTTTTTCTTTTTTCTTGCCTCCAGGGTTATTGCTGGTACTCAGTGCCTGCACTACAGATGTACTGCTCCTAGAGGCCATTTTTCCCATTTCTGTTGCCCTCATTGTTATTGTTATTGTTGGACAGAACAGAGAGAAATTGAGAGAGGAGGGGAAGACAGAGAGGGGGAGGAAAAGATAAATACCTGCAGACCTTCTTCACTACATGTGAAAGGACCACCCCCATGCCGGTGGGGAGCCAGGAGCTCGAACCGGGATCCTTACACTGGTCCTTGCTGTTCCCAGCCCTTGAAATGTCTATTTCCTAAGCTTTAGCCTCATCTGTAAATTGGAGATAATAGCAACTCTTCTGTCTCAGAGTTACTGGGGAGAATAAATAAAATAACTTTTAGCTCAATACTTGAGATCTATAAATGGTCAATAAATTGTATAAATGTTAGCAGTTGTGGTGATATATTTTTAATATTTGAAGAGGGTCATTACAAGGTATTGATTTCCCCATCATAAGGAGTTTTATAAGAATACATGCGCACGTTTCTGTGAAACCACAAAAAATAAATGAAGACAAAAATGAAGCCATTTATTGGCCTTGAACATAGGATATTTTAATTCAGAGTCATTTTAGCAGAATATAAATATATCATTTTATATTTCAGTTCTTTGTAAGAATAAATGTTTATTGAATAAATAAATGAATTATAAATGAAAGAACAAGTATAGTATGACCGCTAGATTAACCAGAACTATGAGTCCCTAAATCTGTGCTCTTTACCACTCAAGCTTAAGAACTATAAACTTAGACACAATTATATAATGACCATGTGGTCCTATTTCTAATTTATACTCTTGAAATGTATTATTCATCATTCTATTACATAGGAAAATATTTTTAAAAATTTCTTTACTGGGGTATTAATGGTTCACAGTCAACAATAAAATACAATAGTTTGTACATTCATAGCATTTCCACATAACGATACAGCACCCACTAGGTAGCTCCTCCTCTGTCATCATGTTTCAGACATGAAACTCCCCCACCCCCATCCCAGAGTCCTTTACTTTGGTGCACTACACTAACTCCAGTCCAAGTTCTGCTTATGGTTTCCCTTTCTGATCTTGTATTTTTTAACTTCTGCCTCTGAGTGAGATCATCCCATATTCATAATTTTGTTTCTGACTTATCTCAGTTAGCATGATATCTTCGAGCTATATCCAAGATGAAGCAAAGAAGGTGAATTCACTATGAATCTGAGACTTTGGAGCCTCAGGAATAAGAGCCTCTCTGCAAAACCATTATGCCATGTACCCTATTAACATTTCTTAGTTTTTCAAATAACAATTCAATCCCCCTCCAGGTCCTCCTCTACCATTATGCTCCAGGACTCTAACCTTCCCCCTATACCCCAGAATCCTATACATTGGTGCAATATGCCAGACCCAGTCCAAGTTCTTTGTGTCTATTGTTCAATTTTTTTTTTGTAATTGGATTCATTTCATTGAAGATGCCTTTAAAATTTAGATGGGGGAGTTGGGCGGTAGTGCAGTGGGTTAAGCGCAGGTGGTGCAAAGCACAAGGACTAGCATAAGGATCCCGGTTTGAGCCCCTGGCTCCCCACCTGCAGGGAAGTCGCTTCACAAGCAGTGAAGCAGGTCTGCAGGTGTCTATATTTCTCTCCCCCCCACCTCTGACTTCCCCTCCTCTCTCCATTTCTCTCTGTCCTATCCAACAACAACAACATCAATTTTAACTACAACAATAAAACAACAAGGTCAACAAAAAGGAATAAATAATAAATAAATATTTTTAAAAGCTTTAAAATAAATAAATATTAAAAAATTAGATGGAAAAGAGTTCTGCCAATATGTTCCTCTAAGTATTTGATAGTTTTTGGTCTAACATCCAAACGCTGTTGAAATCCCCTACTATTACTCTGTTTCTGTAAATATATTGCTGTAGCCCTTTTAGTAGATGTTTGATGTATTTAGATGGCATACATTGGGTGCATAGATGTTAATTGTTAAGACCTCTTGATTGAACCTCTAGGCATTACATAATGCCCATCACTATTTTTTAAAATTTTATTTATTTTATGGTCTATTGTGGCAGATTGAGAATAGCTGTTCCTGCCCATTTTGTGGTACATTGGCTTATATGGCAGTTTTCCTTTCACTTTGAGTTTGTATTTGTCTCATTGAGTTACGTGGGATTCCTGCAGATAATATATGGGTTGTGTTTTCTAATCTATCTAATATGCTGTTACTTTTAATAGGTCAATTCAGGCCACTGACATTTACTGATGTCATTTATTGAATGAGGATACTTTAATGCTATTATTCTAAAATTTTAGAGTGTTCTGGTATGTGGCATGTTTATGATGATGTGATTGTTTTTAAGAGAATTTTCAGAATTTCTTTCAGGGCAGGCTTGGTGATATTTGATTGCTTCAACTGTTGCTTGTTAGAGAAGGTTTTTTTATGCCTCCATCTAGTTTGAATGACAGTCTAGAAGGATACAACAGTCCTGGTTTAAAGCCTTTCTCATTAAGATCTCTCTCTCTCTCTCTCTCTCTCCATATATATATATCTTGCCATTCTCTTCTGGCCTTTAGTGTTTCTGTGGAGAAATCTGCTGCCAATCTTATGGGTTTTCTTCTGTAGCTAACTCTTTATTTTTGTCTTGCAGCCTTCAAGATCATTTATTTTATCCTTATTCCTTTTCATTCTAAATATTATGTGTCTTGGTGTCTTTAAGTCTGGCTTAATTCTGTTTGGGACCCTCTGGACTTCTTGAACTTATGTCTTTTATCTTGTCTAGAGTTGAGAAGTTCTCAGCTATTATGTCCTGTAGAATGCTTTCTTCTGGGAGTCGGGCAGTAGCGCAGCGGTTAAGCGCAGGTGGCGCAAAGCACAAGGACCAGCATAAGGGTCTCGGTTCAAGCCCCCGGCTCCCCACCTGCAGGGGAGTCGCTTCATAAGCGGTGAAGCAGGTCTGCAGATGTCTATCTTTCTCTCTCCCTGTCTCCCCCTCCTCTCTCCATTTCTCTCTGTCCTATCCAACAACGAAGGCATCAATAACAACAACAATAATGACTACAACAATAAAACAAGGGCAAAAACAAAGGGAAAATAAATAAATAAATAAATATTAAAAAAAGAATGCTTTCTTCCTCTTCCTCTCTTTCTTCCTCTGAAAAGCCAATTATGTGTATATTAATTATTTTGAATTCATCCCATATATATCTGTTGTTGTTTCTAGATCTCTTTTTGAGATCTCTTTCTTTTTTATTAGTTTTCTCTAATTCATCCTCAATCTTACTAAGTTTTCTGCCTCACTTGTTCTATTTTATCTCCTCTTTGTTGTTTTCTGAAGGTCAGCTGTTTTGTTACTCTGTTCTGATACTGTGTTAGCTTGTTCATCTAGTTATGCTCTTAGCTCATCTACTTCAGCTTTCCTCTCTCCAATTACCTCAAGATAGTCTTTTCTTTTGGAGTCTCATTTGTTGTTTCCCCATTTCTGATGATATTATTTTCAAACTCTTTCCTCACTCCTGTGATTAGTGCCTCAATTAGCATTTGGATGGTGTCTGCATTCTTATGTGCTTCTACCTTTTTTGGGGGGACGGGGGCAGTTATCTTTGCTTTTGTCCTGGTTCATTTCTCCAATGATTCTTCTTGGTATAACTTCTGTATATGCTGTGTTATGAGGTTCCTTTTTCAGTAATATTCAATTCACTAATCACACTTGCTAGATTGACTTGTGTCTAAGTAAGGTATTTAAAGAATTCACAGTTATGGAGATTAACAGTTGTTTGAAATGTTGTCTTAATCAATAAGGTGAGGCATTTTTGTTCTTTATCTTTCCTGTAGGCTATGGAAGCCTGTGAGCTTTTTATCTATAAGTAGTTTATATATATATATATATATATATATATATATATATATATATATCATGTATTTATTCCTTTCTGTTACCCTTGTTATTTTATTATTGTAGTTATTATTGTTGTTGCTATTGATGTCATCACTGTTGGATATGACAGAAAGAAATGGAAAGAGAAGAAGAGACAGAGAAGGGAAAAGAAAGATAGGCACCTGCAGATCTGCTTCACCACTTGTGAAGTGACTTCCCTGAAGGTGGGGGAGCTGGGGGGTCGAACTGGCATCCTTACGCCAGTCCTTGCGCTTTGTGCCACCTGCACTTAACCCTCTGCGCTACCACCCAACTTTGTATAAGTCGATTTTTTTTTTTTTTTAGTTTAATTACTCACTCCTAACCTAGAGATAAAACAGGGTGGGGGAGAGCTAAGACAGAAGCTATGAAAAGAGACTCCCATGCCTCAAATGTCCAAAGCCCCAAACCTAATTAAGTTTATTTGACAGCAGCCAGAGCCAAGCTTGGCAGTAGTCCTTGGCCCTGTGATTTTCTAAACAAATCCTGTTTATACTCCATGAGTTCTGAGGTAATTATCCATCATGTCTCTGAATTCATCAAAAGAACAATGTAGAAAGGCTATCACTATATAGCCCCACTTCCACAACACTGAGAGTGTATGTTTTCTTCTGAGTTGCTTGATCTGGTCACTGCTCCCACATCAGCACAGGGCCTCCTCACTACAGCTTGGGCCTCCAAGGGACAGTAGCAGTGGAGACTCATAGTTGCATTTGGTGAGCCTTAGGGGATTCTCTCTTCCCATCAACAGTTTATTTGTTGATAAAGCTCAGATGGAGGTAGTGCCTCAACTGGCAAACTGCTGGACTATTACCAGTTGCTCCCAAGTAGATATGGGTTTTAGCCCCAGAAATATCTCCTTTGGCCACTCTCAGTCCAGGAGCCACAGGTGTATGCAATCACCTGTGACTTGGTGGTTTCCTTAAGTATACTGAGCCTTGTCTTGTTGTGTTCTTAGGTGATCTTCCTTGTTATTTTTAGTTAAGTGGAGAGGAGAGAGACTCAGCAGCTGCTACTTTGTAGCCCTACCTCCAGAAGTTCCCATAGGAAAACCTTTTTTTTTTATAATTTTTTAATTTATTTTATTTATTTTTTCCCTTTTGTTGCCCTTGTTGTTTTATTGTTGTAGTTATTATTGTTGTTGTTGTTGTTGGATAGGACAGAGAGAAATGGAGAGAGGGAGGGGAAGACAGAGAGGAGGAGAGAAAGATAGACACCTGCAGACCTGCTTCACCGCCTGTGAAGCGACTCCCCTGCAGGTGGGGAGCCGGGGTTCGAACCGGGATCCTTATGCCGGTCTTTGTGCTTTGCGCCACCTGCGCTTAGCTGTACAGCCCGACTCCCAGGAAAACCTTTTAATTAAAATCTGAAAATACAAAAATTTTAACAGACATTTAAAGAGTTATAGGATGATTTTTTTTTTCCCTTCAGGGTTATTGCCGGGGCTCGGTGCCTGCACCATGAATCCACTGCTCCTGGGACCATTTTTTCCCCTTTTGTTGTCCTTGTTGTTTTATCATTGTTGTGGTTATTATTATTGTTGTTGTGTTGCTGTACTTGGATAGGACAGAGTAAAATGGATAGAGGAGGGGAAGATAGAAGATGGGGAGAGAAAGATAGACACCTGCAAATCTGCTTCTCTGCTTGTGAAGCGACTCCTGTGCAGGTGGGGAGCTGGAGGCTTGAAGCAGGATCCTTATGCTGGTCCTTGTGCTTCGTGCCACATGCACTTAACGCACTGCGCTACCACCCAACTCCCTTTGATGATTTTTTTAAAAAAACTTTATCGGGTGATAAATGAATTTCAGTATAGTTTTTGGCACGTGTGTACTATTATTCTTTGATTCCTTGTCCTTGAGTACCACCTGAACTTTGCCTAGGCTCAGAAATGGAGTAGAAGTCAGGAATGTATGAAGGTGAAAGGTAGTCTACATACTTTACATTGAACACACACACACACACACACACACACACACACACACACACACACACACACACACACCTTGTAAGGACCAAGTTAAATTATGAGTATTACTTCTTGGGTTGAACTAAGGTAAAATTCAAGTCTTCTTTCTTCTCAATGACAGGAATTTGGGATCTGAGGTTTCCTTACTAGTCTAAGATGTCATGAAGCAGAGATATTACCACTAGGAAGGTCTTGTTAATTAATATGAAACATGAAACATTTTTAAGTTAGCTATTATGTGATGGACTTTATAAAAGATTATTTACTTATTTTGGATATAAACAGAGAAAATAGAGAGAGTAATAGGAGATAAGGAGAGAAAGAGACATCTTCAGTCCTCCAAGATCTGGGGGCTTGAACCCTGGTCTATGTGGAATGTAATATGCACATTCACCTGGCTCTGTAACTATTTTTATAGTGACAGAATAATGCAGTAAATTTCACTCTATATATTTTTTGCCTTTATCTCTGTTTTATATCTTTTAACCTAGAAAAATGAGCTAATGTATGGTTTTGTGCTTTTATTGAGGAATGAGGCTTCTTGTTGACCTCAGAGTGAGTTTGCAGTGATTTGAATACATGGAGAAAGTATTTAGCAGCTTTTGGAAGGGAAAAATCACACCACAATGAAGGTGGCTGCCTACTCACACACTTATCTGCAAAGAGTGGTTCAGTGGACATCAAACTTTTTTGAAATTACATGGGGCTTTGTTTTATTCATTGTTGACTTCAGATCTTTGAGTACTGTGAAATATTTTCTGGTGTGTAAAAGTGCTTTTCAATGTGTTCTCTGGCTTTTTCATTCCTAGATCTCTGGTACACATGTTATTTAGAAAAATAGACTAATTTGCACCTGCCTCTTCCTTCATATATTTGCTTACACAGTGCTCTTCACAATGTTTTCCAATGATCCTAACAATTTTCTCTTTCCTTCAAAAAATTCTTCTTTGGGGACAAAAAAACCCTCAATTTTTCCCAAAGAAATCTCTAATCATAAATAATCTCTTCTTTCTTGAAAATTGCATAGAAGTATCTTTGTACCTTGATAATGACCCCCACCAGCTGTCTTCCACCACTATCACTATTATGTATGTGTCTTTGGGACAACTGTCAGTGTCCTAAAAACTGTCCTTCTGCATTACATTTAACTCACATCTGTTCTTGACTCTGAAAAACAGGTGATTTGTTTAGAATTATTTATTTATTTATGCCATGAATGGAAGAGGTCTGAGCCCTTCTATGGTTTATGCAGTGCAGAAGATCAAACCCAGAATCTCACAAATTCAGGTTTTGTGCACTACCTGCTGAGTCACTCTCCAGATACCAAACCTAGTGATCTTTTAAAATAAATTAAAAAAATCTTAGCATGTTGCATCTTTCCATAAAACAGCTTGAATACTTCTAACTATATTTTCTATAGAGACTGAACTTCTTCACTTGGTCTTTAAATCTCTGTGATTTTAGACCCCTGCCTGTGTGTCTCTACAACCTGACCTCACTCTGCTTACTCTACTGTAGTTCCTTAAATATCTTTGGTTACTTCTTGCCTCAGTGCCTTTGCTTATGGTATTCTCATTGTCTACAAATGGTGCCTTACATCTTCAGTGCCTTCTGGGAAAATTTCATTCACTATATCCTTTAATATATTTCTTACTAAGCATTATTAAGCATACCAGTTGATTGAACTTACATCAGGTTATAATTATTAGTTTATATCTGCTTAATGAAGACCACTTTCACTAGACTATATATACATTACATAAGGATAAAGAGTGTACTTATTTGGTTAGCATGTTATGTATAGGACTTAGGACAGTACCCAAAATAGAATTAACTTGTGTCTCCACAAATCATATGTACTGAATTAAAAGATGTATCTCACTAGCTAGACTTAAATTTCCTCTAGTTCAAGGAACTATAACACTTTCATGCACCCTTGCCTATTGTGAAGCCTAATGGAAGTCTGACTCCATAAAAGTATAATGATGCCTGTGAGTTGAATTAAGGAAAGAAATGCAGGTATATGGACCTAAATGCCCCAAGAAGATATATCCTAGGGAATGACAGTCCAGGAAATTTGAGACTGCTTCATCTTCTATGATTAACTTTACTCCCTAAGGATTTTGTTTCCATTCCCAAAGAAAAAAAGCTCCAATCAAACTCACTATCTCCTCCTACACACCCTGCCCAATGCCAAAAAGAAACAAGCTTTCTTCCAGAGTCAAGGAAGAGAGGAAAATATAAATTGAAAATATAAATTGAAGGAAGAATAGGTTGAACTCCAACCCAGATTTAATAACTATACATAAGAGTGTTCAGGGAGAAGGCAAGACTAGGTTTCATGCAGAATTAAAATGAGATCTGTAATGAAACTGGTAATATAATTATAAACTGTGAGAACTTTTTCCTCTTCTCTCTCTTCTTGTACTTAATGGGTAACTTGCTCAGCAATGGCCTGGAGCTGGTGCAGGAGCTATGGATAACCTCAAGTGGGCTATTTTTTTTTAATCTAACCTCTTCATTAGAAAAGTCAAAACATACAAAACCACAAATGGAAAAAAAAAAGCCGCAAGTGCTTTCTTCCTTAAATAATAACTGAGCTCCAGGTTAAAAGTGACAGAGAACTTGAGGGAGAGCAAACCCCAAAAGACCATTCAAACCAGCTGAACATGTATTCTTTACAAGATGTCACAATAGCCAGTTAGGTTGTGATTTTTTAAATGACACTCTATATTAAGATGTTAGCTTGGCTTCCTACCAGGATGAATTGTTATTAATTTCCCTTCCTAACAAAAGGCATAACTGAGTTTGACATCCAAAATTGGAGACCAATTTCTGTGTTTTGATAGCAGGTAGAATCCAAAAATATATACTTAGGGATTGGGGGCAGACAATGGTTGCAAGGGGTAGGGAAACATAATTTCTTCTCATTAATAATTTCATTCTGCTGCTTTTATCAGAAGGCCAATTTGACATTTCAACTGGGAAGACAGAGTAGTGGGTAAGAATTTTCATGAGATAGAATTTGAGATTGTAGAATTAGATGCTCTATCGTTAATGGTTGGGTTGCATTGTGAGGATACAGAGGGTGACTAGTCCAGAAGCTAGGAACACTGATCTGTGACCCTAGAGCTGTGAATTCTATTCCCAGGCCTGATAATTTCAAGTTTTGTGACCTTGGATTTATTAATTTGCCTCTCTGAGTTCCAGCTTCTTCATCTAAAAACAGTGTTAATACTCTTTTTTTTTAATTTTTTATTTAAGAAAGGATTAATGAACAAAAACATAAGGTAGGAGGAGTACAACTCCTCACAATTCCCGCCACCCAATCTCCATAACCCACCCCCTCCCATGATAGCTTTCCCATTCTCTAGCCCTCTGGGAGCATGGACCCAGGGTCGTTAATACTCTTTGATTCAAAAGAGCATTGGTGCAAAGATGTTTATGGAAGCACTTGGCCAGTTGTAAGATTAGATCTAGTTCTGATTATGAAATGTTCTTTTACCTTTGTGCTTTTTCATTGCCTTATTGCTTTGAAGAAAACAAAATTGATATAAGAGTTGGAAAGAGGTCTTTGTGCATATGGCCAAGTAACTTGAAGGTGAAATTTCAAGGAGGTATGACTTGGGCATAAAGAAGAAATGAAATAGTTATGCATGCATTACTAGTAATGCATTTTCATTTTTTCCATTTTTATTTGTAATAGTGGGTTACAAGATTGCAAGATCACAGCATATATAGTTTCATACCATACCACCAAAGTTCTATTTCCCCTACCCTATCACCTCCCAGAGATAACCATCATAGTTCTCAAAAATCACAGAAAAGTTTCTTTTCTTCTTTTTTTTTTACTAGTTCATGTGTATCAGATCTCTAGATTCCACATATGATTGAAAACATCTGGCAGTTGTCTTACATCTCATTACTGATTTCTCTAAGCATTTTCATTTTTTATATGTAACCCTTCTTTTCTACCTTCCCTTCCTGTGGTAAACAAATACAGTATTGCAACTTCTCTTTGACATGTTAAAATGTTAGGGATGCACAAGTGGGTAAAAAAAAACCAAAAAAAAAAAAAACAAAAAACCAGGGGGTCTCTCTAAGTTTGGAGGTTTACAGCATACACAGGAGATAGGATATGAAAAACAGTGTGGTAGGGGTGAGATGAGGATTGCTCGATGTTCTATTAAAAAACAAAGAGAGTCAAGTTCCCCAAGATGGATATGGGGTGTGGTGCTAAGGAGAAAGAGGGTGTCTTGAGATGGTGCTTACTGGTACTAGAGCCTAGAGGTGTGGATGTTTCTTAGAGGTTGTGGTGGATAGCAGTAGATACCCTAGAGATGTCATAGAGAGCTTTCAATGAATTAAGATGCAGTCTACTATTCAGGCCTTCTGATGATTGTAATAATCACAGCACATTTACAGAACATTGCCAAGCCCAAGGTCCTGTGCTCAGTGCCTTAGAAAACATCATCTCACTTAATTCAACAACTTCACAAAACAGATTTTAAGTATTCTTTTCATTTAAAATTTACAGAAAAAGTTAAGACCAAAAAGAGTATATGTAATCACCTCAATATCAAAGAGGCAAGAAGATGCTAGACATTTATGCCTTATTAGTAGCTACAGAATGTGGAAGACAGAATTCCGTGCCAGAGGACAGGGTCTAGCTCTGTGTGCCATTAGTATCTCTAACTTTGGGGAGATCTATGTGTCTCCAAAATACAATGCATTCTAACAAAATATAGAAAAGGAACAAGAAGGGACTTAAAACTACTCCCTGCCATAACATTCTAAAAATAAAAGGAGAAATCCTGGGGTCCAAAGTCCTCCTTTATTAAACTTATTATATGTATAGCCTCCACTGTCTTAAGTCACCTTTGCATTCATGTCTCTGGTGCTGTATTCCCACTCTTGATTGGGCCAGTCTGTGACCAACAAGCCCCCTGAGCGAGGACCTTGAGAGTAGAGACAGCTGAGTAAACCTTTTGCAACCCACACATTGCCATTTGAAGAAAGCTTAGAAAGATCACAGCAAAGCTTCTGCAGAGATTGCAGGCTCCCAAGGCTGCTGGGAGGAAAAAACACAGCTGGAAGATGCCTTCCAGATCTCAGCTTTTGCTGCAGAGGGGCCTTGAACATCTCATATGCTAGCAAGAGAATGGAAGGGGAGTGTTTCACATATTCAGAGGGGAAATTATGAGATGGGAGGAGTAATTAAAATCTTCACAGTTCTCCAGCCTCTCAACCATCTACCTCTCTGGGCCTTTGTACCCAGCAGAACCTTGCTGTTTACCTTCCCTCTCCTGCTGCCCCTTTGAGCTATCTAAGCCAAATGTCTATACAGCTGCTCAGTTGGGTTTGGGGGCAACTGAACCTTTTCAAAAGGTCTGGATATCTCCCCCTCAGCTGGAATTATCCCTAGAGGCTGGACTTTTTGTGTGTTCCTGCCTGTGTGTCAGCCTTTCATTTGGGATTATATTGTGAACCTGCACATTAATAGTTCCAGAAGGTAACAGTCTGGTGGGTAACCTATTAAGGCAGTGACACTAAAGGAAGGTGGGACAGAGCAAAGAAAATGTAATTTAGAATCAGAAAAGCTCAGATGCAAATCTTACTCTTCCACTTCTTAACTACATGTCTTGACTGAGTCATTGCCTCATTTTCTGAATCATCAATTTTACCATTTATAGATGAACAGCTCTTAGTTCTTACCTTTGAAGTGGTAATATGGATAAAACAGAAGGTTTTGTGAAAATACCCTGAACTAAGAGCATGGTAAATGCCAATCTTGCCCTTAGAGGGACTACACTTGGTGTGGGGGGCGTGGGGAGAGGGAGAGGGAGAGGGAGGGAGAGAGAGGGGGGGGGAGAGGGAGAGAGAGAGAGAGAGAGGAGAGAGAGAGAGAACTATTATAGCAAATATAGCACAGGGAATTGAACACAGAACCTCATCATGCAATTTCTGAGCTCTACAAGCAGAGCCACCTCCCTAACTGCCACACATTATTGATTTAATGTGCTTGAACAGCTATCTATAAAATAAAATACTACAATAAAATGAAGAGAGTGTAGTCTTAACCATGAGGGGCGAGTAAGCACAAGTCCGCAAGGTGGAATTGGGAAACCTGGCCTATTTTCTACTAGACAGATTTGGATGAATGTCTGGGGAGCAAGTGAATATGTCTTGGATTTTATCTCATTGGAGATAGTTGATAGACAGGGGATTTGAAGTAGGAGGGCGTGTTTGTTGAAGAAGATTGGAGTGAGACTAAGAAGGGTGCCATTCTAGGCAAAAGGAATGATAGCATGAACAAAGATATAACTAAAGATAGCATCTGAGGCTCCACGGAGACTGTAGGACCTTATAGGAGAGTTAGATCTGAAGAGATATCCTGTCTATGTTGGGCTCTTCTGTGGATCCACAGATAATTTTAAACAAGCTTGGTGCACAAAAGACAATGCAGGGGATGGTAAGTAGATGTCAAAAACAGGGCTGTAGAGTCAGACACATCTTGATTCAATTGATGACTCTGAATTCCTATCTGTTCCTCCAAATGTTGCTTAGACCTGGTGACTTGTTTTCTAATGTTTTTAATCTTTATTTATTGGATAGAGACAGTGAAAAATAGAGAGGGCAGGGAGTGATAGAGAGGAGAAGAGAGCAAGAGAGACACCTACAACACTGCTTCACCACTCACAAAGTTTTCTCCCTGCAAGTGGAGACCAGGTGGGCTCGAACCCAGGTCCTTGTGTATTGAAACATGTGAGCTCAACCAGGTGCACCACAACTGGCCCCAGTGGCTTGTTTCTCTATCTCTACAGTGTGCACAGATTTAATTATCATCTCTCTAAAAAGTTAGATGAGTTAATATCTATTTAGCAGAATATTTTCCAGACCAGAAGCACTTGGTAATACTTGCTTGTTTACTTTGTCTTCCTTATTGTCCTCTACAAGTCTAAGTTAGGTCTTTCTATTGAATAATCCTGAGCTTTTCTTTTTTCACACTCAGCACACATTTACAATTATTGTTAATGTCTAATTTGGTTATGAATCTGAGTTGTAGAATTATACTTCTTGGGTTCAGTATCTGAGTCCAATATTTTCTAGCTGCATAGCACTGAACTATTTATTCATTATTTATTTATTTATTTATTTATTTATTATTTTGCCTCCTTATTATTGCTGGGATTATTGCTGGGGCTCAGTGCCTGCACTACGAATTCAGTGCTCCTGGAGGCCATTGTTTCCCACTGTGTTTCCCTTGTTGTTATTGTTGCCATTGTTGTTGTTGTTGGATAGGACAGAGAGAAATCTAGAGAGCAGGGGAGACAGGGAGGGGGAGAGAAAGACAGACACCTGCAGACTTGCTTCATTGCTCATGAAGTAACCCTCTTGCAGGTGGGGAACCTGGGGCTCAAACTGGGATCCCTACTCTGGTCCTTGCACTTTGTGCCATGGGCACTTAACCCACTGTGTTACCACCTAAACCCCCTAGTTATTTAATTTCTAAGACTTTACATTTGTGAAATGGGTATGGAAATAGTAAGTCGCCTATAAAATAGTCACAACTGTGTGGCTCAAAGTCAATGCTTAGTAAATTGTAGTCCCTGCTAGTGCTACACTAAGCCCTTTAAGGGCAGAATGTGTAGTTTTATTACTCCTATGGAATCTCAAGGACATAGTGTGTTCAATAAACATTTGTAGACTGCCAACATTGTAGCACTAGAGTTTGAACAGGTCATCAGTTATCCCATACATGTACATAATTGTGAAGAGGGACTTGGCTGGTGGTGGAAGTGTTATCAGGACACCTATAAGATAAGTAAATGCACCACTGTGTCCACAACTATCCTACAAACCATTATTTCTCCAAAAAATATTTGGACCAAAACAAAACTAAAGAAACCACAAATCTGAGGAACCAAGGCCAAAGTCAACAAACCTATAATGCCTAAACAAGAATGGAGGTAAGGGAGTTTCTGTAAAGCAGGAACCATAAACATTTAGTAACCAATTAAAAAGAAGGACCAAAAGAATCAAAGATAGTCAAAGACTACTACTGGCATCCATCTGCCTCTTGGGATTTCCAAGATGATGATCCCAGACAATAGTATGAGAAAGCCTTCTTCTGTCAGATTGTGAAGTATGACAGTTAAGGGCATGAATACCACTGAGAAACTACATGAGTTCAAAACCTAATCACCTTCTCCAGGATGCAGTGTCATGCTGATAAGTAGGGCTGCTAATGTGCCAGAATCAGACTGTGACTGTGAAAATTAACTGGTTGTTATATTCAAGTGTCTGGCCCTTGGTGAAAATCCTCAAGGGCTAGCTAGCTAATGTTACTATGCAGCTCATGCACTAGGTTTCCTTGTGAGACCCAGAATCAAATGCTAGTCACTCACCAAGGCTGTGAGAAAAGGGGAGGGGTTATGCAGCAACTTAGAAGAACATACAGTATTAGGACCTTTACAAATCCTGCTTGGGTAAAAATTATTAGTAAGAGATGTCAGCTGTATTCTGTGGACAAAATTAATTCAATATCTCTGAGGGCTGCTCTCCTGAAGGTTTGAATCATTCGAGTAATATCTCAGGCAATGTCTCACTGTAGCACTGAGGCCACGGTGAAAGGTAGTGGCAAATGTGATCAGTTCCCAGCTCTTAAACAGTGCTGACACGACCTGTGAGTATGAAGGCATTGGGGTGGCCATTTCCTGTGAAGACTCACCTGCATCATTAACATGCTGGGCATGGGCCTTGCCATGAAAGCAGAGACCTGAAGGGAGGCCCAGTGATGGGAGCTGGTGTCATATTTGAAATATGAAATCAATTAAAAATGGCAGACTCTGCCCCCTCAAGAGGAATAATGTGGGTATAGGAGTGAGGACACACTATGGACCTGTAGCTAAGGAGCCAATTTGGCAATTTCTAAATTGTGAAATGTTAGAGCCAGAAAATATTGCCAGCCTGATTTCTGCTTCTGTATACTGGAAGTATAAATGTCTATTTCCTGAAGGTTGTGACTCTTTTCTTTGGTTTACCAATATTCTCTTTCTTTTTGCCTAATGATGATTTTCCCTCTACTCCTCCTACCTGCTTGATGCTTCTGGTGCTCAGTATGTAGCCTCTGGGACTTTTCAGAGAGAGCAGCGGTATCGTTTCTGTCCATTCAGAGCTCCCTATTTCATCTTCCTCACAACGCTGGTCGTGTTCTGCTGTAAGGCTTGCCCAGTTGCTCCTGAATGAGCCATACATTACTTTCAAGGCAGTGAAAGCCTCAGTCTCTCAGCTCATTCTCAGTCATCATTCCACCATTCCACTGTCTAGTCTGTCCCATCCATGATAAGTCCCCAAAACCAACTTATATAATCATCTAGTCACCCAGTGTCCAACCTTTAGTTGGCAATTATTAGTTGAGGCTGATAAGGAGGCTAGTAATTTATAGAACAATTAGAAATGTCAAAGAACTTATCAGTTTGTAAGGTGGAATTTCAAGAAATGATAACAATGAATTTTTAAAGAAATTATCCCCACCCCCTGGTTTTGAAAAGCAGTCCTTCTCTGATGCCATAGAGGATGTTTGGGGAATCTCGCGGCACTTTTCTACAATGGAAATAAGAAAGTCAAAGCAAAACATAGCAGCAAATGATGCTCCTTTTTGCCCTGGGAGTATACTGTTCATGATTATTTCTCAGAAGTGATCTTTAATTGTTTCATCTAAAGAGTATGCATCTTTTTTCCTCTGACTGTCTCTTCACAGAGGCTTGTGAATTGGCTCCAGCTATTAGTAGCACTTACTAATTTCCTCTGAGTCTTGCTGGCTCAAACGCTGGGCTTGGAACAACTTTTAATTTTGTTTTTAATTAAATTTCAGTTGTTTTGAATCACTCACTTTTAATGTAATGTCTTCGCAGCCCTCAGAAGCAACAGGAGCTGTGTGTTCTTGCACATACACAATCTGATGTGTATGTATCCACTGCCTGGCTAAAGATTGGCTCCTGGATGAGGTCCAGAGAAAGAACAGGCAATTAAGAAAATAGAAAATGACTCACAGAATGAGCTTTTGTTTACACCAGTATATCCAAAGCTAATATGTTGTTTAAACAGGAGTCTTGGTTATTGTGTATATATTTTTAAATGCAACTGTATTTAAAGAAGTCACCATTCCCTTGAATTTTACAATGGGATCCTCAAATATCCTTAGGTAGAAATTGTATAAGAATCATAAACACTTATTAAGCACTTATTGTGTGCCAGGTACTGTTTTAAGCACTTAGCATATATTACCTCATTTGCATTAAAAGTACATAATTTGAAACAACAGAAATTTAATTTACATATGTTGCCTCCCACATTCCAACAAGATTATTATCCACGGCTTTTTAAACTCAGGAACCAAGACAAATTTAACTGAATCATTGTCACTTGGTTCATGGGAGGGGTATGTAATGTACATTGGCTGCCTAACTCTATGTACCTGCTTTTAAAACACTACAGTAAGCCCCAGAATGTGGTACAGTGGATAAAGAATTAAGCTTTAAAGTATGAGCTCCAGCGTTCCATCCCTGATACCACATGTATGGGAGTAATTCTATGGTTCTCTCTTCCTCTTTCTGTAGTTCAAAAAGCATGACTCTTAAAAATAAATCAATAAAATATTACAATAAACTATATATAAAGACAAAAATTATAAGATTTCACTATGTAAATTTGGCATCAAATATATAAATCATTGACTGCTCTTTGCAAAAGTTAAATTATCTCAGTTTAAGTTTGGATATTTATATGATCTCTGCTAAGTCCTATTCCTATTGTATAAACTATGAGAATACACCATGGAATTTAGTTCAGCTTCACAAAAACAGTGGTTAGGGTATTTTGTTGTATTCTTTCAGATACTTAGTACCCCAGGATGGAAAATTAACCTTGAAAGCAAAGCATAAATAAAAGTAGTTATCCCACCTTCCCACTAGTTTGGATAGTTCTTATTGCCATAGTGGTAGTTCTAACTGAAAACAGAACCCAGTCTATTTACTGTCTCAGAATTTCACATTTCCTATTCCTTTTGCAAAGTACATGATTTTATTGATACTGCCACCCTGCCTCTTCTAGGCATACACACACACACACACACACACACACACACACACACACACACACACACACACACACACACACAGTGTTGGGTGCTCAAAGCAGCTTTCTCTGAATGCTTCTTATTTATAGGCATGTAAAGGTATGTGCAATCCCTTGTTTAATACTGATACTCATTTCAGCATTATGTGTTTTATTGTCAAGTGTTGTAGTGCTGTGTCTTTTTGTTCCCTGCTGAATATCTTGTTCTGACAGCTAAACCTGGCCAATGTGTGGTTCTCAAATAAACACTGTTGACTCTACAAATAGGTGCATTCAAACTTAACACAATGAATGGCCTGCTGAGGAAAACAGTGAGTACAAATTAAAGCCCAAACCTGGAGTTTGGACATCTGGATTCTAGTCCCACATTTGTAATGAAATAATTGTGCCTAACATTGATAGAAATGTCTTTACTGGTTTCCTTCTTTATTTGTGATCTGAGAATGATAACTATGGAACATATTTGCATATACACGTGGAGCATAGAATAATTGAATGCCAAATACTCTAAAGAATATTTAAAGTTCATTGACTTCCTTCTTCCTGACAATAACCCTAGAGGTAGTTACTGTTATTTTATACACTTTTTTTTTCCAAATGAGGAAACTGAGTCCTAAAGAGGGTGATAAGTTTACCCATGTCTACATAACTGCTGAACATATCTGACTCCAAAATCTCCACTATCTGTTGCTGTGTGATTCAAGTGAAATGTCTGACATAAAGTTTTATGTACTCTCTAAATGCTAGACCCAAATTGCCCATCACTAAAGCCCATGAGTGAGTCATGGAAGCACTAGAGGAACATATGGAAGAGAAATATGAGATTTTCTTCTTTTTAAAAATTATTTTTTTTTATTAATGAGAGGGATAGGAGAGAGAGAGAAAGAACCAAACATCTCTCTGGTACATGTGCTGCCGGGGACTGAACTCAGGACCTCATGCTTGAGAGTCCAACATCTTATCCACTGCATCACCTCCCAGACCACATGATTCTTTTGTTTTAATTTAGTTATACCAAAGGCAGTATTCTTCAAGTCACTGAAAATACCATTTGCAACTTCACTTATACATTCACACATAATGTTTACTGATCATCTAGGTATCAAACACTGCACTGAGAAAAGACAATTTGCAGATGTGTTAGGCAGGGTTCTCACTTATAGTTCTCACTCTCTTCCATGGTAGACAAGACATCAACATGGGCCTGGCACTCTTCTATGGTGGATTTTCAGTTAGTGTGTGCTAAAATCAAATAGCTAGTCATGACAATTATACTAGGAGAAGCATCTGTGTCAAACCATCAGAAACAGAGAAATATCATATCATTCTTAGATGAAAAGACCGAGCAAGGACAAGTTTGCCTTTGACTGGACCTTGGAATATTGATAGTGTGGTTAGAACATTTCAGAATACAGAAACAACCTGAGCAGAGGGACTGGGAAAGAAAGCCATATGTAGGGGTAGGAATGGATCCTTCTAGTGATTTCATGACTTAATCTAACTGCATCATCTACTTGAAAGAGAGGTCAAAATTTCCTTCACTGCCAGGGACAAAGAATAACAAGCACTTCTTTAAAAAATGATTTTATTTATAAAAAAGAAACACTGACAAAATTATAGGATAATTTGGGCACAACTCCACATAATTCCCGCCACCAGACTCTATATCCCATCCCCTCTCCTGATAGCTTTCATGGACCCAGGGTTTTTTGTGGTGCAGAAGGTGGAAGGTCTGGCTTCTGTAATTGCTTCCCACCTGAACGTGGGCATTGACAGGTCAATTTATACTCCCCGCCTGTCTGTCTCTTTCCCTAGTGGGGCAGAGCTCTGGAAAATGGGGGCTCCAGGACACACTGATGGGGTTGTCTGCCCAGGGAAGTCCAGTTGGCATCATGGTAGCATCTGGAACCTAGTGGATGAAAAAAAGAGTTAAGATATAAAGCCAAACAAACTGTTAACTAATCATGAACCTAAAGGTTGGAATAGTTTAGATGAAGAGTTGGGGGCTCTCTGTTTTGTAGATAGTTAGTAGACCTATTATAGTTACATTCTAAAGAGCCCTTGTCTATGCTAGTTTTTTTTTTTCCCTGAGCCTGAAATCTGATATGCAGGTGGATCCAAGTTATTGTCTGGGGAGATGATGTAATGGTTGGAAAAAGGACCAGAAAGCTGGATCAATGAAGAGAATAGCTCACAAATATGGGAAAGATGTATAATTATGGTTGACTGTAAACCCCATCGATTTGATCTGATTTGGGCCCCATATTCAGCTCAGGAGTCTATGTGACCTCTGCATCTCTGTAGATCTGAGCTTACATTCTGTGGTCACGAGTAGGAACTTCGCTCTCAGTCTTCCTGCACCCAGTGTGAGTCTCAGGTTTCATGTGACTCTGAAGTATAAGCCCTCTCCTAACTCTCCTAACCCTTACCAGGATTCCTAGCAGGGTTGGTTGGGGGAGGAACCATGAACAGCAGTGAAGTTGCACATTGAGTTTATGATCTTGCCCCAGGTACCAACATCATGTACTGTGGCAGCTGTTCTGATCTGTGCCAGATATTGAATCTGTTTCATGAACATAACTGCTGGACTTGTGGTTTTTTAAATCTGTGCCACATGTACTTCTTTGTACCATCACAAAACAATTAGATTTAAGATTAACATTTACTTGAATTATTGTCCAGTTTCCAGAAAATATCTTCTGGAGATGTCACAAAGATATAGTACATGCCTTTAGAGATATTAAGTATTGGACTATACTATTATGTCACCTCCACTTGCCATCTCTCTTTCTCTCTTTATGGCTTTTACTTTCAATATGGTCTGATTTGTGGCTCAGCCATCACCATGGGAAGCTCTGTACTTAGATAAATAGGTAGAAATGAATATTGACAGAAGCAAGAAAACACACACACACACACACACACACACACACACACACACACACACCTCCACAGTGTTGATAGGTTACCTATCAGTAAGAGGAATAGGATATAGCCTGCTTTATGTTAGAGACCTCAGACCACTAGCCTCAGAAGCAAGAAGGCTGGCTCTAATTTTGAATACAGTCTCCTCAGCTATGCCATTTGGGGCATATGCCTTTAATCTCCCTCAACCTTACTTTCCTTGTCAGTAAAATGAGGATAAAAGTAACACCTACCTTGCAGGTTTATTTATTTTCTTTTTTATATTCCTAGTGTCCAAACACTACTTTTAATTTTTTAATTATTGATTTAATAATGACCAACAGGATAAGAGGAGTACAATTCCACACAATTCCCACTGCCAGAGTTCTGTATCCCATCCACTCCATTGGAAGTTTTCCTGTTTTCCTGTGCTATATCCTTCCGGGAGCTTAAACTCAGGATCATTATGGGGTGCAGAAGATGGAAGGTCTGGCTTCTGGAATTGCTTCTCTATTGAACATGGACATTGGTAGGTAGACCCATACACCCAGCCTGTTTCTATCTTTCCCTAGTGAGGCAACTCTCTGGAGAGGTGAGGTTCCAGGGTACCTTGTTGACGTCCTTTGCCCAAGGAAATCAGATTGGCATCATAGTAGGATCAGCAACTTGGTGGCTAAAAAAAATTAAGATATAAAGCAGAACAAAATGTATAATAATATAATATAATATGATAATTATATAATAATAAAGATAAGACTGCATCAGATGAGATATTTGGGGTTTCACTTTTGGAAAAAGAGTAGTAGGTCTAATTTAGCAATATTTTTTTTCTTCCAGTGTTATTGCTGGGACTCAGTGCCTGCACCATGAATCCACTACTTCTGGAAGCTATTTTTTTTTCCTTTTGTTGCCCTTGTTGTTTTATTGTTATTGTAGGTATTATTGTTGTTGTTATTGTTGTCATTGCTGTTGGATAGGACAGAGAGAGATGGAGAGAGGAGGGGAAGAGGGAAGAGAGAAAGATAGATACCTGCAGACCTGCTTCACCTAAGCCTGACAGCTAACCTGGAAGTGGGCTAAAGGTATTGTCTCTGAGATCAATTAGATGAGTAGCAGCAGCAGTAATAGACCTCCCATTGGTAAGAATGCCACACATTGTCACATTTAGTATGCATACCTATGCTGCAAAATAACTATTATTCACCATTTCTTAGACAAGGAAGCTGAAAAAAGAAATATTAATCACTCCCCAAGGTTGTTCAAATAATAAGTGGTAAGGTCATCCTTTTAGAATCCAGGTTTGCCAACTCCAAATTCTGCATTTTTCACACTAATTTTGTTTCTGGACAAAATAGAAAGGAATGGATATAGGCAGAGGATGACATACACATGCAGGTACATGTATATACATGTAGGTACATGTATACACATGTAGGTACATGTAAACATACACACACACACACACACACACACACACACACACACACACTGACAGACAAAAGCAGGCAGGTGCCCAAAACTAATTTGGTTGTCTGGCACTGAAACAGATCTAGGAGGAATTCCTAATATAGTTATTCTTAGTTCTCACAGTTGTGAATCTTCTTTGCCAAACAGACCCTGACATTTGTACATATTCCTTCAGCAAGGCAAAATGAAAGGGCCTTCATAAGGAAAGTAGATCAGGAAGAGTAAGAAATAGCACAGGGGACATAGTTAAGATGGTGGATGTGGACATTCACAGGTACATTTGTCCCTTTGCTAAATCATTCAGCAGTTATGTCTTAGCCCAAAATTTTGTATTTTCATTACAAATTTACTAGCTTGAGAATAGCTACACCACTTTATAGTGAGCTTTTCATTCTTGTACTTCAGAGGTGTTACATTTTTTCAGCTCTGTCTCTCTTTCTTTCTTTTCTTATTAATTTAATAATGATCAGCAAGACCATAGGATAAGAAGGGTACAAATCCACACAATTCCCACTGCCAGAGTTCTATATACATCCCCTCCATAATTCCTTCTAGCTCCGTCCAGATGGGTTGGAAAAGGTGGGTACATTATTCTTGATAGCTGAGTAGTATTCTATTATGTATACATACAATAATTTTCTCAGATATTCATCTATTATTGGATACCTGGGTTATTTTCAGGTTTTGGCTATTACAAACTGTGCTACTATAAACACAGGTATACATATATACTTTTGATGTGTATGCTTGACCCCTTAGGATATATTCCTATAGAGGAATTATTGGGTCAAAAGGAAGGTCTATTTTTAGCCTTGTGAGAGTTCTTCAGATTGCTCTACACAGGAGTTGGGCCAATTTACATTCCCACCAGCAGTACAGGAGAGTTCCTTTGTCCACACAACCTCTATAGCATTTGTTACTGTTGTAATTTCTGATATATGGCATTCTTACAGGGGTAAGGTGGTATCTCATTGTTGTCTTTATTTGTATTTCTCTGACAATCGGTGACTTGGAGCAATTCTTCATACATATGTTGGCCTTTTGTATCTTTTCTGTAGTGAATATTCTGTTCAACTCCTCTGCCCATTTTTGGATTGCATCATCTGCTCTTTTGTTGCTAAATTTGATGAGCTCTTTATATATTTTGACTATTAGTCTCCTGTCTGATATATGGCATGTAAAGATCTTCTACCATTCTGTGAGGAGTCTCTTTGTTTGGGTGATGGCTTCTTTTGCTGTGCCGAGGCTTTTCACTTTGATGTAGTCCCATTGATTTGTTTTTGTTTTAGTCTTCCTTGCAATTAGGTTTGTATCACCAAAGATGCCCTTGAGATTTAGATGGGAAAGTGTTCTGCCAATATTTTCCTTTAAGTATTTGATAGAGTCTAGTCTAACATTCAGGTCCATAATTATTTGGAATTGACTTTAATTTGTTTCTGGTGATATAAAGTGGTTCAGTTTCATTCTGCACATTTCAACCCAGGTTTCCCAGCACCACTTGTTGAAATGACCCTCCGTCCTGCATTTAATATTTTGGGCTCACTTATGAAAAATTAGATGTCCATAGGTGGACATTTTTCTGTGCTTTCAATTCTGTTCCACTGGTCTGTGTATCTGTTTTTGTTCCAGTACCAGGCAGTTTTTATTACGATGGCCTTGTAATATAGTTTATGATCTGAGAGTGTAATGCCTCCATTCTGTTTCTTTTTCTCAAGAATGATTTGGTGATTCTAGGTGTTTTCTGGTTCCAGAAAAATTATTGTAATTTTTGTTCTATTCTCTTAAATAAAATTGGTTGGAGCTTGATAGATATCACATTAAATTTGTATATCACTCTGGGTAGAATATTCATTTTGATGATATTAACTCCTCCAATGTATGACTATGAGATATCTTTACATTTCCTTTTCTTTCTTTCTTTTTTTTTTTTCCTCCAGGGTTATTGTTGGGACTCAGTGCCTGCACTACAAATCCACTGCTCCTGGAGGCCACTTTTCCTTTTTTATTGCCCTTGTTGTTAATATTATGATTGTTTTTATTACTGTCCCTATTGTTGGATAAGGCAGAGAGAAATCAAGAGAGGAGGGGAAGACAGAGAGGAGTAAAAAAAGATAGACACCTGTAGACCTGCGTCACCACCTATGAAGTGACCCCCCTGCAGGTCAGGAGCTGGGGGACTTGAACTGGGATCTTTACTTGGGTCCTTTTGCTTTGCACCATATGTGCTTAACCTGCTGCTCTACCGCCCAGCCCCCATCTTTACATTTCTTTGAATCATTTCCTATTTCCTTGAATAGTAACTCATAGTTTTCAGTTAACAAGTCTTTCACTTTTTTGGTTAGATTTATAATGAGATATTTTATTGATTTTTCTGTGATAGTGAGTGGGAGTGATTTCTGGATATCCTCCTCTTCTGACTTAGTGTTTGCTTAAAGGAATGCCACTGCTTTTTGTACATTAATTTTGTATGCTGATATTGCCTAATTATTTCTAGAACTTTTCTGATGGATTCTTTAGGTTTTTCTATGTACACTATCATATCATCTGCAAATAGTGAGAGTTTGACTTCCTCTCTTCCAATCTGTATACATTTAATTTCTTGATCCCGCTTGATTGCTATGGTAAGAACTTCTAACACTATGTTGAACAGTAATGGTGATAGTGAGCAGCCCTGTCTATTACCTGATGGGGGAGGGGGCAGGCGATAGCTCATCTGGTTAATGATCTGAGGGGAATGATTCCAGTTTTTCACCACTGTGTATGATGTTGGCTGTAGGTTTGCTATATAAATGGGCTCCACTATTTTGAGGGATTTTTCATCTATACCCATTTTTGAAGTGTTTTTTTTTTTTTTTATCATAAAGGGATTCTGGATTTTGTCAAAGGCTTTCTTTGCATCTATTAATATAACCATGTGGTTTTTATATTTTATTGATGTGGTGGATCACTTTGGTTGATTTATGGATATTAAACCAACCTTGCATCTCTGGGGTAAACCCCACTTGGTCATGATGAAAAATCTTTTTAATAGATTGCTGTATTCTGTTAGCCAGAGTTTTGTTCAGTATTTTAGCATCTATGTTCATCAGAGATATTGGTCTGTAGCTTTCCTATTTTTTGTGTGTCTAAGTCTGCTTTTGGTATCAGGGTAATATTTGCTTCATAAAAGGTAGAAGGAAGTATTCCTGTCCCTTAAATCTTTTGAAAGAGCTTTAAAAGTAGACATTTTAACTGTTTCCTGAAGGTTTTGTAGATTTTATTTGTAAATCTATCTGTTCCTGAAATTTTATTGTTAGGAAGGTTCTGAATAACTTTTTTTTTTAAATCTATGATTGGTCCATTTAGATTTTGTTGTTCTTTCTGGTTCGGTTTTGGATGGGTGTATCTTTCTAGGAATTCTTCCATTTCTTCCAGGTTTTCTACTTTGGTGACATAGAAACTTCACATGATATTTTGGATTTCTGTGGTGTCTGTTTTGATGATGTCTCATCTATCATTTACAATTCTATTTATTTGACTCCTAGCCCCTCCTTTTTTTTTTTTTTTTTTAGTGAGTCTAGAATCATTCCTTTTAGTGAGTCTGGAATCATTCCCCTCAGATCATTAACCAGATGAGCTATCGCCTGCCCCCTCCCCCATCAGGTAATAGACAGGGCTGCTCACTATCACCATTACTGTTCAACATAGTGTTAGAAGTTCTTACCATAGCAATCAAGCGGGATCAAGAAATTAAATGTATACAGATTGGAAGAGAGGAAGTCAAACTCTCACTATTTGCAGATGATATGATAGTGTACATAGAAAAACCTAAAGAATCCATCAGAAAAGTTCTAGAAATAATTAGGCAATATCAGCATACAAAATTAATGTACAAAAAGCAGTGGCATTCCTTTAAGCAAACACTAAGTCAGAAGAGGAGGATATCCAGAAATCACTCCCACTCACTATCAAACTTTTAGTTTGCCATTTTTTTTTATTTTTTAAAAGAACCAAAATTTGGAGTCATTGATCTTTTGTATGATTCTCTTAATTTTGATGTTATTTATTTCTGCCTTAATTTTATTGATTTCACTCCTTCTGGTTGCTTTAGAATTTCTTTGTTCCTCTTCTTCTGAGTTTTTTTTTTTATTTAAAAAAGGAGATATTAGCAAAACCATAGAATAAGAGGGGTACAATTCTGCACAATTCCCATAACCCGATCTCCACATCCCACCCCCTCCCCTGATAGCCTTCCCATTCTCTATCTCTCTGGGAGTATGGATCCAGGGTCGTTGTGGGTTGCAGAGGGTGGAAGGTCTGGCTTCTGTAATTGCTTCTCCGGTGAACATGGGCGTTGACTGGTCGGTCCATACTCCCAGTCTCTCTCTCTCTTCCCCTAGTAGGGTGGGGCTCTGAGGAAGTGGAGGTCCAGTACACATTGATGGGGTCCTCTGTTCAGGGAAGTCTGGTCATCATCTCGCTGGCATCCGGAACCTAGTGGCTGAAAAGAGAGTTAACATACAAAGCCAAACAAATTGTTGAACAATCATGGACCTAAAAACTGTAATACTGCAGATGAAGTGTTGGGGGTATTCCCTGCATGCTCTTGTGTACTTCTGCTTTCAGGTATATATTTTTCCCCTAGTTTATGGGCACGGGTGAATTTATGCTCTTTCTCAGGGGACCTGGACTATATCTAGGTTTGGGGACTTTATTGGGGAGTGGAACACCTGGAATGGAATTAGAGAATACTATGAAAGGAAATGTCTCACCCGAGTGATGAAGCTGAAGGGTTGTCATTCCACACCTGAAGTCTCTGGTCACAGTCTGAAGTGAAGCAGATTCCTTCTAGCTCTGTCCAAGATGGGTCAGATATTCTTCTAAGTTTTAAGGCATGCAGTCAGGCTATTTACTTACGCTTTTCCTTGTTCCCTAATATGTGCTTGTATGGCTATGAGTTTCGCTCTAAGTACAGTTTTAGTTGTGTCCAAAATATTTTGACAGCTCATGTCTTCATTTTCATTTGATTCTAGGAGCATTTGAATTTCTTACTTGAGTTCCTTTTTGACCCAGTATTTATTAAGCAATGTGTTGTTGAATTTTCATATTTTGTGACTTTTACTAATTTTCTGTTTGTTTTTAAGTGTTAACTTATTTCTGGGGCCAGGCCGTAGCACACCTGGTTGAGCACAGATGTTACAGTGCACAAGGACCCAGGTTCAAGGCCCCAGTCCCCACCTGCAGGGGGAAGGCTTCACGAGTGGTGAAGCAGGGCAACAGGTGTCTGTCTCTCTCCATCTCTATATTCCCCTTCTTTCTCTATTTCTGGCTGTCTCTTTGCAATGATTAAATAAAGATAATTTTTTAAAAAGCTTAATTCTGCTGTGGTCTGAGAGATACTTGAGATGATTTCAATGCTCTTGAATTTGTCAACACTGTATTTGTGGCCTACCATGTGTGCTATACTTGAGGATGTGCCATGTGGATTAAAAAATAATGTGTTACAATTTTTTGGGGTGTAGAACTCTGAAAATGTTTAGAAGGTCTAGTCTATCCATATTTTCAATTCCTTCTCTTATTGCTTTGCTGATTCCCTGCTTAGATGATCTAAGTGTGAGAGTGGTGTGTTGAAGTCCCTTACTATAACTGTGCTACTATTGATATATTTTTGTAGCTCTTTAAGTGATGTATTTAGATGGGCCCTCATTAGGTACATATATGTTAATAATTATTAAGTCTCTTGATTTATTGATCCTCTGATCTGTATGTAATGTCCATGCCTATCTCTTATTCCTTTTTAGATTTTTTTTGTTGTTGTTTGGAAGTCTGTTGTGTCAAATATGAGAATATCCCTTCCTGCCTTTTTTGTGGTCCATTAGTTTGTATGATTGTTTTCCACCCTTTCACTTTAAGTCTGTGTCTTTGTTGTTGAGTTTGGTGGGACTCCTGAAGACAGAACATGGTTTTGTTGGGTTTTCTCATCCATCGTCTTACTCTGTCACTTTTAGTGGGTGAATTTAAGCCATTTAAATTTATTCATATCATGGATTTAAGGTATTGCAATGCCATTATTCAACATTTTTAAGTGTTCTGATATATGGCAATTTTTTGTTGATGTTGTTTATAGGAGGCCTTTCAGAACATTTTTTATGGCGATAATTGTCTCCTTTAACTGTTAAGAAGGTGCTTTCCCCTCCATCTAGTCTGAATGACAGTCTAGCAGGATATACTCTCCTTGGGTGAAGTCCTTTTCCATTGAGAGCTCGATAGATACCTTGCCATTCTCCTCTGGTTTTTAGAGTTTGTGTGGAGAATTCTACTGATAGTCTTGTGGGTTTTCCTCTGTATGTGACTTTTTATTTTATCTTGCAACCTTCACAATTATTTCTTTATCCTTACTTCTTTACATTGTAACTATGATGTATCTTAGTGTCTTCAGGTCTGGGTTGTACCTGTTTGGGCCTCTCTGAGATTTTTAAATCTTAATATCCTTTCTCTTGTTTAGGGTGGGATAGTTTTCTTCTATTATTTCCTCCAGGATGCTTTCTTCCCCTTCCTCTGTTTCTTGCTCTGGTAAGCCAATTGTACATAAGTTACTTCTTTTGAGATTGAACAGTATGTCTCTGTTATTGTTTACAGTATCTCCCAGTCTCTCTCTCTCTCTTATTCTTTCTTAGTTTCCTCTAATTTATTCTTACTGTGGCTAGTTCTATTTTATGTTTCTGTTATTCTGCTTTCCCTTCTTTTACCTTCTTTCTTCAGTTTAGTTTTTTTTTTTACCTTGTTAAGTTACAGTATTAATTTGTTCTGTTGGGTGGCCTTTTAGCTCAGCTACTTCAGCTTTCAGTTCTCTAATTACCTCAAGATTCCTCCTGTCTTCTTTCAGAGTCTTATTGGTTATTTCCCTATTTCTGTTAGTATTTTCCTCAAAAGCTTTCCTCACATCTGTGATTAATGTATCAGTTAGTTTTTGGATATTTCCCTCATTTTTATTTGATCCTGGCTTACTTAGAATTTCTTCTGGGCTCCTGTCTGGATTCATTGCAATAGTTGATTTAACTGTTTTTTTTATTTAACCAGTGTGTGTGTGTGTGTGTGTGTGTGTGTGTGTGTGTGTGTGTGTGTGTGTGTGTGTGTGTTGCAGTATTACTGTTCAGTTACTGTGTTGTGTGAGGGGAGGCCACACCAACCTGAAGTCCTCTCACAAGTGAAATAACAAATCTCAAATACATGAACAGCAACAAAAACAAAGATTAATGCATTTCAACCAAAACCAGTTAGCCAAATAAACTCCCCCTTAAAAAAGAAAGAAAGAAAGACAAAGCAAAAACAGACAATTAACAAATAAACTATCAAACATAAATTCAAGAGATGGTGGGAAAGAACAGGAAAAAGAAAGAAAGAAAGAAAGAAAGAAAGAAAGAAAGAAAGAAAGAAAGAAAGAAAGAAAAACAAGTCTCTCCCATAATAGAGAGCACAACCAATCACTAGTCAATGCAACAGCATCAAGAGCTATTTTTGTAAAACGAGAGATAAGGGAAAACAAACAAATATTAACAAAAAAACAAATCTAACAGTCTGTAGATTAACCTATACCAAATTAACTGTACAATCCCCCCTTCCTAAACAAAGCAGACAATTACAAAAAGCAACTAAAAACATAAACTCAAGAGATGGAGGAAAGAAATAAAAATAAATAATGTAAACTAAGCAAAACCAAACCATTCTCACACAAGCATCCCTTCATGTATACAGCACCAGCAGAGGCAGAGATTGCTCAAGGAAGTCAGCCAATCAGAAAGTGTCATCCCCCTTCCAAAAACAAACAAGCAAAGCCATGTGTTGGGAATTTCTGTAGTTCAGTCAGTAAAATTCCCTCCTCCATCTGATGATTCCTCACTGAACTTGGAGTCTTACTTAGTGAGATAACCTTCATAGGAGAGCTTCTTTGTCTGAAGATGGTTCCCTTTACAGAATAAGCCACCTCTGGAGTGGGAGTTGTTTTTCTTGGCAGGGGGAGGTGGAGGGTTGCACAGGGGAAAAAAAAAACACTCCCAGGACCACTTCTAAATCTGCATTGTACTTTTTAGCAGCCCATTGCCATTGTATAGATAGGTTATAATGTTCTGACATGGTTTCTCTTTGTTCCTCCCTACTGACCTAATTTCCCTCCTACTGACCTGGAAGTCTTGCTATCACTTGGAATTCCCAGGTTTAAAGCAGCTTTTTTTTTTTTTTCAGAGAAGATTTTTTCTTTTGCAGGTGTTGTTCTCAAGCCCCCATACCATCTTGACTCTGTCTTCCTTTTTTTTTTTTTAAACAAAGTGAAGACCTGTGGTAACTTTGCATTGAACAAGTCTTCAGGTACTATTTTTCCAGTAGTCCCAATGATGCTTAGCCATTTTTAGAATAAAAGTATTTAAAATTGCATATGTATATGATTTATTTTAGACATAGTGCTACTTCTCACTTAATAGAAAACTGTAATTGAAATAAAAATATTTATGTGGTTTCCTTTATTGTTCTACTTTTTGTGGTATTCTGGAAGTTGAAAAATATGTGATATGCCTATATGTGTTGGAAATTTTTATAGGAACATTTCTACAATACTTTCTCTCTCCTGCCACATAAATTCTGCCACATTAAAATGAATACTGCTCTATCCAACTCACCCCTCCAGGATATCATGAAAATTACAGGAGAGCCTGATAGCAAAAGATGTGCATCAGCTTAGAGAAAATAGTAAGAGCAAGATGATATTTTTTATAGAGTTATTGCATGACAATGTCCCATGAAGTAGTGACTTGTTGTATCACTAAAGGAGGCATGATTCATATAAGATAAAGTATTCACAGTGGTTCGGGAGGTGGTGCAGTAGATAAAGCTTTGGACTCTAAAGCATGAGGTCTTGAGTTCAATTCCTGGCAGCACATGTACCAGAGTGATGTCTGGTTCTATTTCTCCTCCTATATTTCTCATTAATAAATAAAAACATATTTTAAAAGTATAATAGTATCATTTGTGCTTATGAATATGGGAACATGTATGCATATATTCATATATACACAATTACTCAATGTATATACATATATGAAGCACACAGAACAATATGAAGCTTGTAAAAATTGACATATTGGATGTACTGTTTGGGTTATCAGTTTTGTTCCCTAGAATACTACCACACTGAGAAAATAGCTAGACAGTCTTATTCTTAGGTAACTCAAATCATTACATTTACTGATCATAGAAAGTCTACGTAGTTAGTATTATTTCTGTAGTAAAGATAAGGAAATACAGGAAGTATTCAAGATGTATGCTTATTTCTAAGTCAAATTCGGTGTCTGGTCTAGGGTCTTATCCAGCCTATTTGGTTGCATAGTTCAACTTTGTCTCCCAACTCAGCTCACTTCGCCTCAAGGGAATGTGTATTTTTCTCTAGCTTTGTTTTGCTTATTTATTTTTCCCTCAGTGGGACTCCACTCCTGAACAATGACACTGTTTCCAGGGGACTCTCTATTTTTCTCCCTTTAGTCTCAGATAGAGAGAGGAAGAGAGGAGGGACAAGAAACACTACAGCACTGCTCCACAGTTCGTGGAGCGCCCCTGGTGCAATGCATGATGCTTCCATATGGCACCACGGGCTTGAACCCAGGTCCCTGGGCATGGTAAAGTGTACACTGTACCAGAGTAACTATCTCTACCACTGAGTTCACATTTTAATTTGAACAGCTGATAGAGGGATTTTTCAGTAGTAGAATATTAGAGTTAAATGACCTTTTGAGTTATGGGAGCTACTACTATTTTCAGAAGCAGCACTGATCTCAGATCAAAAAGAAAACTGAGATTGAGATTGGGTTTGATGTATAAATGCTCAGTGAGGAAAAAGAAAGTTTAAGAAAGAAGAAATACAGTTTTAAATTAAAATTAAATAGCTGCTTTCAATATTAAGCCATAATTCTTCAAACATGTAAATGACTTAAAGGAAAAATGAGAAACATTCCATGACTTTGTTGTTTTCCCCATTGATTAGCTTTGTACCATTAGCTATGTCCCTTGTGAGAAAAATAATTTTGGAAATTTTAGCACTTCAAAAAGGCTTTTGTCCAGATTCTAATGCCTCTAACTAAATTTGAAGCAAGGCCAGGGATTCATAAAGGCATGTGGAGTTCTGTGGCAATCTGTTTTAGCAAAGCTTTGATCATACTTTGTGATGGGGAATACAGAAAATGCTAGGAATGCAACAACTGGTTGAAACACTTGTGGGCCTGGCCTTCCAGGAAACTTTCATTTTGGGAGAGGAAGTGAGAATTTAATACAGCTTTATTTGAAAATCACTTATTCTAACACAGAACGCTTCAAATACCAATGGCCTGTGCATCTCCTTGCTCTTTCTACTGGGATATCTGACTGATGATGAGTTCCAGTATTTCATTCATGATATTGATTTCTTAAAGTGATTTCACAGGTCCAGTGCATGAACTCTAGTCTATTGGTTGCTCTTGATAGTCAATGTTGAATATAGAGGAGAAGAATTCTGAGCTCAAAATCATAACACCTGAGTCTTGGCCCTGCCTCAATTCTTTCCATCTCTATTGTTTTGGTAAAATGAGTTTACCTATTAGAATCTCACTTCTTTCACTATGCTAAGTGATTATGAACCACAAAGTCTAGGATTTAGTTGAAAATATTCCACTAATACTAATGTGATCTTGGAACCACCTTTCTTTTTCTTTAACCCTTATTTCCTTTATCTCTAAATAAAGAAGATTATGGATGCCTTGCCTGTACCATGTGTTCCTTGCCATGCATATGGCCCTAATTTGAAATCCAGCACATGGTATTATCATGGTACTAGGGTGAACTACAGTGCTTTGGACACACTCTATCTCTTTCTCTCTCTCTTTCCTTCTCAATGAAAAAATGGGCCCAGTACTGCTGAAATTATGCATGCTTGAAGCCCTAGTTCTACACTTAATTTAATTAAAGAAGAGAGTAACATTAATCATCAGTGATGGCATTACTTCCAAGTGATACCATTTAATTCTTGGGGGTAAGGGATACACACAGAAAGCTTAATATTTATGTATAGCAAAAACACAATATATAAACATATACAATACATTAATGGTATTAAATTTTCATAGGTACAATGTAGTTGAAATGTCTAAAAGTTATCCTTAGAATAGCAGAAAAAAAATATTGAGAAATTCTGAACTAGAGAAGTTCACTTTCTAGTATTTATTTATTTATTTATTTATTTATTTGTTTATTTATTGCCAATGAAGATATCTCCAGGGTTTGGTGCCTGCATGATAAGTCCATTCTCTTGGTGGCTATTTCCCTCACCTCCTACCTATTCTCTCACCCCCTCTTTCTTCTGATCCTTTCCCCTTCCTTCCTCTTCTTTTCTCTCTTCTCCCCTCCCACCCTTTCCTTTCCTTCTCTTTCCCTCCCCCCTCCTTCAATGGAAATAAATTGAGAATAATGGGGGTTGGTAATGGAGAGAGACCTGCAGCAATATTTAACCACTAATGAACGTTCTCCCCTAAAGATGGGAGCTTAAACTGAGGTCCATGTGCACCTTAGTACCAGTGCTGTACAAGTTATACCACTTCCCAGTCCACTCTCTCTTTTTTTTTCAAATTAAATATATAGCATCCCCGGAGGTGATATAGCACATAAAATGCCCAGCATGCAAGCATTGGATCCCAAGTTCAACTCCTGGCATGGCATACGACAGATTAATTTTCTTTTTTTTTAATTTTTTAATTCAGAAAGGATTAATGAACAAAAACGTAAGGTAGGAGGGGTACACCTCCACACAATTCCCACCACCCAATCTCCATAACCCACCCCCTCCCATGATAGCTTTGCCATTCTCTAGCCCTCTGGGAGCATGGACCCAGGGTCGTTGAGGGTTGCAGAAGGTAGAAGGTCTGGCTTCTGTAATTGCTTCCCCGCTGAACATGGGCGTTGACTGGTCGGTCCATACTCCCAGTCTGCCTCTCTCTTTCCCTAGTAAGGTGTGTCTCTGGGGAAGGTGGGGTCTTCCATCCAGGGAAGCCTGGCCAGCATCCTGGTGGCATCTGGAACCTGGTGATTGAAAAGAGAGTTCACATACGAAGCCAAACAATTTGATGAGCAATCATGGATCCCAAGCTTGGAATAGTGGAGAGGAAGTGTTAGGGAGGTACTCACTGCAAACTCTAGTGTACTTCTGCTTTCAGGTATATATTTTGCAGTAGTTTATGGATACGTGTGCACATAAGCTCTCTCTCACAGAAACTGGTGTATATTAGGTTATGGGACTTTGTTAGAAAGTGAACTACCTGAGATGAAATTAGAGTGTACTATAAAAGGAAAGGTCTCACCCGAGTAATGAAGCTGAAGGGTTGTCATTCCACACGTGAAGTCTCTGGACAGAGTCTGAGGTGAAGCATGTTGAGGTGGCAATCATTGTGTTGGTTAGGTTGTGATCGGCGGATGCAATATTATTTGGTTTGGATTGGGAGATGCCTACGGGAAAGTGGGCCCTATCCAAGGGTTCCAGGACTGGGGGAAGTAGGGACTCTATAGTGGAGATGTGAGGTTCCTGCTGTCTTAGGGTTCAAAAAGACAATCGATAGTTAATGTTATCATCACATTATTTGGTAATTGGGTTAACTTTGAAAAGTCCTTTTGTTATGGTTTGCTGTACAGTGTCCGGTATCTTGTATATAGCTGTGCTATTGGATGCTTCTAATCTACTTGGTCTAGGCTTTTGAGAGAGTCCGCATATCAAATACACAGCCTATATATTAAAAGGATTCAGTTTGTGTTTTGAGAAACTTTGAGACATACAATTGATTTTCCCCCTCTCATATTAATTAACTACTGATTTATATGTCTACATTTTGCTAGGAGTGTACATAAACACCATTCCCACCACCAAAGGACTGAGACCCATTCCTCCCATCCACTCCCACCCCCCACTGACCCAGGAAGCTGCATGTCTACCCCTCACCACTGGGTTTTTACTTTGGTGCCCTACTTACAATTTGATCAGGTCCTGCTTTTAGTTTCCCTTTCAGATCTTCTTAATCAACTTCTGTTAATGAGTGGGATCATCCCATACTCATCTTTATCTTTCTGACTTAGTTCACTTAACATAATTCCTTCTAGCTCTGTCCAAGATGGGTCAGAGAAGGTGGGTTCATTGTTTTTGATAGCTGCATAGTATTCCATTGTGTATATATACCACAGCTTTCTCAGCCACTCATCTGTTGTTGGGCACCTGGGTTGCTTCCAGGTTTTAGCTATTATGAATTGTGCTGCTATGAACATAGAAGTACACACCTCTTTTTGGTTGGGTGTTATGGAGTCCTTGGGGTATAACCCCAGGAGAGGAATTACTGGATCATATGGAAGGTCCATGTCTAGCCTTCTGAGAGTTTTCCAGACTGCTCTCCACAGAGGCTGGAACAATTTACATTCACACCAGCAATGCAGAAGGGTTCCTCTGTCCCCACATCCTCTCCAGTATTTGTTGCTGCTATCCTTTTTGATGTATACCATTCTTACAGGAGTGAGGTGGTATCTTAGTGTTGTCTTAATTTGCATTTCTCTGACAATCATTGACCTAGAGCAGTTTTTCATATGTTTGTTAGCCTTTTGGATCTCCTCTGAGGTGAATGTTTTGTTCATATCCTCTGCCCATTTTTGGATGGGGTCATTTGCTTTTTTGGTGCTAAGTTTGCTGAGCTCTTTATATATTTTGGTGATTAGTTTTTTGTCTGATGTATGGCATGTGAAGATCTTCTCCCATTCTGTGAGGGGTCTCTCTGTTTGTTTAATAGTTTCTTTGGGTGTGCAGAAGCTTTTCAATTTGATGTAGTCCCATTGGTTTGTTTCTGCTTTAGTCTTCCTTGCAATTGGGTTTGATTCATCAAAGATGTCCTTGAGGTGTATGTGGGAAAGTGTTTTACCAATGTTTTCCTCTAAGTATTTGATTGTTTCTGGTCTGACATCTAGGTCTTTGATCCATTTGGAGTTGATTTTTGTTTATGGTGAGATAAAGTGGTTCAATTTCATTCTTCTGCATGTTTCAACCCAGTTTTCCCAGCACCATTTATTGAAGAGAGCCCCCTTTTTCCATTTAATCCTTTGGGCCCCCTTATCAAAGGTTAGATGCCCATAGGTGTTGGGATTTACTTCTGGGCTTTCAATTCTGTTCCACTGGTCTGTGTGCCTATTTTTGTTCCAGTAACATGCTGTTTTGATGATGATGGCTTCATAATATAGTTTAAGGTCTGGCAGTGTGATGCCTCCATTTCTGTTTCTTTTCCTTAAGATGGTTTTGGCAGTTCTACGTGTTTTGAGGTTCCAGATAAATGATTGTAGTGTTTGTTCTATTCTCTTAAAGAAGCTTGGTGGAACTTTGATGGGTATTGCATTAAATTTGTATATGGCTCTGGAGAGAATATTCATTTTGATGATATTTATTCTTCCAATCCATGAGCATGGGATATCTTTCCATTTCTTGGTATCAGTTTCTATTTCCTTGAGTAGCGACTCATAGTTTTCAGCATACAAGTCTTTCACTTATTTGGTCAACTTTATTCCTAGGTATTTGTTTGATTTTGCTGAAACAGTAAATGGGACTGATTTCAGGATGTCTTCTTCTTCAGATTTAGTGATTGCATAAAGAAATGCCACTGATTTTTGTACATTGATTTTGTAGCCTGATACCTTGCTATATTGCCTAATAACTTCCAGAAATTTTCTACTGGATACTTTTGGTCTTTCTATGTATACTATCATATCATCTGCTAATAGTGAGAGCTTGACTTCTTCCCTTCCAATCTGTATTCCTTTGATTTCCTTCTCTTGCCTGATTGCTATGGCAAGAACTTACAATACTATGTTGAAGAGTAACGGTGACAGTGGATAGCCATGTCTAGTCCCCGATCTGAGGGGGAATGCTTTCAGTTTCTGTCCATTGAGTATGATGTTGGTTGTAGGTTTGCTATATATAGACTCCACTATCTTGAGGAATTTCCCATCTATTCCCATTTTTTTAGAGTTTTGAGCATGAATGGGTGTTGGATTTTGTCAAAGGCTTTCTCTGCATCTATTGAAATAATCATGTGGTTTTTGGCTTTGCTTTTATTGATGTGGTGAATGACATTCATTGACTTACGGGTGTTGAACCAGCCTTGCATTCCTGGGATGAATCCCACTTGGTCATGATGAACCATCTTTTTGATGTGTTGCTGTATCCGGTTGGCCAAGATCTTGTTTAATATTTTGGCATCTAAGTTCATCAGAGATATTGGTCTGTAGTTTTCCTTTTTTGTTCTGTCCCTATCAGCTTTTGGTATCAGAGTGATATTGGCTTCATAAAAGGTAGAAGGGAGTATTCCTGTTTCTTCAATCTTATGGAATAGCTTAAGAAGTATGGGTATTAACTGTTTCCTGAAAGTTTGGTAGAATTCGTTTGTGAAGCCATCTGGTCCAGGACTTTTGTTGTTGGGGAGATTCTTAATAATGGTTTCAATTTCTTTGTCTGTGATTGGTGCATTTAGATTTTGTCATTCTTCTCGGTTCTGTTTTGGAAGTGCATAGGTTTCTAGGAATTATTCCATTTATTCCAGATTCTCTAGCTTGGTGGCATATAGTTCTTTATAGAAGTTTCGCAGGATTCTCTGGATTTCTGTGGTGTCAGTTGTGATATCTCCTGCATCGTTTACAATTCTATTAATTTGATTCTTCTCTCTTTTTTGTTTGGTGAGTCTGCCTAGGTGTTTGTCAATTTTGTTTAATCTTTCAAAGAACCAACATTTGGATTCATTGATCTTTTGTATGGTTCTTTTATTTTCGATGTTTATTTCTGCTCGAACTTTAGTGATTTCTGTCCTTCAGGTTGCTTTAGGGTTCCTTTGTTCCTCTTCCTCTAAGTCCTTGAGGTGTGCAGTAAGGTCGTTCATTTGAACTTCTTCTTGGTGTTTAATATGTGATTGTATGGCTATAAGTTTCCCTCTCCGTACTGCTTTAGCTGTGTCCCAAATATTTTGATAGGTTGTGTCTTCATTTTTATTAGTTTCCAGGAACATTTGAATTTCCTGTTTGAGTGAGTCTCTGACCCAGTGGTTCTTAAGGAGCATGTTGTTTAGTTTCCAAATTCTGTGTCTTTTAATAATTTTCCGTTTGTTGTTAAATGTTAGTTTTACTCCACTGTGGTCTGAGAAGATACTTGGGATTATTTCAATGCTCTTGAATTCTTTTTCATGCTGTCTTTGTGGCCTAAAATGTGGTCTATCCTTGAGTATGTGTTATGTGGATTTGAAAAGAAGGTGTATTCCAGTTTTGGGGGGTGAAGGACTCTGAAAATGTCCAAGAGGTCTAGTCTGTCAATCTCTTCATTCAATGATCTTGTATCTTTGTTGGTTCTCTGCTTTGTTGATCTGTCTAAGTGTGAGAGTGGGGTATTGAAGTCTCCCACTATTATTGTATTACTATTGATGTATTTTTGAAATTCTTTCAATAGGTGTTTAATGTATTTAGATGGTCCCTCGTTGGGTGCATAGATGTTAATAATTGTTAAGTCTTCTTGGCTGATTGATCCTCTAATCATTATGTAATGTGCTTGCCTAACTTTTATTACTTTATGTAATTTAAAATCTATCGTATCTGAGATGAGAATGGCTGTTCCTGCCCTTTTTTGTGGTCTGTTAGCTGGTATGATAGTTTTCCATCCTTTCACTTTAAGTCTGTGTTTATCCTATTGTGACAGATGGGATTCTTGCAAGCAGCGTATGGTTGGGTAATGTTTTCTGATCCATCCCCCCACCCTGTGCCTTTTGATGGGTGAGTTTAAGCCATTGACATTTATTGATATTATGGATTTTATGTATTGTAGTGCCATTCTTCTAAAAAAAAATTTGTTTGCTCTGATATATTGCAAGTATTATAGTGATGTTCTTGTTTATAAGAGGTCTTTTAGTACCTCCTTCAGGGCCATCTTGGTGATGGTTGCCTCCTTTAACTGTTGTTTATCTAAGAAGGTTTTGATCCCTCCATCTAGTTTGAATGAAAGTCTAGCAGAATATTTTATCCTCGGTTGAAACCCTTTTTCATTCAGGGCTCGATAGATATCTTGCCACTCCCTTCTGGCTTTTAGAGTTTGAGTGGAGAAGTATGCAGATAATCTTATGGGTTTTCCCTTGTATGTGACTTTTTGTTTCTCACTTGCAGCCTTTAGGATCCTTTCTTTATTCTTACTTCTTCTCATTGTGGCTATGATGTGTCTTGGTGTCTTCAGGTCTGGGTTGATTCTGTTTGGTACTCTCTGTGCCTCTTGAACCTTGATATCCTTTCTGTTATTCAGGGCTGGGAAGTTTTCTTCTATTATTTACTCTAGAATGTTTGCTTTCCCTTCCTCTCTTTCTTCCTCTGACAGGCCAATTATATGAATGTTACTTCTTCTGAGATCATCCCATATGTCTCTGTTTTTGTTTTCAGTGTCTCTCAATCTCTTTTTAAGCTCTTTCACCTCTTTCATTGTTTTCTCTAACTCATCCTCTGTCTGTCTAATTCTGTTTTCTGCTTCTGTTAGTCTGCTTTCCCTTGCCTCAGCTTCTTTCTTCATTACAGCTATTTCAGCTTTCAGTTCTCTAATTGCCTCAAGATAATCAGTATTTTCCTTGCGGTCTCAACTGTTGTTTCCCTAATACTGCCATTCCTTTCCTCCAATGTTGTTTTCATTTCTGTGATTAATAAGTTTATTATTGCTTGCATACTTTTCTTATCTATGGTTACTTCTGGCTGATTTGTAGTTTCTTCTGGGCTCTTGTCTTCATTCATTGGAGTAGCAGTTTTATTTGTTTTTGATCTACCCATTTTTTTTGATTTATGTGTTTCTTTTTTTTATTCTCTGCTGTTCTTCAGTTGTTGTGTCTTGAGTACAAGCAACACTGTACTAAATACCTTTATGACAATTGCACTCACCAACCTCCGGAATTACAGTAGCAACTGAAGTAAGTATTGAAGTAGTTTAATCGTTACCAGTTAGCCAAACAATTTCTCCAGTCCGTGAAAAAATAGTAACCAAATCCCAGTGAATAAAGAGAAAAGAAAGAGAGGATAGCAAGAATAGACAGTTATGCAAATCTACTATCCACCGTATATTCTAGGGGTAACAAGAGGGGAAAGGGAACTAGAGCAGAGATACACACCTAGAGAGTCCACTCTGAATCAGATTTCTTCCCCAAAGTAATTCACAAATTCAGAAAGGCAAATAAGAAGGAAGAAGTGTATGACAAGATTAAAAAGAGAGAGAGAGAGACAAGAGAGAGAAAAGGGAGAAGATAAGAAAAAGAGTTGTAATTAAAGAGCAGTGCAAGGAACTTCCCAAATGTGTATCAGTGAATTCAAAAAAGCACCCTGTTTGGTGGTGTGGGGTATCCTGCTAGGAGCTGGTCCCCAGGGACTGCTTATGGCGGGGGAGGGGGGGAGGAGGTATGCTTGAAAATTAAAAGGAAGAAAAAAGAATTTTTCCCCTACTCTAATTCTTAACCCAAATTAAGTTATAGTCATCTCCTTGTCACTGCTATGACCCCTTATTGGCTGGCCTGCTAAAGGCAGAAAATCCTATTGTTTCCAGGGGATGTGTTCGGAGGTCAGCGGCTAGCAGCTTCTCAGTCCGCCATCTTCCGGGAACCCCCCCCTCCAGACTTTTTTAAAGGATTTCTCGAAAATGAAAACTAGCTCCAAGTCCTTTGATCCAATGAGATCTATACTCAAGAAGTCTTTGGATCCACCTTCAGGGTCGCGGTGGTCCCTGGAGACTCCTAAGAGAAAGCCCCCGAGCTATAGTGCTCCCTCCGGGTCCTCTGCTGGCCGCCCAGCAGCGCTCTGCAACCTGTGGAGGAGCCACCTTCCCGGGCGGAGGACAATGCCCGGCCCACCCGCCTTGCCTGGCGCCGCCTGGGAAGTCTGGAGCAGCCTGCCCACTAGTCCGTGCCACCTTTACTCTAATTCTTAACCCAAATTAAATTATAGTCACCTCTTTGGTGTCACCACTAGGACCCCTTATTGACTGGCCTGCTAAAGGCAGAAAATCCTACGGTTTCCAGAAGATGTGATCAGAGCACACGCTGCTAGAAGCTTCTCAGTCCGCCATCTTCCGGAATTCTCCGACAGATTAATTTTCTGGCTCTCCTTTTCTTCTATCTATCTCTCGTTAATAAGTAAATTGATGCGTGCATTTTAAAAGAAACTACATATTGTATAACTGAGCATCATAAAATTTCTTATCTATTGTTTGATTGCTTCATGAAGATGCCAAATATCATAAAGTTTCTGTCTTCTTCAAGACTTTAAAATATAGTACTTTCATCCAAAAGCTTGTAGACTTTAAAATAGCCAGTGGCACTTCTCAGAAATTTGTATTTTCCTTTTCTTCTGGTCATTTGAATATCACTCTCATGCTTTATTTAGCAGGATTGCATATTCATTATAATCTTTTGTTTTAGGGCAGCCACTCTCTCTGTCCATCCAACTGATGTGGGAAATGTTTGGAACCAGGTCAGACAACACATTAAGCATCTGTGAAGTCAATGAAAATAGCTGAATCCAGACTTGGGTTTTTATTTTGAGCTCTAGGTATCCCTAAGTTCTATGGATAAAACTATATTTTGGATATTGTTTTACTATATTGTATATTTTATCTTAAACATTGAATTTTTTTCTAAGGAAGTGGTCCATGTCATAAAATAAAGTTTAACAAATGGAACAATTATCAAGCTTAGTCAAATAAGACAGAGACAGTTTATTATTTTGCTAGCATTGCCATAACAAAGTAATACAGACTGGCTCAAACAGCAGGAATTTATTTCCTTACAATTCTAGAAGCTGCCAGTCTTAGAAAAGATGTGCACTGTATTGGTTTCATCTGAATATGTCTTGTCTTGTATGTGTACCCCTTTTTTCTCTCTCTTCACATGATGTTCCACTCTGTCTGTGGCTGTATATTATTATCTTGGTTTTATCAGGATCCCCATTATATTATATTAGATTAAGAGTCATTTAAATGATTTAGTTCATTTACCCTTCAGTACTTCTAAATTTCCTATTTCTAAACACAGGTAAATTCAGAGGTTCAGAGAGATATAATTTAACATGTGAACTATGGGATGGGCACTATCACCCCATAGCAAATAAGAGACATATGAAGGAATAGGTTAATGGTGATTCAGAAGGCACAGAAATGGAATTAATTACATAGGGGAAATGACTTGAGAGGTGAACTTCAAGGTGAAAAATATAGATAAGTGGATGATGAAGCTCTCAGAGACAACTGTAGGAGAAACACCCCCAGTAATAGCTGTGTAGTGACCCTTGAGAGTGACTCTCAGAGGCTGAGACCAGGTTGTTCCTGTTCACAATCACAAATGATCAAGCTATTGTCCCTAACCCTGTATTTGCAGAGTTTAATTGTCCACTCCTTCAGTAGATTTCAGTCCATGGTGTAAGATGGAATATACTCAATCCTGAGGAGGGGGTTAAGAGTGAGTTTAGACTATTGAGCTGTTAGGAGAACAGCTCTTCACTTCTGCTTCATCAGAATTTGTTTTCATCCTGTGCCCCAGACAGACATTTCCCCAAGTCCATAACCCCGTCATAGATACAGACATTGAAATATATCATAGAATAGAAGCAAGGAAACAATTAGTTATTTTGAACCCAAATAAAGAGAAAAGGGAAGGCCTAAATACTTTTGGCCAAAAATATGAGTGTCATTTGTGGAGACCATTTTTCAGTCAGGAGATTTTTCATTTCCATGCTCCCCAGTCACCACTGTGACCATAGTCTTTTTTGTAAATCTTCTATCCATGGTTCTCTGAGGGCTGTTTCATGATTCAAGGTGTAATAAAAGGGATTTGCAGCTGCTGTCTGCCTCTCTAGGCAATTTTGTCTAGTGATACCTCCTCCTGTGGTATTTTTAGTTCACATCTATAGCTTTGTGTTTCTTTAGGGGCTAATGTGCCTCTGGCTTTTTTGGAAATTGCTACAGAGTGTCCTGAGCTCTCCAGCTCACCCCTGATCTATGCTGCACAATTACAGAAACAGGCTTATAATCAATGTAATTGAAGATCAGAGTTAATGAGGACCTCTGTGGCCATGCAGTCCCCTGAGCAATGCCAAGCCTCAGATGCTAGATAAGGAAATGATTGGGGCTGAACTGAAAATCCATTTGGCTAATTAGATGATGTATATTCTCACAAGTCAGTGGGAGAAAACACACACACACACACACACACACACACACACACACACACATCTTCAAAAATACAGAAACATGACATTTTGAAGTTGAGATTTTGGCGAAGATTCATTTCAAAACCATTGCTCTCTGGGGAGATCTTTTTTAGCACAAAGCAGAATCTCAGAACATCCAGGAAAGATGGAAGAGGGTACTTTTGATTCAACACCAAGAAAGAAAAATAGGGGTTTATTGGTAACTTAGAGAAATATGAGACATATATAATTCATATTTTTGCTTTTCATACGTAGTTTTTATTTCCAAAGGACTGATAGTTTTTCCCAGAGAGAGATGCTTACCACTGCTAAAGTGTATCTACCTATCTATCTCTCTCTCTCTCTTCTCATGCAATTCACACATGTGTATACAAATATCCACATAATAGCTATAGATACTTGGCACCCAAATTGCTGTGGCGATTATAGAGTTAAGTAAGGACTGGTCCCTATGTTGAGGAAATGTGCAATCTAGGGGGGAAAGATAGCTCACTTGGAGGGTACCTGCTTTGTCATGTGAGAGACCCAGGATTGAGCCTCATCCCCACTATATTGGGGAGATTTTCATTATTGTGATATATTTCCCTCTATCCCTCTGTCTATGTCTTTCAATCGGAAAATATTGGCCCAGAACAATGAATCCCTGACAACATTAAAATTAAAAGTACAATCTAGATGAAATAAGAAAAATTTAAAAATAACAATTTTGGTGGTTTGTCTGGAATTTCTTTCTCTGAATTTGGTTCCTAAACTATTAACTTTTTCTAAAAGTTAATAGTTTTTCTATTTTTTAAAAATATTATTTATTAATTCTTCAGTAGAGATATTGAAAGGGGAGTGGAAGATAGAGAGGTAGATAGATAGATAGATAGATAGATAGATAGATGATAGATAGATAGACCTGCAGTCCTGCTTTACCACTCATGAAGCTTTCTCTTTACAGATGGGGCCAAGGGTTTGAATCTGGGTCCTGACACATTGTAGTGTGTGTGCTTAAACAAGTACACTACCACCTGCCCCCCCCAACTCTTAAATTTTCAGTACATTATATTTTACTTATCAAAAAAAGCTTAGGGCAGGGCCCTACACATAATAGGTTCTCTGCTCAATGAACAGAGTATGAATGACTAACAGGTTGAATAACTATAGCGATATATATATATATATATATATATATATATATATATATATATATATATATATGGTTGATTATTGAGTGGAACACATTTACGTACTAGAGAGACTGAGAGTGAGTCAGCTTCAAAGGTTAGCTATAGGGGCAAATGCCATCTCTCACTTTTGCTTAAGTTGGTGCCATCTCCTTGGCATACATCTTCTTCAAAGTCTCATTTAAAGGTCTGGTTCCTGCTTCCCCACTGAACATGGGCATTGGCAGGTCGATCCATACTACCAGCCTATCTCTCTCTTTCCCTAGTTGGGCAGAGTTCTGGGGAAGCGGGGCTCCAGGACACATTGATGGGGTCCTCTGCCCAGGGAAGCCCATTTGGCATTATGTTAGCATCTGGAACCTGGTAGATGAAAAAAGAGTTAACATATAGAGCCAAACAAATTGTTGACTAGTCATGAACCTAAAGGCTGGAAAAGTTCAGATGAAGAGTTGGGGTGGGGAAGGGTCTCAGTTTTGTAGATATTTAGTAGGCCTATTTGAGTTATATTTTTAAAAGCCCATGATTGTACTAGTTTTGTTTGTTTGTTTTTTTCCTGAGCCTGACATCTGATATGCAGGTGGATCCAAGTTATTGTCTGGGGAGATGATGTCATGGCTGGAAAAAGGACCAGAAAGCTGGATCAGGGAAGACAGTAGCTCTCAAATATGGGAAAGATGTATAAATACTGTTGACTGTAAACCCCATCAATTTGATCTGATCTGGGGCCCATATTCAGCTCAGGAGCCTATGTGACCTCTGCATCCCTATAGATCTGAGCTCACATTCTGTGGTCATGAGTAGAAACGTTACAAGCTGCCCCAATTTCAGGACCCATCTTCCTCAGGTGTAGCACAGAGTATGTTGTCCAGCCTCCCTTCGGAGGAATGAACATTCTCTACCATTGTTGATCCATGTTGCGGCAAGGTCCTATGGGCTTCCACAAAGGGGTGTATTTTGTTGTTCCTGATAGAGATGACCAGTAACAATGGAGAAAGGTATTTATTCAAGGTCTATGACCATCATATCTGTTTGGCAATCTCAGGACTCCCCAACTAGGGCCCCAGCTGATGGGATGGGCTGATAGTAACTAAAGAATCGTTGTTAAAGTATGACAGTCTCTTGCCCTTATTCAGTTTTTGCAGTCCTTATTTTGATAAGGTTAGCTTTGGAGTGAGTGCGAGAATTGTAATAGGGAAGTAAGTGAGGAAGGTGTCTAAGTCTAATTAGATACTATTTCATTAGGAACTTTATACTGATTCACTGCAGACTATTCTGTACTTTTGCTTTCAGGTATACATTTTGCCCTAATTTATGGATACAAGTGAACATATGTTCTATTTCATGGCACCTGGTCTATATTAGAGAATCCTATGAAAGCAAAAGCCTCATGGCTAAAGGATTGACATTCCATGCCTAGGTCTCTGGACACAGTCTGAAGTGAAGCTTAATGAGGGGGTACTTATTGTGTTGATTAGGCTGTGATCAGCAGATTCAATATCATTTGGTATGAACTGAGAGAAGCATGCAGTAAAATGAGCCCTAACCTAGAGGTTCCAGGACTGGGGGAAATATAGGTTCTATAGAGGAAGCGGGATGTTCCTGCTGTCTTAGGGTTTAAGAAGACAGCAAATAGTTATTACTGTAATCAAATTATTTGGCAATTGGGTTAACTTTGAAAAATCCCTTTGTTATGATTTTCTGTATCATACACAGCATCACCATAATTTATGTCCTTTGATGTTATTTGTGTATAGCTGTGTCTTATAGAGTAATGCCACCAGTAGCTTCTGTTCTCCCTGGCCTAAGCTTTTAAGAGAGTCAACATTTCAAAGACTTGGTCTATGGTCTGTTCATTAAAAAGTTTGAGACATTCAATCAATTTTTCCCCTCTCATATTAATTCAACAGTGATTTACATAACTACAAGTTAATAGAAGTGTACATAAACAGTATTACAGAAGACAGACATTCCATCTTCTGCACCCCATAATGACCCTGGGCCTATACTCCCAGAGGGATCAAGAATAGGGGAGCTATCAGGGAAGGCAATGAGATATGGAGTTCTAGTGTGAAAACTGTGTGGGGTTGTACCCCCTCTTATCCTATGGTTTTTGTCAGTCTTTCCAGTTAAAAATAAAAATGAAAAAAAAATTCTGATTCTTTCACAATATCTGCTTCATATACCTCATTTTCACACACACACGCACACGCACACGCACACGCACACGCACACGCACACACACACACACACACACACACACACCCTTCTTACTCAAAGACAGTGTCCATCCCTTTCAGGCAGTTCTTAATACACACTGACTCTATCACAGTTATCTGGGCAAACATATAATCTCCTTTGTTAATCCATCATCTTCATGATTTCTCATGCAAGGAGCTGCTTCATAAATGTTGATTAAATGAACATGTGTATTATAAGTCTTAGTGGTTACATATTGCACTTACTTCCTTTCATTACCTTCTTTTTTTTCTTTTTTTATATTTAAGAAAGGATTAATTAATAAAACCATAGGGTAGGAGGGGTACAACTCCACACAATTCCCACCACCCAATCTCCATATCCCACCCCCTCCCCTGATAGCTTTCCCATTCTCTATCCCTCTGGGAGCATGGACCCAGGGTCATTGTGGGTTGCAGAAGGTAGAAGGTCTGGTTTCTGTAATTGCTTCCCCGCTGAACATGAGCGTTGACTGGTTGGTCCATACTCCCAGTCTGCCTCTCTCTTTCCCTAGTAGGGTGGGTCTCTGGGGAAGTGGAGCTCCAGGACACATTGGTGGGGTCTTCAGTCCAGGGAAGACTGTCCAGCATCCTGATGACATCTGGAACCTGGTGACTGAAAAGAGAGTTAACATACAAAGCCAAACAAATTGTTGTGCAATCATGGACCCAAAGCTTGGAATAGTGGAGAGGAAGTGTTAGGGAGGTACTCACTGCTAACTCTAGTGTACTTCTGCTTTCAGGTATATATTTTGCAATAGTTTATGGATACGTGTGAACATATGTACTCTCTCAGAGAAACTGGTGTATATCTAGGTTTTGGGACTTTGTTAGAAAGTGAACCTTTGTTAGAGATGAAATTAGAGTATACTATGAAAGGAAAGGTCTCACCCGAGTAATGAAGCTGAAGGGTTGTCATTCCACACGTGAAGTCTCTGGACACAGTCTGAAGTGAAGCATGCTGAGGTGGCAATCGTTGTGTTAGTTAGGTTGTGATTGGCAGATGCAATATTATTTGATATGGATTGGGAGAGGCATATGGGAAAGTGGGGCCTATCCAAGGATTCCAGGACTGGGGGAAGTAGAGGCTCTATAGTGGAGATGTGAGGGTCCTGCTGTCTTAGGGTTCCAAAAGACAATTGACAGTTAATGTTATCATCACATTATTTGGTAATTGGGTTAACTTTGAAAAGTCCATTTGGAGTTGATTTTTGTTTCTGGTGAGATAAAGTGGTTCAATTTCATGATTCTGCATGTTACAACCCAGTTTTCCCAACACCATTTATTAAAGAGAGCCTCCTTTTTCCATTTAATCCTTTGGGCCCCCTTATCAAAGGTTAGATGTCCATAGGTGTGGGGATTTATTTCTGGGCTTTCAATTCTGTTCCACTGGTCTGTGTGCCTATTTTTGTTCCAGTACCATGCTGTTTTGATGATGATGGCTTTATAATATAGTTTAAGGTCTGGAAGTGTGATGCCTCCATTTCTGTTTCTTTTCCTCAAGATAGTTTTGGCAGTTCTAGGTGTTTTCAGGTTCCAAATAAATAATTGCAGTGTTTGTTCTATTCTTTTAAAGAAGCTTGGTGGAACTTTGATGGGTATTGCATTAAATTTGTATATGGCTCTGGGGAGAATATTCATTTTGATGATATTTATTCCTCCAATCCATGAACATGGGATATCTTTCCATTTCTTGGTATCAGTTTCTATTTCCTTGAGTAGCGACTCATAGTTTTCAGCATACAAGTCTTTCACTTATTTGGTCAACTTTATTCCTAGGTATTTGATTGATTTTGCTGAAACAGTGAATGGGAGTGATTTCTGGATATCTTCCTCTTCAGATTTAGTGTTTGTATAAAGAAATGCCACTGATTTTTATACATTGATCTTGTAGCCTGATACCTTGCTACATTGCCTAATAACTTCCAGTAGTTTTCTGCTGGATTCTTTAGGTTTTTCTATGTATACTATCATATCATCTGCAAATAGTGAGAGCTTGACTTCTTCCCTTCCAATCTGTATTCCTTTGATTTCTTTCTCTTGCCTGATTGCTATGGCAAGAACTTCCAATACTATGTTGAAGAGTAATGGTGACAGTGGACAGCCCTGTCTAGTCCCCGATCTGAGGGGGAATGCTTTCAGCTTCTTTCCATTGAGTATGATGTTGGCTGTAGGTTTGCTATATATAGACTCCACTATCTTGAGGAATTTCCAATCTATTCCCATTTTTTTTAGAGTTTTGAGCATGAACTGGTGTTGGATTTTGTCAAAGGCTTTCTCTGTATCTATTGAGATAATCATGTGGTTTTTGGCTTTGCTTTTATTGATGTGGTGAATGACATTCATTGACTTACGGGTGTTGAACCAGCCTTGCATTCCTGGGATGAATCCCACTTGGTCATGATGAACCATCTTTTTGATGTGTTGCTGTATCCGGTTGGCCAAGATCTTGTTTAATATTTTGGCATCTAAGTTCATCAGAGATATTGGTCTGTAGTTTTCCTTTTTTGTTCTGTCCCTATCAGCTTTTGGTATCAGGGTGATGTTGGCTTCATAGAAGGTGGAAGGGAGTATTCCTGTTTCTTCAATCTTATGGAATAGCTTAAGAAGTATGGGTATTAACTGTTTCCTGAAAGTTTTGTAGAATTCGTTTATGAAGCCATCTGGTCCAGGACTTTTGTTGTTCGGGAGATTCTTAATAATGGTTTCAATTTCTTTGTCTGTGATTGGTGCATTTAGATTTTGTAGTTCTTCTCGGTTCAGTTTTGGTAGGGCATATGCTTCTAAGAAGTCTTCCATTTCATCCAGATTCTCTAGCTTGGTGGTGTATAGTTCTTTATAGAAGTTTCGCAGGATTCTCTGGATTTCTGTGGTGTCAGTTGTGATAGCTCCTGCATCATTTACAATTCTATTAATTTGATTCTTCTCTCTTTTTTGTTTGGTGAGTCTGCCTAGGGGTTTGTCAATTTTGTTTAATCTTTCAAAGAACCAACATTTGGCTTCATTGATCTTTTGTATGGTTCTCCTATTTTTGATGTTGTTTATTTCTCCTCTAATTTTAGTGATTTCTGTCCTTCAGGTTGCTTTAGGGTTCCTTTGTTCCTCTTCCTCTAAGTCCTTGAGGTGTGCAGTAAGGTCGTTCATTTGAGCTTCTTCTTGGTGTTTAATATGTGATTGTATGAGTATAAGTTTCCCTCTCAGTACTACTTTAGCTGTGTCCCAAATATTTTTATAGGTTGTGTCTTCATTTTCATTTGTTTCCAGGAACATTTGAATTTCCTGCTTGAGTGAATCTCTGGCCCAGTGGTTCTTAAGGAGCATGTTGTTTAGTTTCCAAATTCTGTGACTTTTAATAATTTTCTGTTTGTTGTTAAATGTTAGTTTTACTCCACTGTGGTCTGAGAAGATACTTGGGATGATTTCGATGTTCTTGAATTTATTGATGCTATCGTTGTGGCCTAACATGTGGTCTATCCTTGAGTATGTGTTATGTGGATTTGAAAAGAAGGTGTATTCCAGTTTTGGGGGGTGAAGGACTCTGAAAATGTCCAAGAGGTCTAGTCTGTCAGTCTCTTCATTCAATGATCTTGTATCTTTGTTGGTTCTCTGCTTTGTTGATCTGTCTAAGTATGAGAGTGGGGTATTGAAGTCTCCCACTATTATTGTATTACTATTGATGTATTTTTGAAATTCTTTCAGTAAGTGCTTGACGTATTTAGATGGTCTCTCATTGGGTGCATAGATGTTAATAATTGTTAAGTCTTCTTGGCTGATTGATCCTCTAATCATTATGTAATGTGCTTGCCTATCTTTTATTACTTTATGTAATTTAAAATCTATCGTGTCTGAGATGAGAATGGCTGTTCCTGCCCTTTTTTGTGGTCTGTTAGCCGGTATGATAGTTTTCCATCCTTTCACTTTAAGTCTGTGTTTATCTTGTTGTGACAGATGGGATTCTTGCAAGCAGCATATGGTTGGGTTATGTTTTATGATCCATCCCCCCATTCTGTGCCTTTTGATGGGTGAGTTTAAGCCATTGACATTTATTGATATTATGGATTTTATGTATTGTAGTGCCATTGTTCAAAAAAAAATTGTGTTTGCTCTGATATATTGCAAGTATTTTAGTGATGTTCTTGTTTATAAGAGGTCTTTTAGAACCTCTTTCAGGGCTAATTTGGTGATGGTTGCCTCCTTTAACTGTTGTTTGTCTAAGAAGGTTTTGATCCCCCATCTAGTTTGAATGAAAGTCTAGCAGGATATATTATCCTTGGTTGAAACCCTTTTTCATTCAGGGCTTGACAGATATCTTGCCATTCTCTTCTGTCTTTTAGAGTTTGAGTGGAGAAGTCTGCAGATAATCTTATGGGTTTTCCCTTGTATGTGACTTTTTGTTTCTCTCTTGCAACCTTTAGGACCCTTTCTTTATCCTTACTTCTTCTCATTGTGACTATGATGTGTCTTCAGGTCTGGGTTGATTCTGTTTGGTTCTCGCTGGGCCTCTTGAATCTTGATGTCCTTTCTGTTATTCAGGGCTGGGAAGTTTTCTTCTATTATTTACTCTAGAATATTTGCTTCCCCTTCCTCTCTTTCTTCCTCTGGCAGGCCAATTATATGAATGTTACTTCTTTTGAGATCATCCCATATGTCTCTGTTGTTGTTTTCAGTGTCTCTCAATCTCTTTTTAAGCTCTTTCACCTATTTCTTCATTTTCTCTAACTCATCCTCTGTCTGACTAATTCTGTTTTCTGCTTCTGTTAGTCTGCTTTCCCTTGCCTCAGCTTCTTTCTTCATTACAGCTATTTCAGCTTTCAGTTCATAATTGCCTCAAGATAATCAGTATTTTCCTTGGGGGTCTCAACTCTTGTTTCCCTAATACTGCCATTCCTTTCCTCCAATGTTGTTTTCATTTCTGTGATTAATAAGTTTATTATTGTTTGCATACTTTTCTTATCTATGGTTCCTTCTAGCTGATTTGTAGTTTCTTCTGGGATCTTGTCTTCATTCATTGGAGTAGCAGTTTTATTTGTTTTTGATCTATCCATTTTTTTGATTTATGTGTTTCTTTTTTTATGCTCTGTTGTTCCTCTGTTGTTGTGTCTTGAGTACAAGCAACACTGTACTAAATACCTTTATGACAATTGCACTCACCAACCTCCGGAATTACAGTAGCAACTGAAGCAAGTATTGAAGCAGTTTAATCACTACCAGTTAGCCAAACAATTTCTCCAGTCCGTGAAAAAATAGTAACCAAATCCCAGTGAACAAGAAAGAGAAAAGAAAGAAGGGATAGCAAGAATAGACGGTTATGCAAGTCTACTATCCACTGTATATTTTAGGGGTAGCTAAAGGAGGAAGGGAAGTTGAGCAGAGATACTCACAGTGAGAGTCTACTCTGAGTCAGAATTCTTCCCCAAAATAATTCCCAAATGTGTATCAGTGAATTCAAAAAAGCACACTGTTTGGTGGTGTGGGGGCTGGGGCCTGTGGCTTTGGAAGCTGTAGGATTAAGGAAGAAAGGATGACAAGAATGAGAAAAAGAAAAAAAAAGAAAGAGAGAGAGAAAAAAAGAAAAAGATAGGAAAAAGAACAGTCATAAAAGAGCAGTGAAAGGAGTTTTTATTTATTTATTTTTAATTATTTAATTAGCAATGCGGGGTGAGGTGGGGAGGTTGGCTACTTAGAAAGAAAAAAGGCTAGAGGTTTCAGAAGGGTATAGACTTAGAATGAATGATACTCCCTGGTGGGACAGGAATCTTGGTAAAGACAGAATCTGCTCAGCAGGGGAGCCTGCTAGGAGCTCATCCCCAGGGACTGGTTATGGGGGGAAGGGGGAGGAGGTGTGCTTTATAATTTAAAAGAAAAAAAATTTTCCCTTTTTTTCTACTCTATTTTTTAACTCAAATTAAGTTATAGTCACCTCCTTGATGTCACTGCTAGGACCCCCTATTGACTGGCCTACCAAAGGCAGAAAATCCTACCGTTTCCAGAAGATGTGGTCAGAGCTCAAGCCACTAGCAGCTTCTCAGTCCGCCATCTTCCCTAAAGAGAACTTTTTATATCCTTTCATTATCTTCTATGGCATCTCCCTGCAATCCATCCTTGTCACTTTACACTGAATTTGTCTATTGTCCCTACTCTATATCATCTACATCACAAACTCATAAGGTGAATGAGAGCTCAGGACCTATGATACTAAAACATGTATTTTAGTTTGGAACTGGAGGTCAACATATTAATCTTGGATTCTTGTTCCTAGAAGATGAGAAATAAACACTAAATAAATGTGCAGTTTTCCTTGCTTCACATACCATAATGAAGTGAGTTTAACTTCCACTAATTCACTCAATAGACAGTTAGTAAACTCTATACCAGCATACACCAGTCATTTTTACCAAGGAGTGAATTGATAAAAACTACATAGTAAATCATGAGCTATTCCCTGTAGTCTATCAGAGAAAGCAAAAGCTCCTCAAATACTTTATCATATACAGTAGACAAAATGAATGCACATATTGCTGGAGTAGAAGTAAATCAAGTCAGCAAATAAAGTCCCTTATTCTCAAAGTTTTCTGAAATAATGAGAAGGTCCCAGCTTCATATATAGTGAAAATGTGGATTCTGTTTGTATTTGGGACATTTGCTAGTTGTGAAAATTGGTTAAATCAATTTCTCCGAAACCCAGTTTTACCTATAGAAGTGGATTAATAAATACCTATCCCACAAAATTCTTGTAAGGATTAGTTGAGCAGCACGTATACCACTATCATTCCAGGGATGGGAGGAGACATTATTGAAAAGATAGCAAAATATTCCCTTAAGCCAGCATATATCTTGGTATATTATCTTTTTGAATATTTTTGAATTTTTATTTATTCCCTTTTTGTTGCCCTTGTTATATTGTTGTAGTTATTGTTGTCTATCTTTGTTGTTGGATAGGACAGAAATAAATGGAGAGAGGAGGAGAAGACAGAGAGGGGGGAGAGAAAGATAGACACCTGCAGACCTGCTTCTCCACCTATGAAGGAACTCCCCTGCAGGTGGGGAGTGAGGGGCTCGAACCAGGATCATTATGCCAGTCCAGTCCTTGCACTTTGCAACATGTATGCTTAACCCACTGCACTACCGCCCGACTCCCAGTATAGTATCTTTTTTAAAGGAATTTAGGATAGCATGTTTATCAGTATCTTTCAAAGAGACTCATATTTCTCACATTTAGCAGAGATACATTAATTTGCTTTGTTTTCAGAGATTTCAAGTTCACAAGAAGTCTAAATAGTAATCAAAACAGTTCATGTTAGTTGCAATTTCACAATATGCCAGGGATGTCTTAGACTATAATAGATATTATCATGCTGCCCATTGTGTCATTACATGTCCCCAAACCTAGACTTTCATTTCCCTAGGCACCACAAATGTTGGAGTTTGATCATCCTCTTAATGTCTTTCTTGAACAGTGTCCTTCATTGTGAAGAACCTTTCATTGAAGTTTAGGTTCCTTCTTTATTTTTTTTGTATTTATTTAAGAAAGGAGACATTAACAAAACCATAGAATGAGAGGGGTACAATTCCGCACAATTCCCATAACCTGATCTCCACATCCCACCCCCTCCCCTGATAGCCTTTCCATTCTCTATCTCTCTGGGAGTATGGATCCAGGGTCGTTGTGGGTTGCAGAGGGTGGAAGGTCTGGCTTCTGTCATTGCTTCCCCGCTGAACATGGGCGTTGACTGGTCTATCCATACTTCCAGTCTGTCTCTCTCTTTCCCTAGTAGGGTGGGACTCTGAGGAAGTGGCGCTCCAGTACACATTGATGGGGTCTTCTGTCCAGGGAAGTCTGGTCAGCATCCGGAACCTGGTGGCTGAAAAGAGAGTTAACATACAAAGCCAAACAAATTGTTGAACAATCATGGACCTAAAAACTGTAATACTGCAGATGAAGTGTTGGGGGTATTCCCTGCATGCTCTTGTGTACTTCTGCTTTCAGGTATATATTTTTCCCCTAGTTTATGTGCACGGGTGAACTTATGCTCTATCTCAGGGGGCCTGAACTATATCTAGGTTTGGGGACTTTATTGGGGAGTGGAACACCTGGAATTGAATTAGAGAATACTATGAAAGGAAATGTCTCACCCGAGTGATGAAGCTGAAGGGTTGTCATTCCACACCTGAAGTCTCTGGTCACAGTCTGAAGTGAAGCATGCTGGGGTGGCACTCGTTGTGTTGATTAGGTTGCGATCCGTGGATGCAATATTATTTTATTTGAATTGAGAGCAGTATGCAGAAAAGTGGGCCCCACCCTAAGGTTCCAGGACTGGGGGAAATATATAGGCTCTATAGTGCAAAAATGAGGTTCCTGTTGTCTTAGGGTTCAAGAAGACAATGGATAGTAATTGTTATCATCACATTATTTCGTGATAGAGTTAACTTCGGAAAGTCCCTTTGATAGGGTTTGGGGTATAGTACCCAGCATCTTGTATATAGCTGTGCTATCGGTTACTTCTGTTCTCCCTGGTCTAGGCTTTTGGGAGAGAACATATCAAAGACAGCCTGTGTATTAAAAAGACTCAGTCTGTGTTTTAAGAAGTTCTAGACATATCATCAGTTTTTTGCCTTTCATATTAATTAAATAGTGGTTTATATAATGTTTACACTTTAATAGGATTGTACATAAACACCACTCCCACCACCAAAAGATTGTGTCTCATCCCCACCATCCACCCCCGCCCCCCCACCCTCCACCATGTCGGGAAGGCCAATGGCCACCCTCTCCTTCACCACGGTGTTTTTACATTGGTGTCATGCTCTTGATTTAATCAGATCCTGCTTTTAGTTTCCCTTTCTGTTATTCTTTCTCAACTTCTAGAGGGATGAATATAACGGATAACTACTTAATGTTGTGATACAAAGACCAGATATGTTTGTCTATATCTAAAAGAACTCTGAAGGCCCATTCCTGCTTCAGAGCTCCCTGTGGGATCAGTTGTGGGTTTTGCTGCAGCAGAGTGTGATTTCTCCCACCCAATTCTATTTTGCTCACCCCAGAAAAATCTCCTGCAGCTTAGTCTTTACTTTTGAGTCTGCTTGCTATCCAACCTTACCTCAGACAAATAAATTCAGTATCTCATTCAGTCTTCACATTTATCCTTTGAAAAGGGAAGTGGCATCCGTACTGAATGTTTGTTTTCTTTTCCTAGTTTACTGAGCCAGTAAGAATGAGATGAGATGACTGAATGTTTGTTTCTTTTCCTAGTTTACTGAGCCAGTAAGTAGCAGAGTGATGATATGAATACATGTCTTGCTAGCTCAATTTTCTTTATGTCTGTACTGTGAAGCCTTTCTAAAGGAGTGGTATTAGCCAAACTCAGCCCTGGGATACAATTCAATATCTATTCTTTGGTCTTCGGTGAGAATAAATACAAGAATTATCCATTTAAACAGCATGACTGTGCTCTTTAAAAAGAAAAATCTGCAGTTGATAACTGATGTTTGGTGCCTTGCACAAGGATCCATGTGACATTTTTCTGCTTGGGCTTAGTTCCTGAAGGGGAAGTATGGCTTTGCAGATTGATTTGAATGTCTTCCTTTGGCAGAAATGTGAAATATGGGATCCAGCCGACTTCTTGTTTTGTTCTGGCTGCCAGGGATTTTGAAACCAGTTTTAAATGTGGTCATTTCCTTATCTCTGATATTGATGCTCTCTACTCCTTCCATTTAGTGTCGATTCTCTTTTCTCTCCACCAAGAACCACATTCTGCTTTGACTTGGGAACTCCCTCTATAGGTTGGTATACATCACAGCAGTTGTGAGAATTAGACAGCAGAAGCATCGTTTGCTTGCTTTAGCCTGTTCAAGGACTCTTTCATTGCCAAGGCAATCAGCTATGATCTGATGTGAACCCCTGTGACCCTGCCCATTGTAATGAGGACCACAGCTGGGTGCCAAAGTCAAAGAGAAACCAGTCACTGTTCAACCACCAGAGTTTTATGTGACCTGGCTTTTAAACATATAGGTGACTATTATTTATGTCCTTTTGTGGAAAATTTGAACTACATACATGGAGATATTCTGTTGTCTGGTAATGGAATAAAGAGAACTAAATGTAGAGAAAAAATTTAAGTCATAAAAAAAAAAAGAACAGAAAAAAAAAAGAAAACTCAAGTCACATTCATTACGGAATAACTGAAGATCTGCTGAAATTGCTAGATTGTCTATGAATTTAAAATTGTTCTCGAGGTCCAGAAGGTAGGTCTGCTCTTATTTTCCCTTAAGAAATCTACCTTTGCTGTATCTCTCATGCATACAGTCAATATTAATTAATATACACTGTGCAATCACTCCTCCTTGGATTTGTCTTCCAGAAGCATACACACGCACACACACACACACACACACACACACACACACACACACACACCCCTCTATGTAATTCATATATGTGTGTATTTTAAAATAGCATTTTATTATTTTTAAAGGTAGGCAACATTTTTCCTGGTTATAAAATTTATTCATGTTTATGGAAAATCATTTAGAAAAAGCATAAAAATTAAATCCACTAATTTCATATTTTACTAGCATTCAGAACTTGACTTCTGCTAATATTTTAGTAAACAGGGGCATTTTCTTTAATCTGTATAATTTTACAAGAACAAAACAATTTAAGCTACCATTTAAAACCTGGTAGATTACACTACAAAAAAAAAAAAAACCTGAATTTTCATCCTCCTTTGTAGAAAATCTAAAGATGTGGAGCCAGTGGCTTTAGAGACACATTTGACAAGAGCTGGTTTGAGTTAGGTCACATCTGCTCCATTTTTATAGTGCCTGCTGGGTTCATACTCCGACTTTTTCTGTTGTTTCCCTACATGAAAGCATTCCTAGTGCATGAGTCCTGTCTTTAAAAAAAAAAAAATCCCCTTAAGGGTCTTAGAGAATTTTGTGCCTTAATTTCTGTCTCTTATAATAAACTGTGTGTGTTAGGTTAGGAAGCCAGAATACTATTCTGCTAACACTCAGACAACCTCTTTTATCGATCATCTACCTAATTCCTGCGGACATGACTTACAGGTATCCTTGGATGATGTTTAATGACAGTGGCACTCCCCTGTGATTACTCATTAAATTTATATACTGAACTCAGTGTCTAAACCATGTATATTACCACTGTAACAACCTTCCCAAACCAACATTTTTGTTCTGTTTTTGGAGTGACAAACATATATTTGGAGGGGTAGAGGAGAAGCAGGGAAAGAGAGGAATAAAGAACAAAATACTGTATGGACTGGGTGGGGGCACACCTGGTTGAGCACACATGTTATAGTGCAAGAGGACCTGAGCTCGATCTCCTGGTCCCCACCTTCAGGGAGAAAGCTTTGTGAGTGGTGAAGCAGGGCTGTAGATGTCTGTTCTCTCCCTCTCTATTACGGCCTCCCCTCTTGATTTATGGTGTCTCTATCCAATAAATAAGTAAATAAAGATAATTTTTTTAAACTTTTAAGATAAAACAAAATACTGCTCTACCACCTGTGGAGTTTCCTTTGCTGCTTCCATGAGGTGTCAGGGATCAAACCCAGAGCCTCCTAAGTGAAATGCAGGGATAGTAAGGGACTGACTCTTAAACAGTAGTTGTTCTCTCCCTCTCTCTCTCTCTCTCTCTCTCCCTCCCTCTCCCTCTCCCTCTCCCTCTCCCCCTCTCTCTCTCTCATTACTGTTTTTCTCTGTTGACTATGAACACCATGACTGGCATATTGTAAATGCTCTGTATATATGTGTAGATAATGAGAAGTGGGAACCTGGCATGGGATGGGAGGTAGTGTCTATGCAGCAGCAATAAAATATAGTCAAATCTAAAACTGGAAAGAAAGTAGCTATCTTTTTTTTTCTTTTTTTTTTTCTGTTCATGCACAGGAAGCAGCTTCGTGGTGAGTGAAGGAAGTTACTTGGACATTTCTGACTGGTTAAACCCTGCCAAGTTGTCCCTATATTACCAGATCAATGCCACCTCACCATGGGTGAGAGACCTCTGTGGACAGAGGACTACAGATGCCTGCGAGCAGCTCTGTGACCCAGAAACAGGTGAGTCATGGGACTAGGATAGAGACAGAGGAGGGAGGGCAGGGGATATAGAATCATCTGTCCTGAGTCTAAAGAATTATAGGTACTGTGTTGCTGACAGTGGCTTTAGGTAGAGGACTGTTTACCCCACTGGTGGTTAAAGTATATACTGTCATTGCCTAGCAGGGGAGAAATTATCATAAAGTCACAGAATCCTTCAGTTACAAATGACTACAGAAACCATCTAATTCAAGTCCAGCAAGACAGAGTACCTGAATGTTCTCAGACATACTTTAGCTTAGAATCTGTTTCCCACTTACTGGTTATATACTTTATCATTTACAACTTTATTGAGATATAATTCACATATAGCACCTATAAATTTAAGATCTAGAGCATGATACACTGTGCTTATTGCATTAAGATCCATTAACACCTCTACGACTTCATGTAATTATTGCTGTGTCTGTTTGGGTGTGTGTGATAACACTAACATCTACCATTTTGACACCTTCCAAATGTAGTATACAGCTTTGTTGTCTATATTCTTCATGCTAGACATTAAATCCTCAGAATCCTTTTCACCTTAAATGAGACACACTGGTAGCGAGGTATAGAGTATGCAGATGTACTTTAATGTGACCTTTTTCCTTGATGGAAACTACCGAATGAAATAACATCTAACACATAGACCTGCTGTTAAGATTAAATGAGACGATTCTTGGGAATCACCTAGAACAGTCATTTACTCATTCACTGGGTAGGCATTCAGCCAGGCACTTTTCTGTTATTTAAAACACAGCAGTGAACAATATGGGGAGAATTTCCACTCTTAATAAAGCCATATTCTTCTGAGAAAGACAGTCAATCTGCACTGTCTGACAAGGCAGCCACTCGTCACAGGTGGGTCTCTCAATTTAAATTAATGAAAATTCAATAAAAACTAATTTCTCAGTTACATTAAACATAGTTCAGACCATTAACCATAGTCCTCCAAAGCCACATGAACATAGAGTCTGCCTTCTTAAGCCGTGATTGCAGGAAGTTCTGTTGCGCGGTGGTGCCCCTATAGACGAGTAAATAAAGACACTATCAGGAAATACAAAAGCTAGGAGAAAGGAGTGATATAGAGAGCACAAAGCATATGGGATGCTCACCTGGGAGTAGGAACAGAAATGCTATTTCAGAAAGAGTTATTGCACAAAGACATTTGAGCAGACAGCTTTAGATGGGAGATGGGAAAAAACCATAGCACTATCTGGGAAGCACATTCTAGGCAGAGGGAACAGCAAGGAGCAGTACTCTGAGACAGGAACACAAGACTGTGTCCTTATTTCACTAGCAAGAAGACTAGCATGTGTAAAGGGGAGGGAGAAAGCAGAGGAATAAGAGATTAATCAGAAGAACAAGAAGGTTGTTTCAGGTGGGCTAGGGAAGATGACAGAATTTTGTATGAGAAAACAAGAGCTTTGGATTTTATTATTCTGAATAGAATTATGTGTCAGTGGCAGATTTTGAGGAAAGGAGCAGCATGATGTGACCTAACTTATAATAATCTTACTGCTCAGTGGAATTTGACTGAGGAAGCATTCAAGGACACTACTAATGTAGGTAAGAACTGATAGTGGTTTAGATGATGGGGGTCAGGGCAGAAATGAAAAAAATACTGATAATTAAGGATGATTGGCAGATGAAGGAGTGTAATCCATAGATAAATATTTAGGATTATATTTATTCTATGACAGATAATATCTAGAGATAAATAATATGTAGTCAATAGCATCTAACTATAGATGTTATTAATAATTAGTTAGATAATATGATATATGATAATAAAAAGGATGATTAGAGAGCAGCTATCTGAGAGAGTTGTCTCCATCTGACACATAAAATGTGAAGTTGACAGAATTTGTTATTGCATATGGGAGATGAAAACATTAGACAAGTCAATGATGACTTTAATTTTCTCTTTTCGATTAATGAGACAACTGAGTTCTTTTTGCTCTCAGTTCTCAACTCCTCCTACAATTTGTATTGGTGTCTCTTTTATGGAGTTTCATCCCACTCACCCTTGACAAGTGTTTGACCATTTTTCTTGGAAAACTAATTACACAGATACCATAGGGACATAAGGACAACCACTGTGCAGAGTAAGAGATCTCAGTGGTCCAAATGAAAGGTATGTTCCTTCATCAGAGTAGAATAACAAGAGGACAAAATCACACAGACAGCAGATAGCTGGAATTGACATCATTTTTATTTTTTAAAAAATTATTTTCCAGAACTAGAGGAACCAGTCACCAAGAACTGTCCAGTAGTCAGTATTCTTAGCCATAAAATTCTCTTACCTCACCAATCTATTAAGGTACATTTTCAAGAGAATACCTTTTTGCATTGTATAATCTGCTCCTATCAACAATTATACTACAAATTTCCATCCACAGTCTTCTATCTAACTAAAGTTCACATGCCTATTTCTATGTTTTTCAGCATTTAATTATCTTCCTTCCCAAATCATATTCATTAATTATCTCTCATTTCTCTCGGTAGAATGGGTGACCTCTTTCAAAATGCCTTTAGAGTTATGTTGACTAAAATCTGATTAAAACTTCAAGTATTGTTTGGAAGCTTTTTCTGCCTTCTGAAATGTAAACTTCTTATAATCTAATTTACACCTGTTGTCTTTTACACTTTATTACCCAACAAAGCACCTTACTCTTACATGTCACTGAAAGCATAAATGAATGAAACAGTGTATAGGTATGAAGTAGAAATAAAAGTGTAAGATCCCTAAATATGTTTTCATAGGGCTTGAATAAAACTCACTTTTCAAACTTTAATCTTTTAGACTCAATTCAATCAAGATCTTCTTAATTCCACAACTTAGTAAGTGTGGGTGGTAAGTGCAATTGGAAATTACAGACAAATTGGACAATGTTCCTGCCTTTGTAGACTTCACATTTTCCTCTGGGTTAGAGAAATGTGCTCACATACAGCTATTGTAAAAAATACACTGCAGTATAAATCAAGAGCTAGCACTGATAAAGTACTCCATACTCAGAGAAAAGACAGAAACATATTAGCATGGATATTTCAGGAGATACATCATGGAGATGATGACTGTTTCGCTGAGTTTTGTACACGAACGAGTATGTAGTATGAGGAGGAAAGATTTAACAGAGGAATCCTCATAATTGAAAATAAAGGAGAATGCTGTTTACCTTTATTTCCAGAACCAGAGAAAATATGATGGGGCTGGAATCTAGAAAATATGTTGGACATAACGACAATGTAGGAAACTAAGGAGTAAAATCATGAAATCAGAAAGGTAAATAAAATGAGAACTCATAGAAAGATTATGAGCCAGATATACTGAGAATCACCAAGGAATTTAGCAAGACTATACTGACCATTGGAACAGGGAAAGTCTCCTTTCTAATTGATAGATTGGAGAAGAACGTCAAAACCAAAGAGGATAACATGCTGTCCTCCTTTGCCACCATAAGGAAATGGAATATGAAAAAAGTCAAGGAAAAACTAAATACCTGAGTCCTGTCCATATTTGGCTCTTAGATCTATCAAAGATGACTTAGTTTGTATAAATAACCCACTCCCTTGGGTTGGATTTGTGTGATTAAAAGAGTCTTAGAGACATTGGCCATCATATCTAAAAAAAAATTTTTTTAGATATATCAATCAGAAGAATTGTCCCTCCCAAGTCATAATGAAGAAAGAAATCAGAGAGTTGCTGCTGCTGTTGAATATATAATTTCCATGAAACATGGGTGGGTTTGACAAGGATTATCTGGCTTTTTGCCATAGTTTAGCTCAGATGGGTATTTCTGGGGGATTTCAATAATTAGTACCACAGATGGGGCTTATTATTTTTAAAAATTGCATTAGTGATTTTATATTGATTTACCTGTAGACAGGAGTATAATTCCACACCATTCCCACCACCAGAGTTCTGAATCCCCAATCATCACACTGTAAGCCACCACAGTTCCTCTAAGGGTGGAGACATGAAACAACCATCATCTATGCAACTATGTGTACATTTGTACATAATTGACCCCTTTTTCTTCCAGGTCTGTTCCTCTCTTCCCCTCTAAGCCACTCATGACACCATTACTACATTCAAATTTCTTTTTTTTTCCCTCCTCTCTCTCCACTGCTGATGGAGCTGGAATTCAGAGCTCTCTTATCCTCTTCCTATCATTTCTCTCCCACTGGGAGTGTAAATCAAGGTTGTTTTGGGGTTGCAGAAGGTAGGAATTTTGGCTTCTATAATTGCTTCTCTGCTGCACATGGATTTTTAGCAGATCAATCCATACCCCCCAGCTTGTTTCTATCTTTCCCTAGTGGGCTGGAGCTCTGTAGAGGTGAGGTTCTAGGACATACTGGTGAAGTCTTCTGCCCAGAGAAGTCAGGATAGAATCATGGTAGCATCTTCAACTTGGTGTCTGGAGGGTGCCAGGAAAAAAAGTAAGACAAAATGGTTAATTAAGAGGAACAAAAAAGTAGGAATAATATAGATGAGATTAGGGTGGAAGAAAGCTAGGAAGTCCATTTTATGCATGTTCCTAAGGGCCCACAACTATGGTGGTTTTGTTTGAGTTTGATAGCTAGGATGAAGTTGAATAAACATATTGTCTGAGAAAATGATGTCAGAGTAGAGAAAAGGACAAGAAAATTGGATTAAGGTAGTGAATAGCTCCATTCTTGAAAAAAAAATCTGGATAAAATTATTTCTCTCCATCCATCCAACCCAGGGACTTTATATGTTTTATATTAAGCATCAGAGCCTGTGAAACCACTGAATCCCTATCAGTCTGAGCTCACAGCTGGGAACATTGTAGGCTGTGTTCATTTCAGGGCCAATCTTCCTAGAGTGGCAGGGTAGGATACCTCAGCCTCCCTTTGGAGACTAGGGTAGTCCCTAACATTTCTTGTTCTGTGAAGGCCCACCTTATGATGACTTTTCTGATGAAAGTGACCAGTGGTGTTGCAGAGAGGGGTCCATTAGAGGTCTAGGGCCATCAATTTTTGGGGGGGAATCAAAGGGTTCCCTGACTAGGACCCCAGATGATTAGGTAGTATGATACTGACCAAAAGGGCTATTATTAAGTGAACCAGTCTCTTGTCCTTATCCAACTTTTGTGGTATTTTCTTTATCTGATGAGCTTAGACTTTCTCCCAGTTGTTTAAGCATTGAATGTCATTTGTAGAACCCAACCAGAGTTAGTTTTTGGGATCTTCCCTCTCTTGGACTTTCTGCTAGATTGCCAAGTTAATTTAGTCTAAGTCTAATTGATTGGATAATCTTTATTCCTTCTTTAGATACTTCAACTAGAATTCCAGGTTTATTAGGTCTAAGACTAATCATAGAAGACTACTGAGTGCTATTACTTTGAATTATACAATGGCCCCTTTCTTATGGATGCATGTACACCTGTATCCAGTACTCTAAGCCCTAGCCTATATATAGTATCTATAACTTTGTTAAATGATGTACCATCTAATGTGGATGTAGGTAGTTCCATGTGTTGGGAATGATCTCACTATGTTTGAAGAGTTTCAAGGTTGACATCCCAGGCTTCACATCTCTGCTTACAGTCCACAGTAAGAATTCAGTAGCAGTATGATATGGAGTGGCATCACCAATAGCTATTTGGTTGAAGTCAACAGAGGTGGTATAGTGGTAAAGAATTATAGAGAAGAAATATCAAGAAGTATGGGCATAGTCTTTGATGTTCCAAGGCTAGGAGAAATAAGGATCTTGAAGAGAATGCAAGGGGTTTCTTGTAGTCTTAGAAAGAGTTTAGATGTGGTCTGGGATAGGGATAGGGCATTGGAATCTCAGGCATGAGGTCCTGAGTTTGATCTCCGACAGCACATGTACCAGGGTGATATCTGGTTCTATCGCTGTCTCTCCTCTGATCTTTCTCATTAATAAATAAATAAAATATTTTAAAAAGAAAGTTTATAATAGAATAATTATTTACTATTACTATAACCAAGTTAGTTGGGGGTTTGTTTTCTATGGTAATCCAATGGTTAACATCTTTAGTAATATACTTGCTCTCACTATGCTGTGTGCCTTTTTAGTGATATCTGGACATCTTCATAATTTAGATTCTGACAGGGTCAAATGATCTTAATCTGTCTGTCCTAAAGTTGTAGTTGACTTAGAGGCTTAAAAGCTACATGTGCATGCTTTTAGATCTCCTTGCACAGTTTAAACCCAGTACCAGAGTTAAATCATCTTACATTAAAAGAAAATATTTGTACTTATGGCTATGGTCTAGGCAGTTAGAGAACTTGAAGTATTAAATTTATTCCCCCTCCTGACATGTCGCATTAATAGTAATTTATGAGAATATAAATCAACAAGATTATAATTTCCCACCTTTCCCACCACTGAAAGTCTGTGCCTCCCCCAAGGTAACCACTATAGTTTTCCACAGTCTAAATATGGGCTATATGTTATTTGTTTGTATGTTTGTTTCAGGTGTGTATATTCAGTTCTCTAAATTCCACACATGAGTAAAACCATCCTGTGGTTTTCCTTTACTCCCTTGCTTACTTCACAAAGCATAATATTATGGAGTTTCACCCATTTTATCACAAAGGATGTAAAATCTTTTTTACTGCTGAGTCTTACTCCATAGAGTATATGTTCCATAACTTTTGTATCCAGTCATCTGTCAAAGGGCATTTTGGCTGTTTCCAAATTTTGACTATTGTGAATAGAATAGTGCAGCTATGAACATGTGGGTACATATATCCCTTCAAATTAGTGTTATTATATTTTTTGGGAAAAGTTCCAGTAGTAGAATTGCTGGATCATAAGATATTTCCATCTGTATTTGTTTAAGGATTCTCCTTATTTGTACCAGTTTTCATTCCCACCAGTTGTGTAAGAGAGCCCCTTTCTCTTTACATCCTTTCAAGCATTTACCCTCTCCTGTTTTATTGATGAAGGCCATTCTCAAAGGTGTGAGTTGGTATCTCATTTTTTTAAATTTATTTTTTCCCTTTTGTTGCCCTTGCTGTTTTATTGTTGTAGTTATTATTGTTGTTGTTGTTGTTGGATAGGGCAGAGAGAAATGGAGAGAGGGAGGGGAAGACAGAGAGGAGGAGAGAAAGATAGACACCTGCAGACCTGCTGCGCCACCTGCGCTAAGCCCGCTGTACTACAGCCCGACTCCCTCATTTGGTTTTAATTTGCATTTCTCTGGAGATAAATTAATTAGAGCATTTCCACATATGTCTGTGGGCCATGTGTATCTCTTCTTTAGAGAACAATCTATTCATATCTTCTGCCCACTTTTTTTATTGGGTTGTTCTTTTTCTTTTTTTGTTGAGCTGTATGATTTCTTTATAGATGTTTGTTATGAACCGTTCGTCTAAAGTATGGTGTGTGAATATGTTCTCCCAGTTGCTAGATTTCCTGTTTATCCTTATGGAGTTTTCTTTTTATTTATAGAAGCCTTTAATTTGAAATGGCCCCATTTGTTCAATTTTGTTTTTGTTTCCATTTCCCATGGAGTGAAGTCTCCAAATATATCTTTAGTGTTAATGTCATAAAATGTTTCACCAATATGTTTTCCTATGTGTTTTATACTTTCAGGTCTAATATCCAGATCTTTGATTTATTTTGAGTTAATTTTGGTGTGCAATGTTAATTGGTGGTCTAGTTTCATTTTTCTACATGCGGCTGTCCAATTCTGCCAACACCACTTATTTTCCCCATTGGGCAGATTTGGCCACTTTGTTATATATGGGGTTCACTGTGTCCCTTCAACCAGATTCTACTAGTCTTGCTTGAACTCAGAGATAATACCTATCCTTAATCTGTTTAGGATTAAAACTAATAAGTTGTTACACTAAAGGCATCTCAGTAGAGGGCTCTGTTCTGGCTCCTACGCTGTTTAATATTTACATCAATGACCTCCCAGAAACTTCTTCAAGGAAGTTCATCTACGCCGATGACATCTGCTGTGCAACTCAGGCATCCAAGTTCGACATCCTTGAGGTAACACTCACGAAAGACATGTCTCTGATATCTGATTACTGTAAAAAATGGCGACTAATCCCTAGCACTGCAAAAACGGTATCATCTGTTTTCCATCTACACCATGCCTCGGCCTCGCGTGAGCTTAATGTGCAGCTTGGCAATACGAGAATCCGGCATGAAGCCCAGCCAGTCTATCTTGGCGTTATTCTCGATCGCACTCTGTCATTTCATGAACATCTCATGAAAACTGCAACAAAGGTGGGCGCGAGGAATAACATCATTGCAAGACTGGCCAGCTCCTCATGGGGCTCGAGCGCTTCCACACTACAATCATCATCTCTGGCATTATGCTATTCCACTGCAGAATACTGTGCCCCAGTATGGTTCCGTAGCCCCCATGTCCACTTGGTCAATTCCAAATTATATTCCTCCATGAGGATAATTTCTGGAACCATCCGTTCCACCCCGGTTCCATGGCTGCCAGTTCTTAGCAACATCGCCCCGCCAGATATTCATCGGGATGCGGCATCATCTAAGCTCATTTCCCACGTCTACGCTCGACCGGACCTGCCAATATACATGGATATCTTCGCCCACCCTGTCCAACGCTTGACGTCTCGTCACCCAATCTAGTCCCCTATGCCTACACTGAACTTCTCTGTTCCAGTGTCTTGGAAACAGAGTTGGCAGTCAGCTGAGGTAAAGAACAAACACCTCATCACAGACCCCTGCAAGCATCAACCCGGCTTTGACCTAGCACGTTATGATTGGGCCCTCCTCAATCGCTATCGAACAGGCCATGGCCGGTGCGCTGCTATGTTCCATCACTGGGGAGCCAGAGATGACCCGAACTGCCCCTGCGGCTACAGACAGACTATGACCCACATAGTCAACGACTGCCACCTCTCCAGATTCAAAGGAGGTCTCTTAACTTTACATCAGGCTCAACCTGACGCTGTTGACTGGCTACAGAAGAAGGGCAGACGCTAGAAGAAGAAGCAGAAGCAGAGGAATTGTATCTTTCATGAAATAAGTCATTATAATCCTCTAAATATATAATATCTCTATATCACCATTCTTTGGCTGTGAACTCTACTGGAACTTGAATTAAACAAAACTTATCTAAACCAATTGGCCAATATATAAAACCCATGCCTTATTATTCAGACCTGCAAAATACGAGGGCAAAACTTCAAAATTGTTTTCAACTCAAGTAATTTAAACAACAGTAAAACAAGATTTGTTCATTTAAAGTACCTGGAATGAAAGATAACCATCTTATTTTCATTGACTGACTGGATTGAGCCATTTGATACAAGCTAATTATGTATAGAGAATGAGGTGCTTGAAAGTGACCTAAATAGTTTATAGTTAAGACATGTGTGATAGAGTTTTGGAGAGATCGAGAATTATATGAACACTGGAGTGACAATGAGAGCATCTATAGTTTAGTATGTATTTATTGTGTACAAAGTTTTAGGCTGTGGCTTATATAATTGCTTTTGTCTTTATAACACTCCTGGCTATCTCTTCTGTTTTTTATAAAAGAAGCTATGTCCTGAAATTTAAGTATTCCGTTGACATTCCCAGGGTCATAAATTTACTTAATATCACATCTGGGGTTTGGACCCACACTGAGTGATAAGCTACTATTTTGAGAAACGTGTATGTGAGAGAGTAGTTTTAAAATTGAGGAGAGATAAAGAGATAGGGAGAGAGAGAGAGAGAGAGAGAAGTGGAGAGAGCAAGAGAGAAACAGAAAAAGAGAGAGTGTGTGAGCATTCTCTTTTTGATGTGTATTCACTGGGAATTATCAGAGGTGGACATGAAACTTTTGGACAGAGGATTTACAGAATAAGTTGAATTGGAAAAAAAAAAGAGAGAACTCAATTGGATTGGGAATAAGACAAAATGCAGTAGTGAGGGATAGAAATTTGACATTATTTATGTGTTGTAGGGAAGGCATTTTATATCTCTGTTTAGGAGTTTTGCTATATTTGGCTTATTTGTGTTGTAAAATGTTATGTTGTAAGAATTGAGGTCCTTTGAAAAAAAAAAGACAGACTGTGTCAAAGATGAGGTTATAAAAATTCAGAGAGCCCACAACAGCAAGCAAAAAGATTGATTGTTCAAAAATAGGAAGCACACGGTTAAATTGGGCTAAAAAAGAGATTGAAAAATTCCATTTTTTGGTAACTTGCCAACTTCACTGAATGTCCAGAACCAGCCCTTGTTTCTGTAATTGAAAGTGGTTGAAATAGATGTGAAATCTCTTGTTTTTAAACTGTTTATAAGGAGGTAACTTACACTACCTCTTATTTTATCTTTAGAGTAAATTTACTAAACATATGAAGTCAGAAGCTTAGATTTTAGCATTGAAATATAAAATCTACAAGGAAGACTACTATCTTAAAAGCAGAGTGAAAGACTTACAAGACGATAGTCCTAGGTTCAATTCCCAGCACTTTGTATGACAAATCTGAATAGATCTTAATCTCTCTTTATCCATATCTCATTCTTTTGTCTAGTTCTATCATAAAATAATAAATTCATCTTTTTAAATTTTTATTTATAAAAAGGAAATATTGACTAAACCATAGAATAAGAGGGGTACAACTTCACACAGTTCCCACCACCAGGACTATGTATCACATCCCCTCCCCCTGATAGCATCATATTCTTTAACCCTCTGGGAGTATGAACCCAAGGTCATTGTGGGATGCAGAAGGTGGAAGGTCTGGCTTCTATAATTGCATCCAAGCTGAACATGGGTGTTGATAGGTTGATCCATACTCCCAGCCTGCCTCTCTCTTTCCCTGGTAAGGTGACACTATGAGGAAGCAGAGCTCCAGGACATATTGGTGGGTTTGTCTGTCCAGGGAAGTCTGGTCAACATCATGCTAGCATTTGGAACCTGGTGGCTGAAAAGAGAGTTAACATACAAAGCCAAACAAATTGTTGAAAAAAAGTGGACCTAAAGGCTGGAATAGTGAAGATGAAGAGTTTTTTTTTGGGGGGTCTCCGTTTTGTAGATAGCTAGTAAGCATAATTTTAGTTAAATTCCAAAGGACCTGTGGCTATAATAGTTTTATTGTTTTTTTTTCCCTGAGCCTGAAATCTGATATGCAGTTGGATCCAAGTTATTGCCTGGGAGATGATGTCATGGCTGGAAAAAGAACCAGAAAGCTGGATCAGGGAAGAGAGTATCTCCCAAATATGGGAAAGGTGTATAAATATTGTTGACTGGAAACCCCATAGATTTGATGTGATCTGGGGCCCATTTTCAACTTAGGAGCCTATGTGACCTCTGCATCCCTGTTGATCTGAGCTCACATTCTGTGGCTATGAGTAGGAACATTCCAGGATGCCCCAATTTCAACCCATCTTCCTCAGGTATAGCATAGAGTATATTGTCTATCCTCCCTCCAGAGGATGGAACATTCTCTACCATTGTTGTTCCAAGTTGAGGGCAAGGTCCTATGGGGCCCCACAAAGCGGTCTATTGTGTTGTTCCTGATAGAAATGACCGGTGAATATGGCCCCCAGACCAAATCAAATTGAAGGGATTTACAGTTAACAATATACAGCTTTCCCATATTAGGGGGATACTCTCTTCCCTGATCCAACTTTCTGTTCCTTTTCCAGCTATGACATCATCTCCCCAGACAATATCTTGGATCCAACTGCATATCAGGTTTCAGGCTCAGGGAAAAAAAGCAAAAAACAGAAAACTAGTATAGCCACAGGTCCTTTGGAATATAACTAAAATTATGCTTACTAGCTATCTATAAAACGGAGACCCCCCCCAAAACTCTTCATCTTCACTATTCCAGCCTTTAGGTCCATGATTTTTCAACGATTTGTTTGGCTTTGTATGTTAATTCTCTTTTCAGCCACCAGGTTCCAAATGCTAGCATGATGTTGACCAGACTTCCCTGGACAGACAAACCCACCAATATGTCCTGGAGCTCTGCTTCCCCTTAGCCCCACCATACTAGGGAAAGAGAGAGGCAGGATGGGAGCATGGATCATCTAGTCAATGCCTATGTTCAGTGGGGAAGCAATAACAGAAGCCAGACCTGCAACCTTCTGTATCCCACAATGACCTTGGGTTCATACTCCCAGAGGGATAAAGAATAGGAAAGCTATCTGGGGAAGGGATGGGATATGGATAGCTGGTGGTGGGAGTTATGTGGAGTTGTACCCCTCTTATCCTATGGTTTAGTCAATATTTCCTTTTTATAAATAAAAAAATAAATAAGAAAGAAATGACCAGTAACAATACAGGGAGGAATTTATTCTAGGAATTTATTTATGTCTGTTTGGGAATCCTAAGACTCCCCGAATAGGGCCGCAGTTGATGGGGGTGGCCTGATAGTGACTAAAGAGTCATCATTAAAATATGCCAGTCTCTTGCCCTTATTCAGCTTCTGCAGTCCTTGCTTTGATAAGGTTAGCTTTGGAATGAGTGAGAGAACTGTAATAGGAAGTAGGTGAGGAGTAAGTCTAAGTAGACACTATTTCATTATGAACTTTATACTGACTCACTACAGACTATTATGTATTTTTACTTTCGGGTATGTTTTTCCCTAATTTATGGATATATGTGAACATATGCTCTATCTCATGGGACCTGATCTATATCTAGGTTTTGGGACACAGTGGAATACTATGCAGCTATTAAGAACAATGAACCCACCTTCTCTGACCCATCTTGGATTTAGGTAGAAGGAATTTGGTTAAGTGAGCTAAGTCAGAAAGATAAAGATGAGTAAGGGATGATCCCACTCATAAACAGAAGTTGAAACATAAAGGGAAACTCAAAGCAGGATTTGAGTAAATTTGACACCAAAGTAAAAAACCTGGGTTGAGGGTGAGGGTGGATATTCAGCTTCACGGGGTAGAGGCAAGGAAGGGAAGGTGGATGGGATGGGACACAGTCTTTTGGTGGGAATGGTGTTTATGTACACTCTTATTAATTTGTAGTCATATGAATCAATATTTAATTAATATGAAAGGGATAAAATGATTGAATGTCTCAAACTTTTAAATCACGTAGGCTGAGTCTTTGATATGTTGACTCTCTTAAAAGCTTAGACCAGAGGGAGTCGGGCTGTAGTGCAGCGGGCTAAGCGCAGGTGGCTCAAAGCACAAGGACCGGCATAAGGATCCCGGTTCGAACCCCGGCTCCCCACCTGCAGGGGAGTCGCTTCTCAGGCGGTGAAGCAGGTCTGCAGGTGTCTATCTTTCTCTCCTCCTCTCTGTCTTCCCCTCCCTCTCTCCATTTCTCTCTGTCCTATCCAACAACAACAACAATAATAACTACAACAATAAAACAACAAGGGCAACAAAAGGGAATAAATAAATAAAATAAATATAAAAAAATTTAAAAAAAAGCTTAGACCAGGGAGAAGAGAAGCAACCGGTGGCACAGCTATATACAAATAATATCAAAGGACATAAATTATGATGTTGTATATGATACAGCAAATCCTAACAAAGGGATATTTCAAAGTTAATTCAATTGCTCTATAATGTGATTATAGCAATAACTATTGTCTTCTCATACCCTGAGACAGCAGGAACCTCTTGCTTCCTCTATAAAGCCTATATTTCCCCCAGTCATGGAACCTCTAGGATAGGGCTCACTTTCCTGCATGCTTCTCTCAATTCATACCAAATGATATTGCATCTGCTGATCCCAACCTAATCAATGCATCGAGTACCACCTCAGCATGCTTCACTCCAGACTGTATCCAGAGACGTCACACATGGAATGTCAACCCTTCACCCTCATTACTGGATGAAACCTTTCCCTTCATAGTATTCTCTAATTCCATTCCAGGAAGTTCGTTTCCTAATAAATTCATTTTTACAAGCATAAATTACAACAGTATGGAAGTTTAGTCAGTGGCTGAATTATTTTCAGCTCTATAATTCTATACACTAAAAGTTTTCATTGAAAGACTGATCTATGCCAAACTATGGCTTGGAAGGATGTAGAAAGAGAATTATCCAATTTTCTTGGTTATGTGAAGAATACAACACATATACACAAGAAAATAGAACCAATTTATGTTTTTAATCTCAATAAGTATGCTGTGATGGTAGGGGAAAACAAAAACTAGAGCTTTGAATTCCAAGGAACTAAGATTCAAATCCCAGTCTCTCCAGATTCTATGATAAAGAGGTGTCAGAACTAGTTCCTTGTGATCATCTCTTCCTACCTTACAGATGACCAACTTTTCATTATGTTATCACAGAAAGAGCATTCTTTCTTCAGCTTCTTATATAATCATTGATTCCATCTTGTAGGTTATGTTTTTTAGCCTCATGTAACCCTAATTATTTCCCAAAAGTTCCATTCCCAAATATCATCACCCTGCAGATCAAAGTCAAACAAAAGCTTTTGGAACAGGGGTGTGGAGATAGCAGAATGATTATGTAAAATGCATTAATCACTGAGACTCTGAGGTCCCAGGTTCAATCCCTGACACTACCATAGGACCGATCAGTACTCTAGTCTCTCTGTCCCCCTTTTCTCTCTCTGTATCTCTCTTTTTATTAAATATAAAATAAAATGTCTTTTAAAAAAGAGTTTGAAGCAGACACAAAATTTGACCCATAACAGATGCCAGTGACTTAGGATGAAAGAAGCAACACAATGAAACAACTATGTGATGAAAATTGGTGTGTAGGGGGCCAGGTGGTAGTGCAGTGGGTTAAGTGAACATGGCACCAAGTGCAAGGACTGGCATAAAGATCCGGGCTCCCCACCTACAGGGGGGGTCGCTTCATAAGTGGTGAAACAGGCCTGCAGGTGTCTATCTTTCTCTCCCTCTCTCTGTATTCCCCTCCTCTCTCGATTTCTCTCTGTCCTATCCAACAATAATGACAATAATAATAACAGTGATAAACAACAAGGGCAACAAATGGGAAAAAAAATAACCTCCAGGATCAGTGGATTCTTAGTTTCAGCACTGAGCCCTAGTGAGAACCCTGGATACAAAAAGAAAGAAAGAAGAGAGAGAGAGGAGGGGAGAGAGAGAGAGAGAAAGATAGAGGAAAGAAGGAAAGAAAGAAAATTATTATGGGGGCTGAAGAGATTTTGCTTGTGTGTACATGTGAGTAAGTAGAAGTGTCTTAATTCTTGATAGTGCCTTCTTCAGTCCTTCATCTGAAAAGCATTTAAGGACCTTCTTGCAAGGGCATGTTTGGTGAGGGGGATATTATAGGATGAAAAAGTTCAAGGACAGGGGTAGTCAGATAACTTGTTTAATATGTCTCTCTTCTATCCGATGAGGTCATATTCAAGGAGAGTCAAGGTCATTCCCATTTACTGGCTAAGTTAGAAGCAGAGGATAAGACTAGTTAGAAGCAGAGCATAAGACTCCGACTACCATGCTAACATTTGACTTACAACCTTTTAAACATATTTGAGGCAGTCAAAAAACTTTAATGTAGAGATTAAAGGCACCCAATTGCAGCCTGAGCCCCTTTCAGGGATCTCTTAAAATACATAAAGTGGGTATTGGCTTCTCACAGTGCTTTTCTAGGCTCCTCTAGCAGGCTTATTATCAGGTTGATGCAATCATGCAAATAACTGCTTCAGTGCAGGACTTCTGAAGCATGGCATGTTCCCCATAAGCTTCATTAATGATTTTCTTTCAGAAACATTGACTGAGCCCCAAGATTGAATCAGCCACTAGGGAGGGAATGTAGACAAAACAATGCTACCACCCTCCACTAGCTATGGTCAAGCTATCCTAATGGTAGGCTCTATTTTGTTTATAAAGAGGCAGTCAGAGAAAAATAAAAGGAGCCTCAGCACTTAAGTCATATAAATCTTGGCTCTGTCTCTAACTATTGAAACAGTTTGAGCAAATTGATTAATTCCTTGCTATTTTTCTACCAGAGGGAAAAGTGTTCACCTTGCTAAGTTATTGTGATGATTATAATCAGTACAAAGTACCTGCTATTTTGTATGGCAAATGTATAAGTGCTCAACAAATGGGAATTATTGAATCAGGGGCAAAATGAACCCCCCATTGTTGGCAGTGCTTAACTTACAAAAGACTCAATCATGATGGAGTAGAAAGTGTGATGACGGCTTTCTGAGCAGAAGGGGTCTCCATGAAACCATTTAAAACACAGCATTTAGCAGTTGAAATAGCCTTTTCTGGTTACTTAGTACCATCAGTTAAGAGCCAGCCCATTGTTCTATACTCTTCTTCCTCCTAGGTTGATTAAAAACAACTTTCATTTCAATGTAAGTAATTAAAGCCCACTAAATGGAAGGACTGTATGTGTGTGTCCATCCAGTCTTGGTTACAATACTGAATGTAGTGTTAATTACATGAAGCCTTAATTAAAACTTCATTATATGGGATTCTACTAGACAGGACAGATAAGGTGAGAGGGTAAATCTGGACTTTATGCTGATCACACCTCATAACAAGCATCTAGGAATTCAAGATGCTCTTTCCGTTCAAGTCAGGCTGGTCAACTGGGTCTGCCCTGAGTGGCATGAACAAAATGCCACAGCCTCTCCAATGGCCAAAAAATGAATACATCAGTGAAGCCTAGCTCCTTAGTAGAGGATGTTGCCAGCCATTTTCACACACATTGTTTAATTTTTAATGATTCACCAATAATTCTCCTTCATATATTAGTAAATGTATGGTAAAAATGTTTTGTATGAGCATGGCGACTTTTGTAATCAGAATCTGTGCTGCTGTTCTACAATTGCATAACTGGAAGAACATAGGAATTGCAAAAGAGTGTGTGCTTACCTCATGGGGACTTGTATGAGGGTGGGATGAGGAAGAAGAGATGGAAGAGAAAGAACATGAGAGAATTACAGAAAAGGGGAGGAAGGAAAGAAAGGAGTGTGATTAAAAAGCAGTGGATGTATTCTTTTCTCTAGACATCACACCCTATGTAACGTTAATCTTCACCTTGTCCCTCGTAATCCACAGATAACCCATTTATGTCTTTTACTTATGGTCAAGAAAATTAATATAGACCTGTGGTATTTAATAGCCTTTGATTTAAACTCAGGGCAGAGAGCTACAAAGGAAAGAAAGGCACTGAAAAAAAAGACAAATAGTTAGGGATACAAATACATTGAGAGAGGCAGAGGAGCAGAGTCCAAAGAGACATGTGGAGGTAGTGACAAAAACACAATTTGTAAAATAGAAAGAATGTGTGTGTGTGGGGGGGGTGTTAGGGGGAGGCAGGGAGAACCAGAAATCAGAAAAGACGAGAAGGGAGAACAAGAAAATGAACATGAATAGGGTCAGGAATAAGACTAACAAAGTGAAAATCAGCTGGGTTCAGCTGTATGTACACATAGTATAAAATGGTGTAATACTCCAAATGGAAAAAGCTGAACATAACTGTCCACTTTCCCTGGGAAGCTAGCTGTGACCCTGACCATTTTCCCATAGCTGAGACTGAGGTCACTCTGTGTTGACTTTCTGAAACAAAGGCCAACTTTTCATGCTACTCACAGGTTCTCTTCCCCCATTCCTGCCTAGATGAAAACAAAGGTCCCACTCTTCCTGACCCTGCAGGTGTCAGAGGTCCCTTGCTTTATCACATGGGTGACATGGACAAGACATATATATGTTTAACTAACTGTACACAACACATACAGAAAACCATTAGTCTTTTTGTCTTAATTGCATTAATGAAATTGGATTTGAAACTCACAAAGGTAGCTAGCTGATTTGTGGATGTGGGGGGGGCATCTATGCATCTTTTGTGGAGTGAATAACTCTTGCAAAATGAATAATTACCTTCTTGCTTAATTTATATTTTATATTTCATTTTACCATTTCAGGTTTTGCTCAAGTGGAGAATGATTGCATTATTAATCATCATGCATTGCAAATGGTTTAAGTATATAGTTTATATCCTCACCGCCTCCTTGTGAATGGGAGATGGTGACAGGGCTTTCATTATATATTTTATCCTCACTGTAACCATTTGAATGAGAAGGGGTAGGGCTTATTTTATGCTTCTCTTCTTCTCAGTGGGAAGGATGAGGTTCACAGATGAAGGGGTTTTGAGCAAGGTCACTCACCGTCTGGCAGGGAGACAGAGCTACAGTATCAGGTGATGCTAACATGGCACACTACTTTGTGTTGCTGGTCCCAGTTGGAAGCCCTGATAGAGGTGTGATAGTCCTACAGGTAAAACCAGCAAAATGGATCATTTTCTTTATTTTGCCACTCAAGCTTCAATTAATTAAGCTTCATGATAATGCTATTCCACCACTCCTGGCAGACTTTTTTCTTTTTCAGTTTTCCAGGAAGAGGGTAGGAGACAGAGAGAGGTAGAAAGAGAGAAGGAGAAACACCATCATCCTACTCCACTGATTGTAAAGCTTCCACTTTACATGATGCTTACATGTGGTGGCCAAGGACTTCATCCTGACTCCTCTTGCATAGTAAAGTGTGCACTCTGCCATATGAGCTATCTCCAACCCGTAATGATGTTTCCCATGCAAATAGGCAAGGAGAAACTACAAGAGACGAGAGAGAGAGAGAGAGAGAGAGAGAGAGAGAGAGAGAGAGAGAGAGAGAGAAAGAGAGAAAAGGAGAAGGAGGTAAAGAGACTACAACACCAGAGCTTTTCCTCAGTGTCATAGAACTCCCATATGGTAGCAGGGATTCAACTTGGACTACACTCTGTCTGACAAGGCATGCATCATATTTGGTTAACCACTTCTTTTTTATACATATATTTTACTTTTTTATTTATAGAATGGAAATATTAACAAGACAACAGAATAAGAGGGGAACAATTCCACACAATTCACACCACCAGAACTCTGTATCCAATCCCCTCCCTTGATAGCTTTCCTATTCCTTATCCTTCTGGGAGTATGGACCCAGGGTCATTGTGGGGTGTACAAGGTGGAAGGTCTGGCTTCTGTAATTGCTTTCCCACTGAACATGGGCATTGGCAGGTCAATCCATACTCTCAGTCTGTCTCTCTCTTTCCCTAGTGGGGCAGGGATCTGGAGAGGTGAAACTCCAGGGCACACTGGTGGGGTTGTCTGCCCAGGGAAGTCAGGTTGGCATCATGGTAGCATCTGGAACCTGGTGGCTGAAAAAGAATTAGGATATAAAGCAGAGAAAATTGTTGACTAATCATGAACCTAAAGGCAAGAATATTGCAGATGAAGATTTGGAGTCTATGTAGGTCTATTTTAGGTATATTCCAAGAGGACCATGAATTTACTCGTTTTTTTTTTTTTTTCCTTGAACCTCACATATGCAGGTGGACTCAAGTTATTGTCTGAGGAGATGGTGTCATAGTTAGGAAAAGGACTAGAAAGCTGGATCAGGGAAAAGAGTAGGTCCCAAATATGGGAAAAGTATATAAATATTGTTAACTGTAAACCCCATCAATTTTATCTGGGCCCATATTCAGTGCAGGAGCCTGTGTAACCTCTATATCCTTGTAAGTCTGAGATTGCATTTTGTGGTCATGGCTAGGAACATTCTAGGCTGAACTAATTTCAGTACCTATCCTCCTCGGGTGGTAGGTAGAGTATGTTATCCAATCTCCCTTCAGAGAATGGAACATTCCATACTATTGTTGATGTTCATTGAGGGCAAGGTCCTATAGGGCCCACAAAAGGGTCCATTATATGTTCCTGATGGAGATGACCAGTGAGGCATCTAACAGATCCCTCTTTCCACTGTCACTGGTTAACCACATCTATGGCTCAAGGTGAATATTTCTTTTTCTTAACTTTAACAATTAATATTTATTTTAATTTTTATTTATAAAAAGGAAACATTGATAAAAAAAAAAAACATAGAATAAGAGTGGTACAACTCCACACAATTCCCACCACTAGAACTCTGTATCCCATCCCCTCCCCTGACAGCTTTCCTGTTCTTTATCCTTCTGGGAGTATGGACCCAGGGTAAGGGAGATGTGCAGCCATGATAAACTCGATCTCACCTAGACCTGGGATTAAATTCTGGTCAATCTTCTTACTGTGGAAGTGAGAGGGCTGACATTTACTCTCAGGTCCTGTACTTTCCTCTTCTGTTGGCACCCATTTAATGCTGTTTGATTCATAGAGTGGTAAGTGGAGTAAAGTGGACAGATCCAAAGGCATCACTTAGCCCTTTCCATTTTTCAAATTCTAGTCCATGAAATCTAACATCAGTTAAAATTTATTATTTTTTTTTTAGTTGAGAGAATAAGAGTCCAGAACATCAATCTATCATGTGTTCCAGGAATCCAGATTAGGTCCCTATGCATGCAAGGTTATGCTCTATTCCTGAGCTACCACCTTGGTCCAAGAATAAAACATCCATGATGTGTTCATTGAGCAGGACAGGTGTAATTAAATTCTCTGTAGACTTGAGGAAACTGAGTCATGGCAGAGGCACGGAAATTTATGAGGTCGAGGGAGACACTGCATAACGAATGCATAGCACAAATGCTATTCTGACTCTAGTGCCTGTCTCCTCTACTTCTACTTCCTTTATCCTTGCATGATGCTTGGATTTAGCATTTGGAAACAGACAGTTCTATAGAGGAGACAAAGGGATTTCTCTTTTCCCAAAACTACATCAAATTGAAAAGCTTCTGCACATCCAAAGAAACTATTAAACAAACAGAGAGACCCCTCACAGAATGGGAAAAGATTTTCACATGCCATACATCAGACAAGAAACTAATCACTAAAATATATAAAGAGCTCAGCAAACTTAGCACCAAAAAAGCAAATGGCCCCATCCAAAAATGGGCAGAGGATATGAACAAAACATTCACTACAGAGGAGATCCAAAAGACTAAAAAACATATGAAAAACTGCTCTAGGTCACTGATTGTCAGAGAAATGCAAATTAGACAACACTAAGATACCATCTCACTCCTGTAAGAATGTCATACATCAAAAAGGAAAGCAGCAACAAATGCTGGAGAGGATATGGGGACAGAGGAACCCTTTTACATTGCTGGTGGGAATGTAAATTGGCACAGCCTCTGTGGAGAGCAGTCTGGAAAACTCTCAGAAGGCTAGACATGGACCTTCCATATGATCCAGTAATTCCTCTCCTGGGGTTATACCCCAAGGACTCCATAACACCTAACCAAAAAGAGGTATATACTCCTATGTTCATAGCAGCACAATTCATAATAGCTAAAACCTGGAAGCTACCCAGGTGCCCAACAACAGATGAGTGGCTGAGAAAGCTGCGGTATATATACACAATGGAATACTATGCAGCTATCAAGAACAATGAACCCACCTTCTCTGACCCATCTTGGACAGAGCTTATGTTCACACGTATCCATAAACTACTGCAAAATATATACCTGAAAGCAGAAGTACACTAGAGTTTGCAGTGAGTACCTCCCTAACACTTCCTCTCCACTATTCCAAGCTTTGGGCCCATGATTGCTCAACAATTTGTTTGGCCTCGTATGTTAACTCTCTTTTCAATCACCAGGTTCCAGATGCCACCAGGATGCTGGCCAGGCTTCCCTGGATTGAAGATCCCACCAATGTGTCCTGGAGCTCAGCTTCCCCAGAGACACACTCTACTAGGGAAAGAGAGAGGCAGACTGGGAGTATGGACTGACCAGTCAACGCCCATATTCAGCGGGGAAGCAATTACAGAAGCCAGACCTTCTACCTTCTGCAACCCTCAATGACCCTGGGTCCATGCTCCCAGAGGGATAGAGAATGGGAAAGCTATCATGGGAGGGAGTGGGTTATGGAGATTGGGTGGTGGGAATTCTGTGGAGTTATACCCCTCCTACCTTATGGTTTTGTTAATTAATCCTTTCTTAAATAAAAAAAAACAGGTCTCCCAAGATCACAAGTATGGGTTGACTTATTTTTATAACTATATGTCTGTATTTATATATATTTGTCCATTTTTCCCCTAGGTCCTGTCCTCTCTCTTCTTCCAAGTCACATCCACACTTATTACTACTTTTAAATGACCTTCCTTTTTTCCTCTCCTCTCTTCTGGTCCTGATGGAATTCAGAGCTTTCTAGTCATCTTCCTCCTATCATTTCTCCCACTCTGGGATTATAGACCAAAGTTCTATTTTGGGGTGCAAATGATGGAAGTTCTGGTTTCTATAATTACTTCTTGCTGGATATGGGTATTGGCAGGTTAATCTATAACCCCAGCTTGATTCTGTGTTTCCCTAGTGGGGCAGTGCTCTAGAGAGGTGAGGTTTAGACACATTGGTGCATTCATCTGCCCAGGGAAGTCAGAATGGAATTATGACAGCATCTGCAACTTGGTAGCTAAAAGGTAGTAAGATATAAAGCAGGACAATGAACAGGAACCTAGAGCAGATGAGAATTGGAATCTTGGGGTAGAAAGGAGCAAGGAAGTCTATTTTATGTATGTTCCAAGGAGGCTTGACTTTCGTAGTTTTTGCTTGAGTTTGATAGCTAACATGGAGATGGACAGAACAATTATCTAGGAAGATGTTTTCAGACTTGAGACTAGGGCTAATAAGTTGGCTTATGGCAGAGAGTAGTTCCCAAACATGAAGAAAATTATGAATAAAATTATCTGTTTAACCAATCAATCTGACCTAGGGCCTATATACATATTTAGCATAGGAGCATTTATCACCTCTGAGTTCCTGTCAGTCTGAGCTCACAGTTCATGGTTTGGGAACATTCTAGACTGTACTCATTTCGGGACCAGTCTCCCCTGAATGCCAGGGTAGGATGACCCAGATTCTCTTCAGAGAGTGGGGCAGTCCTTACTATTGCTATTTTATAGTGAGGACAAGGTCCTGGAGTGGCCCAAGAGGGTGCTTATGCTAATGTTCCTGATGGAAGTGATCTGTGATTGTGGAGAGAGGGATCTATTAGAAGTCTAAGCCCATCATATCTGTGTAGGAATTCAAGAATTCCCTAACTAGAGCCTCAGATGATAGGGTGGTCTGGTAATAACCAAAAAGGTCATTGTTAAGTGAGCACAGTCTCTTTCCCTTATCCAGATTTTTCAGTTTTTTTCTTTATCTGACTGCCAAGCTAGCATTGCAGGCGGGAGAGACCAGGAACTCGTGGTGGCGTGGTAATCCTTTATTCATCTGGGCCCCCAGAGTCAGGTGTAAGTGCAGTGGATTAAGCTACTTGGACCACAATGGCCCGCCTCCCGCTCCGCACGCCTGCCCTTCTCCAGGTCTGGACTCGAGAGAGGAAAGAGAGGAAGAGAGTGAAACCAGGAACAGAAGTGGGTTTTATGAGATGAAAACCAGAAGTGGCAAGTCGGAAACGAAAATGGCTAGGAAAGGGGATGGAGAGAGGCAAAAGGCATGCTGGGAAGGTGGAAGCATCCTTAGCAACTGTTGCGATGGTTTTAACTGGTGGGAATTAGCAATACCCTGAGGGGATAATGTGGTGCGGATCTTTCAGGCAAAACAATGATTATGTAAATAGACCGTAGTGTCAGCAATGGAGGATGGAGTAGGGGGGCTGCCCAACATCTGAAGAGCTTTGATTTTCTCCCAGATGTTAAAGTGCTGAGTGTCATTTGTTGTATCAACACCAGTATTAGGTCTATGGAATAGGCCTCCTTTAGGCCTTTGTACTAGATTGCCAAGGTTATTTAGTCTAAGTCTAATAAGATAATTCATAATGCCTTCTTTATGTTCTTTCACTAAGGTCTTAGGCTTATTAAATCTAAATCTAATCATGGAGGATCATTAAGCACTTTTACTTTGAGGTACCCAGTACTCTAGGCCCTAACCTGTATCTAGTATTTATAACTTTGTTAGATAAAATGCCAACTGGAATAGAACTATGTAATCTCATGTGTTAGGAAAGATCTCACCAGATTAGAGGAGTTGGGAGTTTGATATCTCGGGCTTGGTGTCTCTGGTGACAGTAATTGGTCAGTAGGAGTTTAATGTAGCCTCACTGGTAGTGCTGATTTAGTTGAGGTCAACAGAGACAGCATGATTGTATGGGATTATAGAGAAGAAACTTCAAGAAATATTGGCATAGTCCTTGAGGTTACAGGACTTGGAGAAAGAAGGATGTTAAAGAGAATAGGAAGGATTACTTGTAGTCTTGGAAACTTTAAAATAGCATAGTTAATAACTGTTATGACCAGGGTAGTTGGGAGCTTGTTTTTCTATGAAAATCCAGTTGTTAAAATCTACCATAATATACTTGACCTCATTATGCTTTGTACCCTTTAAGGTTTTCCACTAATAAACCTATCTTAGAAACAGGGCCAAATGTTTTTTTTTTTACCTATCTGGCCTAAAGTTGTAGGTTTTTAAAGAACTATATATACAAATATAACTTTAGAGCTTCTTGAACAATTAAAACCCAGTGTCATAATTTGATTATGTTATAAATCTGAGATATTAAATACTTAGGTTAAAGAAAATATGTATACTCAGAGCTATGGTCAAGGCAATTAGAGAACATGAAGTATTAAACCTATCCCCCTCATATGTTAAATTAATGATTTAAGTAGATTATAAATTAATATGATTATAAAATACCAAAGGTCTGTGATCCCCATACTCCACCCCTCTTATAAAACTGCTATAATTTTTTACAGTCTTGTATATGGGTTGACTTTGTTTTTTTGTTTGTTTTCAAGTTCAATTCTCTAAATTCCACATTTGAGTGAACTCATTCTGTAGTTGCCCTTCACTTTCTTACTTGCTTTAGAAAGTAGAATATCCTCCAATCCCATCCAGTTTATTCCAAAGGACACAACATCATCTTTTTTTGCTGAGTAGTATTCCATTTATTGTATGTCCCATAACATTTTTATCCAGTCATCTATGGAAGGACATTTGGTTGCTTCCATATTTTGGCTATTGTCAATAATGCAGCCCTGAACATGGGATATATATATATATATCTTTGAATTAGTGTTATTATCTCTTTTGGATAATGCCTAGAGGTGGAATGGCTGGAACATAAAACATTTCCATTTGCATTTTACTAAAGATTCTCCATAGTGGTTATACCAGTTTGCATTCCCACCAGCAGTGTAATAGAGTTTTTTTCTCTCTCCACATCCTTTCCAACATGTATCATCTCCTATTTTGTTGATGAAGACTATTCTCACAGGTGTGAGTTGGTATCTCAATATGGTTTTAGTTTGCATTTCTTAGGTGATGAACGAATTGGAGAATTTCCACATATGTCTGTGGGCCATGTATGTCTCTTCTTTAGAGAACTGTGCATTCATATTTCTGCCTACTTTTTTTTTCATTTTTTGTTGATTTAATAATGATCAACAAGACTGCAAAATAAGAGGGGTACAGTTCCACACAATTTCTACCACCAGAGGTCCATATCACATCCCCTCCATTGGAAGCTTTCCTATTCTTTATTCCTCGGGGAGTATGAACCCAGGATCATTATGGGGTGCAGAGGTAGAAGGTCTGGCTTCCGTAATTGCTTCTCTGCTGGACATGGGCATTTCTCCCACTTTTTAACTGGGTTGTTCTTTTTGTTGAGATTTTTAAGTTCTTTATACATGTTTGAAATCAACCCCTCCTCTGAAGTATGGTGTGTAAATATGTTCTCCCAGTTGCTATGTTTTTCTTGCTCATGAGGGAAAGTCTCCAAATCACATCTGATGGCAACCAGAATTCTTAATTGATGTTACATGAGTGACTGACAAAATAGCTTACTTGGATAGCATGCTGCATTGCCATCAGTTTAACCCAGGTTTGAAGCCTATTATTATGAGTAATCCGGGATTGAAGCCTATTATTATGATATTAACTCATATTAGTATTATTATCATGAAACATTTTCCTGATATGTTCTATGTATTTACACTTTCAGGTTTAATATCCAAATCTTTGATCTGTTTTGAACTAATTTTTGATAGTTGTAGATATTTGTTGTTTTGTGGAAGAGTCTGATCTGGTCTCTATTACTCCATGGCCATACCTCCTACAAGTCTCCCCATGATATATTTATAACTGGAAATTCACATCTTTTGACCCCCTTAACTCACTTTTCCCACCCATCCCCAACTCTCTCCTCTCAACAACCACTAGTCTATTTCTTGAATCTGTGATATTTAACTTGCTTTGCTTATCTGTTTACTTTTTCAATTCTACCAGTAAGTGAAACTGTGTTTATCTTTTTCTGGATCATTCCTCTTGGCCTAATACCTTCAATGGATCTATAGCTCTTTAGACAGAGTATTCCTACAGCATGAATCACACTCTGTGATTTGTAATATGTTATCCTCATTCTCCAATCAAATACCAGCTTCCTGAAGGCAGGGAAACAGATGAATTGATTGCTGTGGCCTCACCTGTCCCAGGGACAAGGGTGGTGGTGAGGTGATTCTATACAGAATGAAAAATGTTCTGAATAAGTAAGATGCCTTAAGAACCATACAGGGAGGAGAAAAAGAGGAATTAACACAGCAGGAGCTAGTTTGGGTGCTTTCCTTCAATCAGCAGAATCACAAAGCTTAATGGGCACTGAGGAATTCTGCCCTAGTTCTGCAGGTGGAGGGGAAACAGCTCCCAGAAAACCTCTATGTTCCCACTACAAAAATAGCTATAACCAAATGTGGAATCCAAGTGTTGTACATGCAGAGAGATAGTTTAAAGAAGAGAAAGAGGACATCAACTGAAGGAAAAGTATAATCTGGGGGAGACCATCCTGAATGACAGCAACCAAGGTGAAATTTGTACTACTAATAATAACAATCATGATAATAACAATAGAAACAGTAAACATCCATTTATTAGATGCTGCCTGTATGTCAGATGATACAGTTATGTTTAAAGTATTATCTCTAGCCCATGTGGCAATATTTTGAATTTTGCTTAAGTTGTCTGTCCCCTGGTGAGGAAACTGAGGCTCATAGAAGGACAGTGATGTATTCAAGTCACTCAAGATTATATTCAAGTCAAGCAAGATTGAGCCTCTGATTGCTTTGCCTGTTGGGTTGATGCCATTTCCTCTGTTTTCTTTTCAAAACACTCTATAGGTTGATTGGAGAAGCTATCAACAGATAATAGGGAGTTCAGTTGCCTGAAATTTGAGGAAGTCTCCTGTATGATGTTCTCCCAGATATTGATTTATAGATAACTGTGCATATGATGCACTCTGGGATGGAGAGGGCTATGAAGAGAGGAGCTGGAACCAGTTTAGAGAAGTCTTCCTGTCTAGCACCCTAAAGTATGAGCCTTCATGTGGTCTGGCTGGTGGATTCTCAGAAGTCCAGGTCACTTCATACAGGCTGCCCTCATGAACTGAGTCAGTGCCAATTAGTCCATATGCAACTTTTTTTTAAATAGAGACATAGAGGCAGAGGCAAAGACAGAAGAAAATAGACCACAGGACTAAATACTCCTTCAGTGTAGTACAGATTGGCTTCAAACCTGGGTTACACACATGCTATCAAAATAGCATGTGTGTACAAGTAAGCTATTTTGTTAGCCCCTTATGTATCCTCAGTTGAGGATTCTGGTTGCCATCAGATGTGATTATCAGCCAGAATCACCAGAATGTTTTGGTTACTAATTTGCTTCTTCCTCTCAGGGTCTTCAACAGGGCAGTTGGGAAAGGTGGAAAGGACCAGATCTTAGTGACAACAGCTTAATGAGGTTCAGGTACTATTTGCATAGTGAGGGTAAATTTGTGTAATTAGACCTCTTTGAGGTTTCTAGTTTGGGAAGGAAGTAGGACCATTATTGGGGGGGGGTATACAAGTTTAAGATGCACCACCAGCTTTTGTATCACTGCATAATAATAAACCATAACCATTTATTGTCAACAATGCTAAGTCCTTTCTTCCTTTATTACACATCATCATGAACCAATCTAGTTAGAATTCAAGTGTATCTGACTATAAGCTGAACATGTGCCCAGCTGTGTTCCACAGCTCTTGTTATCTTGAACCATTACTTGTGTGTTTTTTTTCATGATAAGAGGCAGAAATGCAAGAGTTAAGCTCAATGCAAGGCACTTTTTAAACCATAGTTCACATTCTATCCACCATCTTCTCATTGGCTAGAGCAAATCCTATACTAAAGTGTAGGTTAGGCAGTACATTTCTTTCTCCTCACTATTAGCCTTGGCAAGGATGTGAATGCACGGTAAATGAAGACCTGACAAATAATTCACCTTGTTTGGACTGAATTTTGTTCACAACAAATCCAGGCTTCCTTTCAGCTTTCTGTGATACATTGTTTGTGTGTTCTTCCCTAGAATCTCTTAAAATGTGTGCTTAGAAAGAACCATAAAGTAAGTTGGGTAGGAAGAGGCATACTGAGATGTTTACTCCTTTCTTCAAAAACCTGAATAGCTTACCCATCCTCCCTAAACCTTAGCTCTGTGTTATTGAAAGTAAAGCCAATAACATCTTTCTCTCAGTGTTGTCATGGATACCAGAAATTATTTAGGCAAGGTCAGCACATAGATGATGTTCAACTAGAGGCAAAAATGACACTTCCCTTTGGCAACAGGCTTACCCTTGCTAGAAGGAACTCCAACAATTCTTCTTTAATTTCATAGGAATTATAAGTTCTATGCAGTCCTAAAATATTTTATTTAATTTGAATGAGACTTATTTGAAAGATCTATTATTTATTAACAGGAGCTGGCAAGAGGCAAGGATGGGAAGTCCAGAGCATCACTCTGGCATTTCATGCTTTTAAAAAAAATTTTTTATTTATTTATTTAAGAAAGGAGACATTAACAAAACCATAGAATGAGAGGGGTACAATTCCGCACAATTCCCATAAGCCGATCTCCATATCCCATCCCCTCTCCTGATAGCCTTCCCATTCTCTATCTCTCTGGGGGTATGGATCCAGGGTCGTTGTGGGTTGCAGAGGGTGGAAGGTCTGGCTTCTGTAATTGCTTCCCCGCTGAACATGGGCATTGACTGGTCAATCCATACCCCCAGTCTCTCTCTCTCTTTCCCTATTAGGGTGGGGCTCTGAGGAAGTGGTGCTCCAGTACACATTGATGGGGTCCTCTGTCCAGGGAAGTCTGGTCAGCATTCAGAACCTGGTGGCTGAAAAGAGAGTTAACATACAAAGCCAAACAAATTGTTGAACAATCATGGACCTAAAAACTGAAATAGTGCAGATGAAGTGTTGGGGGTATTCCTTGCATGCTCTTGTGTACTTCTGCTTTCAGGTATATATTTTTCCCCTAGTTTATGGGCACAGGTGAACCTATGCTCTGTCTCAGGGGACCAGGACTATATCTAGGTTTGGGGACTTTATTGGGCAGTGGAACACCTGGAATTGAATTAGAGAATACTATGAAAGGAAAGGTCTCACCCGAGTGATGAAGCTGAAAGGTTGTCATTCCACACCTGAAGTCTCTGGTCACAGTCTGAAGTGAAGCATGCTGGGATGGCACTCGTTGTGTTGATTAGGTTGCGATCCGTGGATGCAATATTATTTTATTTGAATTGAGAGCAGCATGCAGAAAAGTGGGCCCCACCCTAAGGTTCCAGGACTGGTGAAAATATAGGCTCTACAGTGGAAATATGAGGTTCCTGTTGTCTTAGGGTTCAAGAAGACAATGGATAGTTATTGTTATCATCACATTATTTGGTGATAGGGTTAACTTTGGAAAGTCCCTTTGATAGGGTTTGGGGTGTAGTACCCAGCATCTTGTTGCTTCTGTTCTCCCTGGCCTAGGCTTTTGGGAGAGAACATATCAAAGACAGCCTATGTATTAAAAAGACTCAGTCTGTGTTTTAAGAAGTTCTAGACATATCATCAGTTTTTTGCCTCTCACATTAATTAAATAGTGGTTTATATAATGTTTACACTTTAATAGGATTTTACATAAACACCACTCCCACCACCAAAAGACTGTGTTCCATCCCCACCACCCACCCCTGCCCCACCACCCTCCACTGTGCCGGGAAGCCCAATGGCCACCCTCCCCTTCACCACAGTGTTTTTACATTGGTGCCATGCTCTTGATTTAATCAGATCCTGCTTTTAGTTTCCCTTTCTGTTCTTCTTTCTCAACTTCTGTTGATGAGTGGGGACATCCCATACTTATCTTTATCTTTTTGACTTAGCTGGCTTAACATAATTCCTTCTAGCTCTATCCAAGATGAGTCAGGTAAGGTGGGCTCATTGTTCTTAATAGCTGCATAGTATTCCATTGTGTATATGTACCACAGCTTACTTAGCCACTCATCTGTTGTTGGGCACCTGGGTTCCTTCCAGGTTTTAGCTATTATGAATTGTGCTGCTATGAACATAGATGTACACACATCTTTTTGGTTGGGCATTATGGAATCCTTGGAGTATATCCCCAGGAGAGGAATTACTGGGTCATATGGAAGTTCTATGTCTAGACTTATTAGAGTTCTCCAGACTGCTGTCCAGAGAGGCTGGACCAATTTACATTCACACCAGCAGTGTAGAAGGGTTCCTCTGTCCCCACAGCCTCTCCAACATTTGTTGCTGCTGTCCTTTTTGATGTATGCCATTCTCACAGGAGTGAGGTAGTATCGCAATGTTGTCTTTATTTGCATCTCTCTGACAATCAGCGACATGGAACAGTTTTTCATATGTTTGTTAGCCTTTTGGATCTCCTCTGAAGTGAATGTCTTGTTCATATCCTCTGCCCATTTTTGGATGGGGTCATTTGCTTTTTTGTGCTAAGTTTGCTGAGGTCTCTGTATAGTTTGCTGATTAGTCTCTTGTCTGATGTTTGGCATGTGAAGATCTTCTCCCATTCTGTGAGGGGTCTCTTCATTTGTGTGCTAGTTTCTTTGGCTGTACAGAAGCTTTTCAATTTGATGTAGTCCCACTGGTTTGTTTCTGCTTTAGTCTTCCTTGCAGTTGGGTTTGTTTCATCAAAGATGTCCTTGAGGTTTAGGTGGGAAAGTGTTTCACCAATGTTTTCCTCTAAGTATTTGATAGTTTCAGGTCTGACATCCAGGTCTTTGATCCATTTGGAGTTGATTTTTGTTTCTGGTGAGATAAGGTGGTTCAATTTCATTCTTCTTCATGTTATAACCCAGTTTTCCCAGCACCATTTATTGAAGAGAGCCTCCTTCTTCCATTTAATCCTTTGGGCCCCCTTATCAAAGATTAGATGTCCATAGTGTGGGGGTTTAGATATGGGCTTTCAATTCTGTTCCACTGGTCTGTGTGCCTATTTTTGTTCCAGTACCAGGTTGTTTTGATGATGATGGCATTATAATATAGTTTGAGATCTGGGAGTGTGATGCCTCCTTTCTGTTTCTTTTCCTCAAGATGGTTTTGGAAATTCTACATGTTTTCTGGTTCCAGATAAATGAATGTAGTTTTTGATATATTTTCTTAAAGAAGCTTGTTGGCACTTTGATGGGTATTGCATTAAATTTGTATATGGCTCTTGGGAGAATATTCATTTTAATGATATTTATTATTCCAATCCATGAGCATGGGATCCATTTCTTGGTATCAGTTTCTATTTCCTTGAAGAGTGACTCATAGTTTTCAGTATACAAGTCTTTCACTTCTTTGGTCAGCTTTACTCCTAGGTATTTTATTGATTTTGTTGCAACAGTGAATGGGAGTGATTTCTGGATGTCTTCTTCTTCAGTATTAGTGTTTGCATAAAGAAATGCCACTGATTTTTGTACATTGATTTTGTAGTCTGATACCTTGCTATATTGCCTAATAACTTCGAGTAGTTTTCTACTGGATTCTTTAGGTTTTTCTATGTATACTATCATGTCATCTGCAAATAGTGAGAGCTTGACTTCTTCCCTTCCAATCTGTATTCCTTTAATTTCTTTCTCTTGCCTGATTGCTATAGCAAGAACTTCCAATACTATGTTGAAGAGTAATGGTGATAGTGGGCAGCCCTGTGTAGTCCCTGATCTGAGGGGAAATGCTTTTAACTTCTGTCCATTCAGTATGATGTTGGCTGTTGGTTTGTTATTTATGGATTCCACTATCTTGAGGAATTTCCCATTTATTCCCATTTTTTGCAAAGTTTTGAGCATGAATGGGTGTCGGATTTTGTCAAAGGCTTTCTCTGCATCTATTGAGATAATCATGTGGTTTTTTGGCTTTGCTTTTCTTCATGTGGTGAATGACATTGATTGACTTATGGATGTTGAACCAGCCTTGCATTCCTGGGATGAATCCCACTTGGTCGTGATGCATAATCTTTTTGATATGCTGCTGTATCCGGTTGGCCAAGATCTTGTTTAGTATTTTGGCATCTATGTTCATCAGAGATATTGGTATGTAGTTTTCCTTTTTTGTTGTGTCTGTATACGCTTTGGGTATCAGAGTGATGTTGGCTTCATAGAAAGTGGAAGGGAGTGTCCCTATTTCTTCGATCTTGTGGAAAAGCTTTAGGAGTATGGGTATTAACTGTTTCCTGAAGGTTTTGTAGAATTCATTTGTGAAGCCATCTGTTCCAGGACTTTTGTTGTTGGGGAGATTCTTAATAACAGTTTCAATTTCTTTGTCTGTGATTGGTACATTTAGGTTTTGTAGTTCTTCTTGGTTCAGTTTTGGAAGGGCATATGCTTCTAGGAATTCTTCCTTTTCTTCCAGATTTTGTAGCTTGGTGGCGTATAGTTCTTCATAGAAGTCTCACATGATTTTCTGGATTTCTGTGGTGTCAGTTGTGATATCTCCTCTATCGTTTACAATTCTATGAATTTGAGTCTTCTCCCTTTTTTTGTTTAGTGAGTCTGGCTAGGTGTTTGTCAATCTTGTTTAATTTTTCAAAGAACCAACATTTGGCTTCATTGATCTTCTGTATGGCTCTCTTATTTTTGATGTTGTTTATTTCTGCTCTAATTTTAGTGATTTCTTTCCTTCTGGTTGCTTTAGGGTTCCTTTGTTCCTCGTCCTCTAAGTCCTTAAGGTGTGCAGTAAGGTTGTTTATTTGGGTTTTTTCTTGTTGTTTAATTTGTTATTGTATGGCTATGAGTTTCCCTCTCAGTACTGCTTTAGCTGTGTCCCAAATATTTTATAGGTTGTGTCTTCATTTTCATTTGTTTCCAGGAACATTTGTAATTCCTGCTTGAGTGTCTCTCTGACCCAGTGGTTCTTAAGCAGTATGTTGTTTAGTTTCCAGATTTTGTGACTTTTAATAATTTTCTGTTTGTTGTTAAATGTTAGTTTTACTCCACTGTGGTCTAAGAAGATACTTGGGATGATTTCAATGCTCTTGAATTTATTTATGCTGTCTTTGTGGCCTAACATGTGGTCTATCCTTGAGTATATGTTGTGTGGATTTGAAAAGAATGTGTATTCTAATTTTTTGTGGTGAAGAGCTCTGAAAATGTCCAAGAGGTCTAGTCTGTCCATCTCTTCATTTAATTATCTTGTTTCTTTGTTGATTCTGTGTTTAGTTGATCTGTGTGAGTGTGAGAGTGGGGTGTTAAAGTCTCCCACTATTATTGTATTACTATTGATGTATTTTCGAAGTTCTTTGAGAAGGTATTTGATGTATTTAGATGGTCTCTCATTGGGTGCATAGATGTCAATAACTATTATATCTTCTTGGCTGATTGATCCTTTAATCATTATGTAATGACCTTGCCTATCTTTAATTACTTTATTTAATTTAAAATATATTGTGTCAGAGATGAGAATGGCTGTTCCTGCCCTTTTTTTTGTGGTCCATTAGCCTGTAGGATAGTTTTCCATCCTTTCACTTTAAGTCTGTGTTTATCTTGTTGGGTCAAGTGGGATTCTTGCAAGCAGCATATGGTTGGGTTATGTTTTATGATCCATCCTCCTACTCTGTGGCTTTTGATGGGTGAGTTTAAGCCATTGACATTTACTGATATTATGGATTTAATGTGTTGTAGTGCCATTGTTCAACAAGTTTTTATTTGATATGTTGCAATTATTATAGTGATGTTCTTGTTTATAAGAGGTTTTTTAGAACCTCTTTCAGGGCCGGTTTGGTGATAGTGGCTTCCTTTAACTGTTGTTTGTCTGAGAAGGTTTTGATGACTGCATCTAGTTTGAAAGAAAGTCTAGCGGGATATATTATCCTTGTTTGAAACCCTTTTTCATTCAGGGATCAATAGATATCTTGCCATTCTCTTCTGGCCTTTAGAGTTTGGGTAGAGAAGTCTTCTGATAGTCTTATAGGTTTTCCCCTGTATGTGATTTTTTTGTTTTTCTCTTGCAGCCTTGAGGATCCTTTATTTATCCTTACTTCTTTTCATTGTGACTATAATGTGTCTTGGTGTCTCCAGGTCTGGGTTTATTATATTTGGGACTCTCTGAGCCTCTTGGATCTTAATATCCTTTCTGTTGTTCAGCTCTGGGAAGTTTTCTTCTATATTTTCCTCTGGAATATTTTTCCCCTTCCTCTCTTTCTTCCTAAAGCAGGCCAATTATATGAATGTTACTTCTTTTGATATCATCCCATATGTCTCTGTTGTTGTTTTCAGTGTCTCTCAATCTCTTTTTGAGCTCTTTCACCTCTTTCTTAGTTTTCTCTATCTCATCCTCTGTCTGACTAATTTTGTTTTCTGCTTCTGTTAGTCTGCTTTCCCTTCCCTTGGCTTCTTTCTTCATTACAGCTATTTCAGCTTTCAGTTCTCTAATTCCCTCAAGATAGTTAGTATTTTCCTTGAGGGTCTCATCTGTTGTTTCCCTAATACTTCTATTCCTTTCCTCCAAAGTTGTTTTCATTTTTTAGGATGCCTCCTTGCTTGTCCCCCTGAAGTCCAGGATTTCAAGGCTTTCTAGTAGTTGATGTCAGAGCTCACAGGTGCTGCTACATTCCAGTCACCATCTTGGCTCCTCCTCCATTTCATACTTTTTGCTTTTAAATTCATAACTCTAGTCACTGTACCACTTCCTAGGATACCAGAAGGGAAATTCTTAACCATTCACTAGAGCGGAATGTTTGAAATCAACAGGGACTGGACAGATTATTGTCTGTCCAGACAATAAGGACTAGCTCATTGGGTAGGGTGTGTGTCTTGCCATGTTGATAACTTAGATTCAAGCTCTGACACTATATGGCAGTGCTGTGGCACTTGATGAAATTCTGACTCTACAATTCCTTTGCTCTTTCCTACCTTTTCTATCTTAATGGGAAACAAAAATCAATCAGGAAGTGGTGAAATTATATATGAATCTTGCAAAAAGGAAAAAAAGTAAAGAAAGAAGGAAAAGCAGTCCATAGGATGCTTAATTACCCTGATTATGTAGGTGATTCTCTTTACTCTTGTCCATTTGGTCATGATTATGACTGTGATATTTGTGGCTATGAAAAAAACATGAACTTTTGAAGTTGTGTGATTCTGTAACCTGGACAAGTGATGCCAACTTCAATTGCCTTACTTATTTGGGTATAAATACCTTCTTCCTAACTCTACTAGTTGCTACTGTTGTGTGTCACACAATGGTGACATGGATTAACCTATGCCAAACATTTTCACCATGCTTATCATACAACAGAATCTCAGTAGAGGTTTATCTTGCCCATACCTGCCCAACCTTCTGCCTGGTTCTGAGCTAGGATCTAGTGACATAGCAGTGAGAAGGCCTGACAGAGTCAGACCATGAGTAGATGCCACACACACTATTTCTCTAAGAGTCCAGGAAAATGTCTTTCCAAGTCACAAGGACAAAAAGAGTAAATGCAAAAGTGAACAGTAGCCTGTGTCCGTGGCCTGTGATAAGTGATGACTGAACTGGAAGCAAGTGAAAATGGAATTGTAAGAGGATGACAGGTTGAAAGGAGAGGAGCCAGACAGCCATGCAGGCTTGGGAAAAAAATATATTTTTGCACCTGTCTAGTCATATTGTGAGTAGTGGATAAGCTCCTCTGAGCTGTGAGAGACAGAGGTGGCAGCAACCTCTGTCTAACACCCTTTGAAAAATATATATTTATGAGTCAGTGCACATGCCTTAATACACATGTTACTCTGCACAAGGAACCAGGTTTAAGCCTCTGGTCCCCACCTACAGGGGGAAGTTTTACAAGTGGTGAAGCTATGCTGCAGGTGTCTCTCCCTCACTCTATCTCCCCCTTCCCTCTTGATTTTGTTCTCTATCCAATAAAATAAAAATAATAAAATAAGATATAAAAGAAGCTAGTACTATTAAAGCAAGAAGATCCTTTTTAATTTATTTTTTATTTTTTTATTTAAGAAAGGATAAATTAACAAAACCATAGGGTAGGAGGGATACAACTCCACACAATTCCCACCACCCAATCTCCATATCCCACCCCCTCCCCTGATAGCTATCCCACTCTCTATCCCTCTGGGAGCATGGACTCAGGGTCATTGTGGGTTGTAGAAGGTGGAAGGTCTGGCTTCTGTAATTGCTTCCCCACTGAACATGGACATTGACTGGTCAGTTCATACTCCCAGTCTGCCTTTCTCTTTCCCTAGTAGGGTGGGTCTCTGGGGAAGCAGAGCTCCAGGACACATTGGTGGGGTCTTCAGTACAGGGAAGCCTGGCCAGCATCCTGATGACATCTGGAACCTGGTGACTATAAAGAGAGTTAACATACAAAGCCAAACAAATTGTTGAGCAATCATGGACCCAAAGGTTGGAATAGTGGAGAGGAAGTGTTGGGGGGTACTCACTGCAAACTCTAGTGTACTTCTTAAAGCAAGAAGTTCTTTAAAAATAAAGTTAATTTATTATTGTACCAAAGTAAAAGACTCTGGCATGGGTGGGGGGGGGAATACAGGTCCTTCAGAGGACCTAGTGGGGGTTGTATTGTTATATGGAAAACTGAGAAATGTTATGCATGTACAAACTATTGTATTTACTGTCAAATGTAAAACATTAATTCCCCATTAAAGATATTAAACAAATAAAATAAATAATGAAGTTAATTAATTAATTAAAAGGTACCAGAGTATCCAGTCTGGCGTATACAGTGCCAGGGATCTAATTTAGAACCTGATACATAAAATCCTATGCTCTGCCCATGGATTTTTTTTTTTTAATGCTTCAATTTTTTTCTTTAACTGTCACTATGGCTATGGTGGGGGTTTGGTGCCTGCACAATGAGTTCACTATTCTTGGAAGCCATTATTTTACTTTTTAAAATTTTTCCCATTTTTGAAATTTTTATTTATTTAATAGAAATATTGACAAGACTATAAAATAAGAGGGGTACATTTCCACATAGTGCCCACCCCCAGACCTCCATATCCAATCCCCTCCCTTGATAGCTTTCCTATTTTTTTTATCCCTTTGGGAGTTTGGACCCAGGATCATTGTGGGGTACAGAAGGTGGAAGGTCTGGCTTCAGTAATTGCTTCTAGGCTGAACATGGGTGTTGGTAGGTCAATTCATATTCCTAGCCTCTCTCTCTCTTTCCCTAATGGGGTAGGGGTCTGAGGAGGCAGGACTCTAGGATACATGGGTCCTCTGCTCAAGGGTTGGCATCATTATATCAACATTACCTCAGATAGATAATGTCATAGTCATTTCAAAGTAGAAAATGGGCTCAGAATGGTGAAGAATCTTGTAAAGTTTGTGCAATTTCTAGGTGGTGCATTCAGTATTTAAATCAAAATGAAGATGGCTTCAGGGTCTACATTTTGAATTATTTTATTAGCACACTGTGTTTAAATGATGAGCATGAAAGCACAGTTCACTTGGAAGTGGTTTAGGGGTACCCCACACAAATAAATGATTGTTCATAATTGAGGGATTCTGTTGTCTTATCCAAGAGTTTATGAAGTGAGAATTCATGTAACATAAAATGAGAACTCAGTAAATAGGGCCTGAGAGACATAGAGTAAATATTTTAAAATCAATGCAGCTTTTCTATAGCTGATAATAGAGTGTTCTAGCAGATAATATGATGGAATTCACTTAATTGAATTCCCTTATGGAGATTCACTTTAATGAATAGATTAAACTCTTTTTTATGTTTGCATTATCAATCATATATAAAAAAGTATTTTAAATCTGTTAAGGACCTTTCATATGTATGATACTTTTAAAAATGATATCTGCTTGTAAGTGTAGTACATTCTCATTTTAGGAAACACAGATGTTGAAGGCATACAATGGGTAAAATTTCTCTAGAAAATGTTATTGGTGGTGGTCCAGGGGGTAGCAGAGTAGATAAAGAGTTGCACTCTCAAGGCTGAGGTCAGGAATTCAATCCCCAGCATTACATATGCCTGGGTGATGCCCTGTATCTCTCTCCTCCTCTTTGAGTCATCAGTAAATAAATAGTTCTTTATAAAATGTTGGGGGGGGTCAGTGATGCACCTGTTTGAGCACACATAGTACAGTAAATATAAGGATCTGGGTTTGAGCCCCCAGCTCCCCACCTGCAGGGGGGACTCTTCACAAGCAGTGAAGCAGGTCTGCAGGTGTCTATCTTTCTCTATATCCCACTCCTCTCTCTATTTTTCTCTGTCTTATCTAATAATAATAAAACTTGTTGGGCATACTGAAAGTATGGAGACCACTAGTACAGTGGAAAGGATAGTGAATGATGTTGTTGTTGGGATTTTTTCCTGACTAACCCTGGGTCCTAATCTTAACCAGAGACTAATCCAATGATTTGACAAAATGCCTTCACTTTCTGAACTTCAGTTTTCCCTTCTGAAAAGTGAAAGTGGGTTGATCTGAACTAAATTATCTCTATGTGTTTTTTTCTTCTCTGATGTTAAATAGAATGCTATGTTAGACATTTTACCCGCACTCATGTTTACACTTTCTTTCCTTAGCCAACACCTGTCATAGAAATCAGAAAGTTTCTTCTAGCCTTCATCAAAATCATTTTTCTATAGAAAACCAATGTGAATTTATGAAAATTATGATATATTTATGTATTCACTAGATCTTCCATTCATTTATTCATCAAATGACTCACAAACTCTGCATCAGGCACTATGCTTATTAGGATATGGAGATGTTTAAGAAAAAGTTAACTGCAATCAAGATGCTCCAACTTTACTGGAAGAAGAGAATTTAAATATATATATACATATATAAATTTCTCTATGATGCTGGTAATAAAATTAGTTATTACTGTGAATTCTACCCTCTCATTGATTTGCCTACAAGGAACTGGATAGCATTAAGCAAAATAAGTGTAATATCTTCCTTCACAGAGCTTCTGTTGTAATGGCCAGAACAAGGTTTAAGGATGTTCATGGTCAATGTGTGCAAACTGACCCTGGAAAGCTAAAAAATCTGCTGTTCTACAATTGCAGAGGTAGAACTGAAAAAAGTATTTAACTACGGAGACAGTTAATGCTTAGTTTTTACTGTCAGAGGCTTGCATCTTACAAAATGGGAATGCTTGGTTACAAATAATGAGGAGTTAGCTGAGCCAGCAAAATAGGGAGTCCAGGTTGATAAAGTTGATAAACATGTCATTGATGGAGATCTTGCTAGAGACACCTGACCTAACTCTTAAGAGTAATAACAGCTGAGGCTAAAAACAAAGGCTGACCAGAAAGCAGGAGTTAGGGATTCAGGAAGGCAAAGCAAATACTGGGAGTAAAAAAATCTGGGGAGTACACCCATAGTCTACCTGACTGAGCTTTACCTTTCCCTACTGGGAGTAAAAAAAATCTGGGGAGTATACCCATAGTATACCTAACTGTGCTTTACCTTTCCCTACTTTTTTTTTTTTTTGTCTCCACGGTTATTGCTGGGGCTCAATGCCTGCACTACAAATCTACTGCTCCTGGAGGCTATTTTTTCCCTTTTGTTGTGTTGTTAAAGTCTGGGGGCTCCAGCAGGCTGGGCTAGCTTCGCAGTGGTGAACAGAGACTTGGGGACACACGGCTGGGCTGAGAAGCTGCAGCTTAATCTTTATTCACGGGTGGGCAAATCACCACACCATGTGCTTCCTTATCATTCTTTCTCCACCACTGCTGCTGGGACTCTGGACCTCCTTAGCATATGGGGCGGGGAGAAACAAGGGCACGAAACTAGCAAGGACCAAACCATTTTTCTCAGAGGTAGGGGAAGGGGGCCAAACCAACACGAAGAATGCCAACATATTCCCCCTTTTCTTTTTAACTAAATGACCACAGTATCAGGGGTGTGGGGTGAACAGAAACCTATATCGTACAGGCATTTAAAAAAAAAAGAAACTGGCACAAACATAGAGAAACATGTAAACGAGTAACAAGAACCAGTGTGCTGCCAAGGGAAGGCCTGAGGGGGCCATTTTTTGCCTCTGTGGGCAAAACTTTATCAGCTTTAAAAAAAATCCCTGCCTCTGGGGGGCGTACTTGCCTCGACGGGCATTTTCCAGCATGGGGAAGGGTGAGGCCTAGAGTCTCAAGGCATGGCTGCAATCAGTCTTTGAGAAACCCAGCAGCATAAGGGAAGCTGCTAGTTTTGTGCAGTGTCCGAGGTGTACCAGTGAGTCCAATAGAAGTCCAAAGCAGATGTCCACCAAAGAATTGCCAGGGGGTGAATTGTTGTATGTCTGTCTCAATGGGGAATATCAGCCATCGGAATTCTGCTTTTGTGTAGAGAACTTGACAGCTGCAATTTACTTACTATGAAACAAAACTTGTAGCAGTTTAGAAGTTTACCACAATTGATAACTCTATTACAATTGTTAGCATAACCATAGCACAATCTAACTGAGAAGGAATTTGAGAGTTTTACATATCAACAGCGTCTTTTTAACCTTTTGTTACACCCATTCAAGATGGAGACACACCCTAGGTGTGCGCAGTTTTTTTTTTAGACTAACTTGGTTAAAATATATTGATTTTTAACTAATTTTTTACCTCAGACTTTAAATGTAAGTTAATTTTATCTTTATGAGAATTACATTGAAAACCTTTTCCATTTAACTTTCTCTGGTAAGAATCTAGCCTTAAAGTTACATTCTTAACCTTAAAGTTCATATTACCAAACTTTAAATACACACATACACATGGTCTTCAATACACATGGAGAGAAACTTTTGTTACGAAGACATGTCATTTCAAACACAAATTTAGATCTGTACTGTCTTAGTTGTTGGGGGGGGGGTCACCATCAGGAGGTGGCTTCCCACACAGCTCCACTTCTAGGAATTGCAGGTTGCAATCTCTGCATGAATCTCTGTGTGTTCTAGCTTGTCTGCCTTCAGACCCAAGCTGAGGATCTTGGCCAGGGGGCCCAGTTTCGGCAGGGAGCCCATGGTCTCGGGGTGGTCTGGGATCTGTCCAGACTTCATAACACAAGGGCGGGCGGGCCAGCCATGCAGAAGGCATGGGCCGAGGTGCCCCGGGGTGGCGGGCATCATAGGCCGCCATGGCCCTACCCCATGGCCCTGCCATGTCTGCTGCCCTGTTCCCAGTGGCCGAGCAGCATGGAGGAAACCCACGCCCAATGCCCCGCGCCACTCAGTGGAAAGCTGGCTCCTGTGGGCTGGCGTTGGGCTCCTGAGGCCTGGCGTTGGGCAGAAACCACAGAGTGGTCCAGAGATAAATGTTCCAGAAACAGAGAAACAGTCTCGTGAAGAAAGGGCAGAGGCCTTTGGAGATCTCTTCACAAGCAGAAGAGAAGGCCATAGTACATAGGTAGCCAAATTGTCTTCACTTATCTGAGAGATGCGCAGATCAGGTCCATGTGGGCGCCATTTGTTGTAAAAATTTGGGGGCTCCAGCAGGCCGGGCTAGCTTCACGGTGGTGAACAGAGACTCAGGGACACATGGCTGGGCTAAGAAACTGCAGTTTAATCTTTATTCACTAGTGGGCAAATCACCACACCATGTGCTTCCCTATCATTCTTTTTCCTCCACTGCTGCTGGGACTCTGGACCTCCTTAGCATACGGGGTGGGGAGAAACAGGGGCGCGAAACTAGCAAGGACCAAACCATTTTTCTCAGAGGTAGGGGGAAGGGGGCCAAACCAACACAAAGAATGCCAATATCGTTACCCATCATTGTTATTATTGTTGTTGTTCTTATTGCTGTCATTGTTGTTGGACAGAACAGGGAGAAATCATAGAGGAGAGGAAGACAGAGAGGGGAATAGAGAGAGATAGACACCTGCAGACCTGCTTCACTGCTTGTGAAGCAACCCTCCCTCCCCTGCTGATGGGTATCCAGGGGGCTTGAACCTGGATCCTTATGCCAGTCCTTGCACTTCATACCATGTGCACTTAACTCTCATGCTACTGTCCAGCCCCCTATCATTGACTATTTCTGTGCACATCTTTTTTTTATTATTATTTTATTGGGAGAAGGGGAGGTAGGAGTTGTTACACCTCACTTCCTTCTCTCTAGGTGGCCTTATTAGCAGGACTCCCAGGTGGATACCACTCATTTACAAAAGACATATTTTTGTATAATGCATATCAACAATTAAAGATAAGTTCTGAAGCAAGGGGCACATGCCTGGCAAGCAAACAATAAAGAAAGAAAAAAAAAAAGGCTACATACTTTTTCCGTATAGATTTCTAATTCACACTAATATTTCCAAAAAGATAGGGGAGAGTGTTGACCTATGTCCTTTTCTACATAGTTATTGAGAGGTGTGACTGTAACCTCAACCTTTGCCCTTTCTGTAAAGGAGAGAGAACCTCCTTTCCCCTACCCCTACTGGGCCCACCCCAGCCTGACATTCTGTTTCTTTGCTAGAGGAAACCATTTTACCTTTCCCATTATGAATCATGAGGCCTGTGGCTGGTGGCAGATCATAAATCAGTGCTGGGAGTCTCTAGGACAAATCCCAGGACTTTTAATCTTTAATATTAGACATGTTTAAAGTGGTGAATATTTCATGAAGGCACAGTTGCATTTTAACACATCATTAGTGGCTTTTCGTCCCCCCCTTTTAGTAAATTATTCTCATCAGAAGCTCAAGGATCTCAGCCCTTTCCCTTCATGTACTCGCCTCCAGCAATAATCAGTCCATTTACTTACATATACAGCATACATAGTTGGTGAAGAACTTTGGGTATGAAGTTGCAGGGGAGAGTTACCGAGAACACTCTTGCCTGCAGACAAGCCCACTTCTTTTTATCTGATTTCTAGGTTTAAGGAGGGACACAAGTATCTGCATTCTCTTGCCTGTGAACAGTTTTACTCCAAATATTTAGAATACTCTCTCTGGCCCATTCTCTACTTCATATTGTTTTATCACTGTTATTTGTTCAGCCAATACTTATGAAATCCAGGCTGTTTGCCAGGTTATTCCTAATGTCAGGGACTCAACAACTGAGTGACATTGTATGGCTTATGTGAGTTAGAATGTTTAAAACTCAAAATGCTTTTTGTAAGGACAAATGTATAGCATTCATAGGAAATCAGTGAAATAATTGAGTTACTCAGTGCATACAGCCATGTTCAACCCAGTAGGTATGAGTGATTGTTATAGGTGGTTGTAGACTACAGCCTTGGTACTATAGTCACTGTTTTGTTTCATTTTGGTTGCTTAATGCTGAGGCAGTCATTATTCATAAGACATATAGTTATAAATCATGAATTTGTTAGCACTGCAGCTAAGAGTTTCAGTACCCTGCTCAATGAAACTATAATAAATAGAGAACTTTTTTTTAATTTTATCTTTATTGGAGCTTCAACTCTTCTGGTTAACTCCCCCTCCACTCCCCATAAAAGACAAAGATAGAGAGAATGACAGCACCAAAGATTTTCAGTGTGGTGGAAGCTGGGTCTCAAACTTGAGTTGTGCCAATGACAAAGCAAGCACACTATCTGAGTGAACTCCTTTATTGTCCCTGAGGAAAAATAAATATGAGGTTTGTGTAAAATAAGTTTTTTTTTATTTATTTATTTATTTTACCAAACCACTGATCATCTCTGGCTTATGGTAGTATGCGGGATTGAACCTGGAACTTCAGAACCTCAGGCATGAGAGTCTCTTAACCTCTTTGCATAACCATTATGCTATCTATCCCCACAATAAGTTTTACTTAAAGTGTGGGATTGATAAAACCATAGTCTCCACTGTCCTGTATGTAACTTCTGAGTATTCACCATTTATTTTTTTTTTTACTGTTAGTGATCTTTAAAAACAGAAATATTTGAAGAACATTAATATCTAATTTTGAGAAAGTCTTAGCTCTTCCCTAGTGAAATTATAGGTATGTATCTCTTGAAAACACTTGAGTCAGGCCAATCAAGGCTACTGTGAGATTCAGGCATTCTATGTTCTTCTGAGCATGTATGAGTATAATTTCCAGATAATGAGAAAAATCATTGTCCAAGGAATTAGTCTGAACACCTACTCTATTATTAGCAGTAGACTAAACCCAAGGAGATCCTACTACAAATTCCCAAGGTGTGTTCCACAGAACACTGATTCTATCACTTCTACCAATAAGTGTCCCAAAGTAAAGTTTTTAGACATTAGTGTATTGATGTAAATTTCATAAAGAATTACACACTACTGAAACTAAATGGTACAGTATATATATATCCTTGGCTGGGACTTCCCACCTGTATGATTCTACTGCTTCTGTCAGACTTCTCTCCCTCTCCCTCTCCCTCTCCCTCTCCCTCTCCCTCTCTCTCTCCCTCTCCCTCTCTTTCTCCTTCTCTCCTTCCCTCCTTTCCTCCCTCCCATTGTTATAATAGAGGATGGAAGGCAGGGTGGGAGAGAGTTAGTAAATGACTTGTATAAGAACCTACTTTTGAATCCTTATGTCTGTAGGTGTCTGTCTTTCTCTTTGTCTCCTCTTCCCCTCTCAAATTCTCTCTGCTCTATAAAATAAAATGGGGGTAGGGGAATGGCCCCCAGGAGCCTGCTAGCATTCACTGAGCCCTAACAGTACTGCTCAAAGTTCATAGAACACCTGTTTTCTCGGTGCTCCTGGGTCCATATTCATAATAAAGTGTGCACTCTACTGGATGAGCTATCTACTGAGAGAGAGAGAGAGAGAGAGAGAGAATCTATTCCCCTTAAAGCTTCTGAGAACACTCCACAAAGATATCTTGGAGAGATCAATAACTGACATGAGAATATATATATATATGTGTGTATGGATATATATATATCATATACCTTAAGAAGTATTTAATCAAGCATAACTGATAGCTAGAGGATAGGACAGAGAGCTTCTGAAAACTTATCCATAATTATGAACACTGTAGATATGATGGGAAACAAGACATGTGTTGCCATCCCCAAATGAACTTCACCAACTGAAGAATATACTTACAGCAGTGTGGAGTGCAAACATTCATGCAGCAGGGTATGCCATGGCCAGAAAAAGCAATGGCTCATGGGTACATGAATTAATGACTGGATACTGGATACATGGTTATATGTGTGTGTGGATATAAATATATATATATATATATATATATATATATATATATATATATATACAGATGGATGGGTAGCTGGAAGAAAAGGGATAAGAGGGGACAAGCAGAGATGAAAGTCAATTAAAGTAAACCATAGCAAAATTCTGAAAATGATCAATGAAAACATCATTTTCCAAAGGGGATATTGAAGGTATCTTGGAGGAGGTGACATTTATTTTTGGCTTGTGGAGAAACACAAATTGATCATTTAAGTGGAGAGAATTCAATTTTCTGATTACTTTCTCAGTGTAAATGTTCTTTCCCATAATTTCACCAGTTGAAAAGAAAACTTTCTTTTGTCGCCACTATGTCACTTCCCATTTTCCACATTAAGTTGTGAGCTCTCCCAGTATCTGGATTGCACCTTTGCTCTCAGCATCCCCGGTGCAGAGCATAAAAGCCCGGCAGGAAGTGTGTTCAGAGCTGTAAGCAAATTAATAAATTTTTTATTAACCACAGTGGTAGGTAGACTAGAACACTGTCTTTTCATAGGTCTTTACTAAAACCAGGTAGATTATTTTATTTTTTAAGTAAACACCGAAACCGGGAGATAAATGTGTTTTGGTAACGCACAATTTCACACGGTTTTCCTTTTTCTCTTTTTACCTACAGGAGAATGCAGTTGTCATGAAGGCTTTGCCCCTGACCCAGTTCACAAACACCTGTGTGTGCGTAGTGATTGGGGACAGAGTGAAGGGTGAGTGGCCAAGGACATCATGGCAGGGACAATGAACTACCCTCTAAAACTACTTTACAAAGAGGATCATTTCTCAACAGCAGTCAGATTCCTTCAAAGTGAATGGGAAGTGAATCCTGTTTCCCACTGGATCCCATTTTAGTGTTAAATACACATGCTTGATGAATTTACTTGATTCTTCAATAGTAAGTGATTATTTTAGAGAACAATCTTCAGAAGATTCAATCTCCTGAACCATAAGTAATTAATAAACATTTCTTTAAATGCACTGAAAGAAAAGAGACTCAAGTATTTGTCCACAAACTCCCTCTAAAAGAAGAGAGGGAATTAAAATTCTTACGTAATGGAGACATTTTCAATATTATAAATACCCTTATGCAACTATTACATCTATGGAATTTAATTGTTTTAAAGTGTTTTTGAAGCAATGTCCAAATGAGAATTTCTCCTGTTTCTAATACCATCTCGTATCTCCTTTTCTTTCCACAGACCTTGGCCTTACACAACACTAGAAAGGGGCTATGATCTGGTGACAGGGGAGCAAGCCCCTGAAAAGATTCTCAGGTGAGATGATGGTCCTATTGAGACTAATGTTAGGAATGGAGAAAAGTCTGACTGGGCGGCATTGTTGTACATCTTCAGTCAATGTGTCTATGAACCTCTGCTCTGCAGTAGGTACAGAGGGGATCTCATTGGCACAAATGTACCATCATGGTTCATTTTGTTAGAGGAACCTAATCCCCACTTACCTGACATTTAGACTTATAGATTCAGATCTTTGAACTGGCAGAGACATTACTGATTATTTAGTCCATTGGTTTAAAACATGTTTTATAACCGTAGAACCTCTTCTGACTACCTCTATGCAATCTTGTGTGAAACTTCAATTTTAAACTAATAAAGACACACAACAAATTAAGTGGCAAAGCTAGAAATCAGATTGTGGTTGAAACTGGTTCTGAAGACATCCTTTTTAACATTTGTGCATTCTGTCCCTGCTGACTTAGCTGTAACTTTGTGGAAAGAACTCTGTGGGATACCAGGACTGCTTAGGAAAGAATAGTTGAAATAGTCCCAGTCCTCATAAAACTCAGATTATTTAAGTTAAGACCTGTGTTCAAGAAAAGAAAAGTAATGTAAAATAATGTGTGGACTAAGCTGATAATAGATTTGAGAAATGACCATCCAAGCCTGTGTAAAATTTGTCAAAAGAGTGTCTAAGAGAATGCAAGATGTTCAGTTTGGTGGGGAATTGCTAAGTGATCATCTTAGAAGGGATGGGAGGTGGGGCCCCTATTTTCATTTCTCTCTGCTTCTCAGGGAGTCCCCCAATGGAAACTCTTACATTGCAGGTCTACTTTCAGCTTGGGCCAAGGACTCTGGCTTCCGGTCAGCAAAAGCTTTGTGGTTCCACCAGTGGAGCTGTCCATCAACCCCCTGGCCAGCTGCAAGACTGATGTGCTTGTCACAGAGGATCCGGCAGATGTCAGGTAGGGAATTCATCTTTTGTATGCTATAGCAAGGATTTTTGGAATGCTTGAAAGTCCTCTGTTGTAGAATCATATCGTCTGTAAAGAAGATCTCATCTCATTGAAGAAGCTACCTAAAATAAACACTGTCGAATATGTCGTTCTTCACACTCCAGAATTGCCCTCTGTTGTGCACATCAGTGCCTTAAATTTCAGCACTATTACTTTCTTTTGAGGTTTATATAATATTTCACAGAGACTCATTCTAGGATCACTGTTGATCTCATAAAAGACGTTAGTCTATTGGAGAATCATGAAGGTGAGAGATTAGAGAATGAGATGTTTTCTTTTGTGATTATACTGGGAACAGACTTTGTACTAATTCATAGATTCTAAATGTCCAAGAAATAAGTGTTTCTTCCTTATTATTGAAAAGATAAAGATTTCAACTTTTCTTACACCTTTCCACATTATAGTTAGCTTCATTATAGACTTACTCAACTGTGTTCCAATCTGTTGCCTGCATATCATTCAGTCCCATTATATGACAAATATCTTAGGATCAAAGAAAATAACTTGTTTAGTTTTTTAATCCCTAGTCCCCAGTACATATTGGACATCTACAAAGCATGTATTGATTTAATTAAATCTGTGTTTGGACATTGGCACTTTCCAGTGGAGGGGTTTGTGTTTTTTACTTTACACACCCAGTTTGACTTGGGAGAGCAGTCTAGAAATTTAAAGGCTACCAAAAAAGTACACTTTATTTTTACTTTTGAAACTGGACACGTGTATTGGTTCCTTTGCAGGAACTTGGACTCATAGTTTTCTTCCTAGAGATTGTTCATTCTATGAGTGTGAAACTCTTATAGCGTTATTTTGAATCAAGAGGTTGTCAGAATGTGTATGACATCTTGATAGAAAGCTCCTAATATTCATCTCTCCTGCTTTGCATTTTTTTTATTATTCCCTTCTCAACTTTTTGTGGAGGCGTGGACTTAATGTGATTTTTCCTCCACTTTTTTTTTTCTTGGATAGTTCTCAAAAGAGGTTATTTTGAAAACAATAGGTTACTAAACATATAACATTTTGGGAAATGAAGTGATAATAACAAAGGTTACTAAAAAGGATTAAGATGGCCTCACCAGAACACATACACAGGGATTGACTTGTGGCAGATCACCATTTTTTCTACTTTCCATAGAATAAAAGTGAAGAAACTGTAAAACACTTGCTGAAGTTTCTTTGCATAGCATATTTTAAAGATGTAGCAAAGAACATTTTGTTGAAAGAATATTCTTAAAAATAGTTACTGTTCTTGCATGAAATCAATTTAAGAAAAAGTCAGGACCAGGTGGTGGCGCACCTGGTTAAGTGCTTACATTACAGTACGAAGAACCCGGTATCAAGCACCTGGTCCCCACCTGTAGGGGGAAAGCTGCACCAGTGGTGAAGCAGGGCTGCAGGTATCTTTCTGTCTTTTTCCCTTTCTGTCTCCTCTTTCTCTCTATCACTATCTAATAAATAAATACATAAATAAATAAATAAATAAATAAATAAATCATCTTGCAACTGGGGTGGTAACTTGAGTGACCGAATGCAGTACTGACACAGACACACAATTCAGTCCCTGGCACCACAATGTTAGAGTAATATTCTGAGCCTCTCTCACTAATAAGTGAATCAATGTTTTTAAATAAATATTTGTGCTGTCTTTCCTTGGAAATTATATACTGTTGACATTTAAACTATAGTTTGAATGAAGCTCTAAGTGTCATAAGTGAGGATAATAGCACAATGGGATGAACATATCTGTGTTAGAATACCACCTCCACATTATACAAAGTCTGATGCTGGCAAATTTTAGCTTGTTAAGTTTGTATTTATTTGGAGAATTGGTTAACAGAGCTTTCCTCATCTTATACAAGAATAATAACTCACATCCATTGATTCTTTCCTATCTGCAGAACACTTTACCAACATCATCATAGTATGTTCTAATCAGCCCCACAAGGTGATTCTGTTAGTAACTTTATTTTCATTTAAAAAAAAGGTGAGGCATTAGGGTAAAATTTGCATTATTAAGTGATGTAACCACATTTCCATCCAGCTCCAGACACAATGTTTTAACTATTTCATGGAAATGGCACCCCAAAAGTTATTGCAATGATTAAATAATTATTATTTAATAAAATTTATTATAATAATTAAATGATACTAGTACATAAAATATTCTCAGTGTTACATGACATCAATGTAAAATCAGCTGGACTCCTATTGCATTAGAGTTCATCTAGGAACTGGTGATGGTGGAGAAGTCAGATTTGGGGAGATTTAGTTCTTTGCCATGATCCTCAGAACAATAGTGATCCATAGCATGTCTACATTATTTTTTTCTGCTCCAAAATGAATTTTGTCATGACAAGTCAGCCAAAGAGGGATCCAGAATATCAGCCAACCTACAGTGACACTAAAACATCTTTGGGAATGTAAAAGCAATGAAAAATTGGTGGCGATAAGCCTAAGTGCTAGAATGTGTTTTGGGGAAAAATATGTATTTGAGATGAATACTTAGAATTATTAATTATTTAGCTATAATTAAGTGCTTTGGAGAAAGTGAACCCAAATGCCCTGATTTGCACTTAGGGGTGTGTGACACACTGATAATGAGCATACAAAGGAACCTTGCTGGAAATAAACTCACACTTAAATTTGGAGCTAAGGGATGGAATGAGTCCTCACTTGGCTCTGTTAATGAAGGAGTAAAGTGACCATCTGAGTCTGTCAGTCATTGCTAAACGAGTGAAAACGTTGGTCTGCAAAGGCACCTGCCTTTATAAGTGTCAAAACATAACTCTTGAAATGTAGTTCGAGCTTCTGACAGATAAATTTTAAAAATCTATAATTATTATGGCTTTTATTACTATAATAAAAAATTTTCAGTCTCATAAAAAATTAGTAGGAATGGGTGTGAATAAATTGCAAGGGACTTGACCCAATCACAGTTACATGTGTATGAATACCTTCCTACTGACAAAACTGTGTCTGGCTATGTAGAGGGTCTGCTTTCACCAAGTTAGTGGACAGCAGACTTGCTCCACAAACCTCTGAGCTGCTGCTTTGAAGAAATGGTGTACAAGTATTTAAAGAATAACACTTTGATTACAGCAATAAATTATTATCCCAGTTGGGGTGCCCACATGCTTTTGTGTGAACTTAAAGCAATTGCAGACACCCTTTTAAATCTTCCCATCATCTTATCTCACACGTTCCCAATGGTTTTACTGCAAGAGTGGATAAAGGACTGTAATCATCACCATTCAAAAGAATCTGGGCTATATTAGTTCAGCTTCCCAACCTGCACTAATAAACCTTGTTTGATATGACATAGCTCAGGGAAGCATATCCTGTATGTTTAAAGAATTAATAAGTTCCAGTCAGATAATATGTTAGAAATTAATAAATAATAGATCTTAATTATAGATAGCCAGTAATATGTCATAGAACCACATGAGGGATATTGAAGAAAGACTGTGGAAAAGCAAAGTTAGAAAGAATAAGATAACCATTCCAACAGTATTAAAAATGAAAATCTAAAGGTGCCTTGTAAGTTCCTTACTTTTGTAATCAGTGATAAATTATTAGCAAAATAGGGATTCACACTAAAGGAAATAGAGCAAGTTAGCAACAAGAGTTGCAGTGTTCTACCCATCTGATGGCTAAATATAAAATCACTTATGTTAACAAATTTTAATGGAACAACTGGAATTAATTTTTGTGTTAGTGATTTAACATTAATTTACAAAACCATAAAATTACAGGGATATAATTCCATACCATTCTCACCACCAGAGTTCTCTGTTCCCATCCCCCTCCACAGGAAATTAAAGTAGTTCTCCAAGGTCACAGATACAAGTTGACAATTATTTCTATATTTATCTATCTATCTGTCTATTTTTTGCCCATTTTTTTCTATGGTGATGCTTTCTCTTCTTTTTTAAATTTTTAAAAAAAATTTTATTTATAAAAAGGAAAACACTGACAAAAACAATAGGATAAGAAGGGTACAACTCCACACCATTCCCACCACCAGAACTCTGTATCCCATGCCCTCCCCTAATAGCTTTCCTTTTCTTTATTCCTGTGGGAGTATGGACCCAGGGTCATTATGGGTTACAGAAGGTGGAAGGTCTGGCTTCTGTAATTGTTTCCCCACTGAACATGGACTTTGACAGGTCAATCCATATTCCCAGCCTGTCTATCTATTTCCCTAGTGGGGTGGGCCTCTGGGGAATTGGGGCTACAGGACACATTGGTGGGGTCCTCTGCCCAGAGAAGTCTGGTTGGCATCATGATAGCATATGGAACCTGGTGGATGAAAAAAAAAAGGTTAACATATAAAGCCAAAAAAATTGTTGACTAGTCATGAACCTAAAGGCTGGAAAAGTTCAGATGAAGAGTTGGGGGTGGGGGTCTCCATTTTATAGATATTTAGTAGGCCTATTTGAGTTATATAAAGAGCCCATGATTGTATAGTTTTGTTTGTTTGTTTGTTTGTTTTTTCCTGAGCTTGACATATGATGTGCAGGTGGATCCAAGTTATTGGTTAGGGAGATGATACTATGGCTGGAAAAGTGATCAAAAAGCTGGATCAGGGAAGAGAGTAGCTCCCAAATATGGGAAATACATATTTATACAATATATATAAATATTGTTGACTGTAAACCCCACTGATTTGATGTGATTTGAGGCCCATATTCTGCTTAGTAGCCTATGTGACTTCTGCATGTAGATCTGAGCTCACATTCTGTGGTCATGAGTAGGAATGTTCCAAGCTGCCCCAGTTTCAGGACCCATCTTCCTCACGTGGAACATAATAAACTATATTTGTTAATGATACATAAAAGCAGAGCACAGTTAAACTACTGGAGTTCATATCCCAGCTCTCCCACTTGCTTACTGCATGAGTTTTTCTGCTGAACTTTGTGTCTCTCTCTGTCTCTTTGTCTTTCTCTTTTTCTCAATAATAAGCTCTCCATAGCATATAAGGTAATGGTCAAAATTAAATTGGCATAACTCATTGTAATGCACTGACTTTGGCATGTGGTGAATTATCTAGGAACATTGGTGATTGTGATTATTATAGGATATCTTGTAGGAGCATATTTTTATTCTATTCATCTTAACTATTTTCTCTTTCTTTTGATGAAAGTCGACCTCCAATTTATGATGTATTTTAAGTCAGTAGGGTCTTTGTATTGGAAATTCACATACATTTTTTTCATAGACCTAAAGAGGACATAAATAAACATATAAAGTATAGGAAATATAGACACCTCCTTGGTGGTAGGCCTAGTGGCATTATGAATCTGGAGGTATTGGCAGAATTAATTGAAAGACACATGCAGTTTATAGATAAGCGCTTTGGGGAAGAATAAAGGAAGAAAAAAATTAACCAAAGGAACTAGAAAAGTATTTGCAGAAGAGAGAACATTGCAATTAATCTTGAGCTGCAGGTAAAGTTTGGCTTTGTAGAATCTAAGGTGGGAGGGAACACTTTTAAGTCTCAGAGGCAAAGGGACCAAAGAAAAGAACTCTCCCCTGGAAAGTTCCCATTCTCTAGTATGTTCCAGCAGGAACCTATTGGAAATGATATTTTTGGCTTCTGAAAAACTAATGATGTCAGCTACAAAGGTGGAGAAGCCAGGTCTAGTTAAATTACATATTGATTCTTTAAAATTCTAGAGCCTTAGCTGTGCCCCTCCTGAGTGCCAGGCACTGTGCCAAGGACCATAGGAATCCACAGGTTACTACGGCCCACATTTGCTTTTGGGAAACTCATGGTAAAACAAGGAACATGGAAAAAGAGAATGGGGGAGTCAGGCAGTAGTGCAGTGGGTTAAGCACATATGGTGCAAAGTGCAAGGACTGGCTTAAGGATTCCAGTTCGAGCCTCTGACTCACCACCTGCAGGGGGGTCGCTTCACAGGCAGTGAAGCAGGTCTACAGGTGTCTATCTTTCTCTCCCTCTCCTCTCTCTATTTTCTCTCTATCCTATCTAACAAGACAATCTCAAATAACAACAATAATAACTACAACAACTATTTAAAAAAAAAGGACAACAAAAAAGAGAAAGAGAATACCCCGAGAGATAAAATAAAAGATACTCTTGGAGAGAGAAGCATAACAAATCAGATTTATTGCTACAGACTGGGTATTCTTGACATTCTTACCTAGAGCAGGTTCTTAGGAGTTAGATATGAGAATAACTACTATAGTTGGAATAATAATCATCCACCAAAAAAAGGTTTTAGAGCACCCTTAGTAGTTTTTCTATGATCTCAAATCAGTGAAAATGAATGGTGAGATACTGTTAGTTCCTGCACAGTGATGAAAGAATAGTGGGATATCAGAAAACCAGCTAGCTCTGCTTACTTAGTGACAGTTCTCACATTGAATTAGTTCTGAATAGAGTTAAGAATGATTCTTTCTTCCTTTGATTTATCAGTTCTAAGCATTAAGAATGTACTCACTTAGAAAAGAAAAGAAGGCAGGACCATAGGAAAAAAAGGGCAAATATATATAGAGAGACAGTTATAGAAATTATATTCAACCTATGTGTGTGGCCTGTGGGGAACTGTAGTTTCCAATGGTATGGTAACCTAGAGATCTGGTGATGGGAATGGTGTGGAATTATACCTCAGTTATCTCATAATTTTGTAAATCAATATTAAATTACTAATAAAATTATTTTTTAAAGTTACTTATCCCCTCCCCCAAAAAAGAAAGAAAAAGAATGTACTCAGCATTGAATATATGCCAGGCTAGGTATTCAAGGTAGAAAAATACTGACTAATGAAATAAATAAAATTAAAACCTCTATTAAATAAGATAACAGTTCAAATAAAAACAAGAAATGATTTGTTACATTGAATAGAATTGGGAAAGCTTCTAGATGGAGAAGAGATACAGAGGCAGGTTGATCTTACCTGGGCTATAGGAAAGACCTCATAGAAGAGAGGACCTTATCCCAAATTATGAAGTATTAGCAGAAAGCCACTAAGTTACTGGTTGTCAGATTGTCCTTCCTAGATCAATGGCACCAATATCACTCAGAAGCTCATTAGAAGGCAGATTCTCAGGGGGGGGGAGGTGGTGACACACCTGGCTAAGTGCTCATATTACAGTGCACAAGGGCCCAGGTTCAAGCCCATGTCGCTACCTGCAGAGGAAAAGTTTTGTGAGTGGTTAAAGAGGACTGCAGGTCTCTGTCTCTCTCTCTCTCTCTGTCTCTCTCTCTGCGTCCCCTTCCCCTCTCAATTTCTCTGTGTCTCTATCCAATGAGAGAGGGAGAGAGCGAGAGACAGAGTAAGAGAGAGAGAGAGAGAGAGTTATTTTCAAGCTGCATCTGTGGTAAATCAATAACCACCAAAAATGTCAGATCCTAAACTTTGAAATATTGCCTAATTGGGTGTTGAAGGGAAGGGTCTTTGAAAATATTATTAAAGATCTTATGAGAGATTAATTATATTAGATTATTTGGGTGGGCCCAAAAATACCCAAATATGTATCCTTATGAAAGAGAAGCAGAAGTATATTTGACACACATAGAAAATGATGTGAAATAAATGATAGAGATGCAATTGATGTAACCATAAACCAAGGAGTTCTTATAGCTACAGTAAGCTACAAGAGCAAGCAGTCTCCTTGAGAACCTCTCTTGGTGAGTACAACCTTGATCAACACATTTTTGACCTACCAACACTGATTTTTTTTTTTTACTTCTGTTTAGTATTAATTACTCTTCCTTATGAGGTATTATTATAGTTGGAAAATAATATACTATCCAAGGCTTTCAAAAACATATATTTTAAAGGTATAGGTCCAGCATTCTGGTTTAACAAATGCTTCCGTGCCTAATAGTTGAGTTTAAAGGTATAGGACTAGCATTCTGGTTTAACAAATGCTTCAGTGCCTAATAGTTGAGTACTAAAATATTCAGTCGCAAAATGTGGTAAAGTCCATATTGTTTATAGACAACAAACAAAAAAATGTAAGGGTTTGAAAAGTCTACAGTAGCAGTGGCTTTTGACTCAGCAATACTTATATAAATAATATTAATGAAATTATATATTCATCTCTTTTCCCCTTACTCTCACGGCATGTGTGTGTGTGTGTGCATGTGCCTGTGTGTATTTCAGTATAAATCAACTCAGAGAATATGGATTCCTTACCGGGGGGGATGTTACTAACATAGAGATGGACTTCTCTAGCTCTCATTGTATGGAGTCTCAACCCATTATGCTTCTTCTGCTTTCTTAGTTTTCACCAATTGTTCACACAAATGTTTCTTTTTTTATGGAGCAAAATAATTTTACTAGGCAACCTATTTATTGTTGGAAACAAAGAAGGGAGTTTTGGGCAAAAAGAGAAGTGAAGACTCTGGAATTAGATTGGCCAAATTTGAATCCCTACTCTACCACTCACCGACACTGACTAAATTTCCTAAACATTTTGAGACTCAGTTTCTAGAACATCTGGGAAAAATAATTGCTTATAACATCCGTTATTTTTGAGAATCAATTGAGGTTACACATTTCAACTTTGTCTCTTAGTCATAAACAATAAAGATTAATGACTAGCATGTATTGAGTTGAGGCTATGTATAAGCCCCCAATCTAAGCATTTTACACAGGAATTTTCACTCCTTACAACAACACAGTAAAGGAGTTGCTATTAATTATAGATGAAGAAATTGATTCACAAGAAGTTTAATTGATTTGTTCAAGTTATTATGGGTAGTGTGCAACAGAATAGAAATTTGAACTGAGCTGTATGGTGAGTGCTTAGTTGATGTAGTAGGGTTCGTTATGTTTTATAGGGTAGATTTTATTTTTGCCATAATTTTTGTTGGACACTTAGTTCATTAAGTGGATGTAGCAGTCCATTCCATACTAATGGAAGATGAAATATTTAATTATGGAAGAAGGAGGCTATGGGTATTCTGAGAGGGATCATGCCTGGCACCTGAAGCTAAATTCATGGAATTTGGATATTTAAATTTACTGCCCAGAACCACTTCCCTTCCTTCGTTTAGATGAATTAAATCCTTTTGAGAAGTATCATTGTGGAACAGAAATACTCTAAACCCACATCTAATCACAGTCTGCCTGCCTGTCACTCATCCAGTGAGCCTGGAGACATATATATTTATTTCTATTTTAGTTTAGCGATCATAATAAAAGTGAAGTCTATTAGGATAAGTTTCTGCCCAGGCTCGGTAAATCTCTTCAAATACAGTTCAGCACAAGATTTCTGTTAGTCTTTGCCACAGGGGAGGCTAGTGCAGTTCTGGGAGAGGGCTACAACACAGCATCTGCAAAATGAAACTCAAATGGAGTCTTTGGAATATAAATATTGAAGTGACTCAGGTTGGATAAAGGGGACCAGTTAGCTAAGCTTCTCTTATACATGCAGGAGACGATAAATTATTAAAGCTTTAATAAATGTAATAATAAATATTTGATGTTGAATTATAGAAGGCTTTGCAGACACATTGAAACTGAGAAACGACTTGTTATATCTGCATTAGTAGCTAAACACTTTTCAAATGGGACTTCCAATGTTGAAATGGGACTTCTAATACTGTAACAGGACTTTTAATGTTGAAATGGGACTGTAGTTCTTCAGATTAAAAGGAAAAAAAGAAATAGGAGATGAGTGTATGACTTGAGAGGCAAGTATACCAAGTGGATTTTCCTAGGTTTCAGTCCTGACTCCATATTAAAGACATTGTTAAAGACATTTGGAGCATGCCTTGCAGGGTAAATAAGAACCTTCCACACAGCTTTTCTTATGTGGTCCATAAAGCCATCTTGCAAGGCCAAGGATATTTTTCTATTCCCATTTCACAGGTGAGAAAGCTCACATTTTATTTTATTTTATTATTATTTTTTTATTTATAAAAAGGAAACACTGACAGAGCCATAGGATAGGAGGGATACAACTCCACACAATTCCCACTACCAGAATTCTATATTCCATCCCCTCCCTTGATAGCTTCCTTATTTTTTAACCCTCTGGGAGTATGGCTCCAAGGTCATTGTGGGATGCCGTAGGTGGAAGGCCTGGCTTCTGTAATTACTTCCCTGCTGAACATGGCCATACTCCTAGCCTGCCTCTCTCTTTCTCTACTGGGGCGGGAATCTGGGGAAGCAGAGCTCCAGGACACATTGGTGGTGATATCTGTTCATGGTTGACATTATGTTAGTATCTAGAACCTGGTGGCTGAAAAGAGAGTTAAGATATAAATCCAAACAAATTGTTGACTAATCATGAACCTAAAGGTTGGAATAGTGTAGATGAAGAGTTGGGGGAGGGAGTGTCTCCATCTTGTAGATACCTAGTAGGCATATTTTAGTTATATTCCAAAGGGCCTATGTCCATACTAGTTACTCTATGCTACACCTGAGGAATATAGGCCCTGATATTGGGCAGCTTGGAATGTTCTTACTCATGACCACACAATGTAAGCTCAGACCTATAGGGATGCAGAGGTCACATAGGCTCCTATGCTGAATATGGGCCCCAGATCACATCAAATCAGTGGGGTTTACAGTCAATAATATTTATACACCTTTCCCATATTTGGAAACTACTCTCTTTCCTGATCTGGCTTTCTGGTCCTTTTTCCTACTATGGCATCATCTCCCCAGACAATAACTTGGATCCAACTGCATATCAGATTTCAGGCTCAGAGGAAAAAGAAAAAAGTAAGAAGGAAAGAAAGAAAGAAAGAAAGAAAGAAAGAAAGAAAGAAAGAAAGAAAGAAAGAAAGCTTACATTTTATGTCCTTAAGTGGAACAGAAGGTGAGACCTGGAATTTTAACAAGATGTCTGATCTCTTTATCTTTTTACTGTTTTATTATAGAAATAATGTTTTATAAGACAGTTATTGTCACATGAGTACAATTTCTTATCTCCCCATGATACTTTCCTGCATACCACTCTCATTACCACTTAAATCCTCCTCTATCATCATGCACGGGGTCCCCAATGCCCTCCAAAGACTGTTTTTCCTACCTTCACCCTACCACAAGAGTCCTTGAATTTCCTGCGATAGACCACACCTAATCCAAGTTTAATCCCATGTTTTCCTTTTATTTCATTGTTTCTTAAATTCCACTTATAAGTGAGATCATATGGTATTTATCCATGGTGCAATATTACTTAGCTATAAGAACTGCTGTAGCCCCAAGACCAGTGAAATAGTTCACTTGGTTTGTTCTGCTTTATATCTTAATGCTTTTCAGCCACCATGTTGCAGATGCTACCATGACACCAGCATGACTTTCCTGGGCAGATGACCTCACCAATGTACCCAGGAATCCCACCTCCCCTGAGTACTACTCCACTATGGCAAGATAGAAACAAGCTGGGGGTATGAATCGATCTGACAATGTCCATGTTCAGTGGAGAAGCAATTACAGAAGTCAGACCTCACACCTTCTGTACCCCATAAAGATCTTTGATCCATACCCCCAGAAGGATAAAGAACAGGGGATGGGATCCATATCCCATCCCCTTCATTGGATATGGAACTCTCGTGGTAGAAATTGTATGAAATTTTACCCCTCTTATCCCACAATCTTTTCAATCATTATTAAATCACTGATAAAAACAAATTTAAGAAAATAATATATAAAAATAATAAAATAACTGATTAAATCTTATCCTTTGATTGCAAGTCTTACCTCTCTGCCCATCATCTACTATGCCTTCCCCATTTGCTTTGTGGAAGCCCTTTCATCTTTCACTTCTCAGAATGTTTTTGATTCAGGGGCTAGAAACTTGATTCTTATTACTTTAATTACAAGTGTGTTGGGAGGATGCCATTTGATGAATGGGAGATAGCCTTAGTTATAGGGATAAGGGAAATTAAGGACATTGAATGACAATATGGTCCTGCCTTTCCTATCTACATCACTCATTTATAGTGTTTCTCACCTCCTATACCCATGCTACATCTCTCTCCCCACTTCCCTTACCCACGTGAGAGGTATGAGTTCCAAGACTTATTTGCTATTACTGTCCAAGAGTGAAGGTTTCAGATTAAAAACTCTAAGAGAAGAAATCTTCTGGCTTTGCATGGGCTAAGAGCTTACTTCCAGATGAATCATCTATAGTTAGAAGCCAGAATTAGAAAGCATAGTCACAGTCATGGCAGGAATCAGGGTGGACCATGGGCTTAACATCAATTCCAACCCATGTCTTCACATTTCTTCCTAAGGTTCTGTTTATTTATCCACCTTAAATATTGAACTTAGTCTGAGAGGGCAGATATCAGGCATCTTATGTAGCAACTCAGATAATTGGGTTAGGGCTGCCTAGGGTTATCTGTTGGGAAGATTTCTGAGGCTAAAGAGTGACTCAGCTGAGAAAAGTGTCATGATCAGTGTATAATCCCTGCCTTTGGAGTCATTTTGACAGAGGGATCAGGTATCTGGAATCATTGAACTTTGTAATGCTTAGTGGTCCTCATTTTGCCTCTGATGGTTGAAGACAGCACTTTACTATAAAATGAAGAGAAATTTTCTGATGCTAAAATGCAAGAAGATAGTCATGTAACAGAAAGATTGGAGAATGCATTTTAAGTGGAATTGTTTTATTCCATATAACTGTTTTTATTCACCGATCTGCTGTCACAGGGAGTATATTTGGATAATCTCATCTTGTTGTCTCTGAGTTCCCTAAAATAGATTTCTGGCTTGAGGCAGAGTTGATGCCACCACATTGGTACTTCCTAGAGGCTGTCTGACACACTCCTTGTCACTTGTAATGTTTTAAAACTGGAGCACTTAAATTTAAGCAGTAAACAAAACACTCATATCACAGGGACCTTGAACTGAATCTTAGAATCCCATGCTTCAACAATTAAATGACCTTCTAGTCATTTATTCCAGCCCCTGCAATCACAAAGATGATTCTGATTTTGTTTTACTATGATTTTAATGAAGTAACATTGCATTTTAATGTAAGTTTCAGGTATGCGCCATGATAGATCTCCTATATTTTAAGTTTGCCACTAAAAGTCCAGTTATGTCCTTCCCCATGCAGTTAATCTCCTTTCTCCTTTTCTTTCTAATAATCACTAATTTTGTCTCGTAATATAAATTTTAACTGTTCTTTCATTATTTCATTTCTTTTTATAATACATATTAATGTCTTTCTCAGCAGTGATTTAGTTTGTCAAGCATAATGCCCTCCAGGTAGGGTAGTCCTAAATTGATAGACCCACCCTCTGCCTGCAGGTATCTCCTCCTATAACCTTTTACTGTGCTACTTGCCTAGGTCTCACAATATCTCCTTAGAAATCCTGACCTTACCTAAACAAGCAAGGGTTTGGACCATATAAATGGTGCCCTGAGATTTGTGATCATCAATATAATATAATATGAACTAAGATCCACTGTTTCCCTTAGTGTAACTTATTCTGCCAGTTGAATATTGTCATGCATCGCTTAACAACATTTCACTTAAAGATGGACTGCATATCTAACGTGGTCCCAGTAGACTCCTCCAAATAATCTAGGTGTATAGTCAACTAAACCATACACATTTGTGTAATTGTTCTCTATGACTTTCACAAAATAAGATCACCTTGAAAGCATTTATTGGAAATATATTGCACCTAGGTGACATAAAATACACTGGTTTCCCTTGTATTCAAAACTCTTATACACACATAAGCATATGTCAGTGCTCCCTGGTTACAAAAATGATTTGGATATTCCAGTTGGTAACTAATTGATTTGTATTGTATACATGCTTCCTTTTTTCTCTTATTAACCATCGAAACCAATATTAGAGAAGACTCCAACAGGAAACAGGTGGTGCTCAAGCGGGGAAGTGGTTTTAACAGTGACCTATTCACAAAGTTGGGGGTGAGTACTAGAACGGCAACAGAGATAAAAGAATAGGCAATACAGTGTGACAAGTGTCCTCATAGTGAGGATGAGATGATCAGAATATGGAGAGAATTCCATGACAGGAGCTACCTAATGGGAACTGTGGTCTTTTGTACAAGGATACAGTAAGGAAAACATTAAGAAATAAATGTCCCAACTTCAATCAACTGCTTTCTTCTAGATGTCTGCTAGAGACCCTAATGATTGACCTAGTGAGAAGTCAAAAAGAGTTCATTGAGGTAGTCTGCAAGAACAACTTCTGGAGAAGGCTAGTATGGTGGAAGTAAATCTAGGGGAGAACGTGTTTTTCAGATGCCTATAATGGGGAGATGAGAAGTTGGACCCATGTGTCAACAACTGTACCGTAAACCATTAGCACTCACCCCAATAAGGTGTTTATTTTTAATTATTCAATTTTAGGTGTAGAGGAGCAAATTAAAAAGTCCAGTATCCACTCCAAACCCTTCCGTCCTACCTTCAGAATGCCCACACTTCTCCATGTCCCCTGTGACCCCAGGTACAGAGACTCTAAAGTTTCCATGCTTTTGTGGTCCAGGAGGTGGCACAGTGGATGAAGCACTGGACTTTCAAGTGTGAGGTCCCAAGTTCAGTCCCTGGCAGCACAAGTACCAGAGTGATATCTGGCTCTTTCTTTCTCTCCTCCTATATTTCTCATGAATAAATAAATAAAATCTTAAAAAAAAAGATTCCATGATTTTTAACATTCACAGCACCCTAATATTCATGCTTATTCCAACATCTATTCTGATTGGATCATGCCCTGCTTTCACTGAAACTATGTAGAGTCCTCCTCCCTTAGCCTGTCCTACAGTCTCAGAATAAAATTTCCAAACTATCCCACCTGGTTCACATCAGAGTCTCAAAATCTAGCTACCATCCCCAGCTGTGACTGAGTACCCCACCATATTCCCATCTGTCACTTTCTCAAAGTGTCATACACTTTACTTGTTGTCTCCTTGCCTTTGCCAGTGCTGTCTCTGCATGAAATGTCCTAATACTCTTTCTTCCTATGTACCTGGCACACTACTGCTATCTATCACAACCTTGCAGAATTAACACTTCCTCTGTGCAACCTTTACATGACATGTTCTTCTTCCATCCGCCGGAATCAGAGACCCCTAATTTATCTGTTTGTGTTGCTAGAATAGCTAGCTCTTCCTTAGTAATAAAATAGCACATTGTCTTGCATTATAGTACATTATAATGAATATCCTCACTCAGCCTCCAAATGGAAGTCTATATGTTCCTGGATATCAAGGGATTAATCTTAGATATCTTTGTATTCTTAGGCCTAGACAGAGTAAATGGAACCAAGAAAGGATAAAGAATATTTTAGGGCTGGGGTGATAGCACAGTGGTAATGCAAAGGGCCTTTCATCCTTGTGTCACTAAATGTCCCCAGTACCATTATAAGTCAGAGCTGAGCACTGCTCTGAGGTGTGTATGTGTGTGTGACATTCTATGCATTTTAGTTTGACTGTGTTGATAACATGAAGATATTTTTACATTGCCAGTAAATTCTTCTTTTTAAGATTTTATTTATTGATTCATGAGAGTGATAGGAGAGAGAGAGAAAGAACCAGACATGTACCAGACTCTGGTACATGTGCTGCCAGGGATTGAATTTAGGACCTCATACTTGAGAGTCAAATGCCTTATCCACTGTGCCACCTCCTGGACCACATTGTCAGTAAATTCTTTAGCTTTAATTTTAACACGTTCCTGAGTACCACCAAATCCCCTTACATGTAAATACCCTTTATCATCAAACAGCCCCATACACACTTCCTCACAGGATTCACTGTGTCATGTTATGAAAATCCATATTGTCTGAGTGGGTCTCAATGACGCCATTATTTTGTTAGTAAAGGTAACACAAAAATTTGGGATGAGGGCTCCCTAATTTAAAGGGTTTGAGAAATTCTATGAAATTCATTTAAGTTACTACATTGATTTCCTTGGTGGCAGCTTTCCCATGTATACTAATATGTTAATGAGTGTCATGAATCTATAGTGAATGCATGTACAGGCTCCTGGGCATTGCTTAACTAAGTGCAACTTTAGGTCTGCCATCCCTTGAGACTGATTACACACAACACCTTCATCAGTCAGTCCACTGAAGTTCAGAGGCTGCCCAGATTAAGTGGAACTTCAGAGAAAGAGAGATTTGGTTTCTTGGGCGATTCTTTCATGGCACACAAGGTTCTTTGGCAGGGAAGAAGCTAATCTCTGCTGATACCCTTTTAGTCAGATTGAGTGGCGGAGCCAAGATGGCAACTTGGAGACAATATAGTACATGAGCTCCAAAAAGAAGCAGCTTTAAACCATTTTAGTGAAATTAGTAGGTCACAAATCTTGTCTATCTCATTAGCTTTGCATCATGCATGGGGCCCTAGCTGTGCAGAATTTGGATATAATGGGCATGCCTGGATAGTATTCCAAAAAGAGAACAAATTTGAAGTGAATGGAACTATAATCTAAGATTGTCCAGAATTGGTAGCAAAGGAAGTAGCAAAAGTTTTGAGGGAGGAGGTAAACGTCACAATCAATGCTTTGAAGCCCTTAGACTCAACACAGCATAGCTCTAGCACTGAATACCCTTACCCAAACCCCCAGCCTAACCACTCATCATGGGGAGAAAAGTGGGTTTCCCCAGTCTCTTGCCCCCTCTCTGCCTCTGTTTCCATGCTTGAAACACATAATAACTATATCAACAAAATATGATTATTACTGAGAATCAAGCAAACTGATCCATGTTATGCTTAGCACAAAAAAAATTAGCTATTATTGTCATTGCACCATGATGATGATTTATCTCAGACATTAATTCGTCACAGTAATTCCTCAATATGCTCTTCTCAAACCTTGCCTTTCAGAAGGGATTATTATTTGTGCTCTGTGTACATATCACTTTCCTTTTCTATGATTTTGCATTCAGAAAGTACTAGTAAGTGCATGATGATTAAATCATTGAGTGTGACTTGAAGATGCTTCTAAAAGGTTTAAGAGATGCGCAACTGAATTAACCACAATAGTTGGAATGTGAAAGTAACTCAAATATTTGTCTCTGACTGAATGGATAAGTGAAATATTGCCATATGCATGCAATGGAACATTATTAGCCTAAAAAGAAAACAGAAAAATGAAATTCTGACATTTGCTATAGCATGGATGAAACTTGGGGTCATTATGCTATATGGAACAAACCAGACAAATAAAAAGAGAAATACTATATGATCCCACTCTTTTGGGTACTTAGTGGAATCTAAGATCATAGTGACACAAAGTAAGCTGGTAGTTGCCTCGGTGTGAAGGGAAGGGAGAGAGTGTTATTGTTTAATGGTCTCAGAATTTCAGCTTTGCAAACTGAAACCCTGGAGCTGGGTGCTGATGATGGCTACAGGCATTCAATGCCATGAAACTACACAGTGAAGTGTCTAAGATGCTAAATTTTAGATTATGTATATTTGCCATATTCTTTAAAATGAGAGGGAAAAAGTGAATTGGTAAAAAATGAATACAAAAATAGGAGTTTCAGGAATTCAAGTCAGCTGTAAAACAAATGACTTATTTACATGAGACACTGAGTCTAATCCCTATACCCACCCCCAAATAATAAAGAGACTTTGCATGACTGTCACACAGACTATTTTATTTATTTGTTTATATTTTTTTCATTTATTTTTGCCACCAAGTTTATCACTGGGGCTCAGTGCTTACACAACAGGTCTACAGCTTTGAACCACCACTTTTTCTTTCTTTTTTGAAAAAGACAAGTCTTTGATTCCCAACCTACAGTAAGGGAAATTGTAGTGGCAGTGGAGTAGTGCTACAGGTGTCTCTCTTTCTTTCTCTCCTTTCCACTCCTTCTTTTCCTCTTTTTCAATTTCTCTCCATCTTTATTTGTGCTATCCTAGGTATGCCACCAACCCTTAGATAACATTCTTGGTGACTACAAGGAGAAGGGTGTCACTGGCTTCTAATGAGAGAGATCACAGGTGTTGCTAAGTATCTTATAGAGCACAGTTACTCCCTTTCCAATCAAGACTTGTTCAACTGCACATTTCAACTGTCAAGGTTAAAAAACCCTACCTAGCTTTAGTCCTTCTGAACTGTTGGAAATTTGAGGCTGAAGAGAAATGACTTTTCAAACTTCCTTTCTTTTCATTATGCCCTTGTAGAACTGGTCTTCCTGAATTTTCAAGGGGCCAGAGGCTGTAGTGCAGAAATGGAAGCATAAAGAAAAATGCTGACATGTACAGACTACCTTGGGAGACAGGAAGAAAAATTGCACACAAGAACCAGTCTGGTCCCAGGAATGAACATCAGTTTTGGACGTGTGAAGCCTTACCATGGGAGACTTAGGGGAACTCTGTAGACTCTAGCTGGGTTCTGTTTGTTTTGTGCTCTGGCTGTGAGGTGAGGAGGAGCATCATGGAAGATTGCCTGATAACAACCTGCTCCTCCAAAGTACATCAGAGATACACTCCCCCCACACTTTCCTCCATTCCCCACTCCTGCATCCTCCATGCTGTGACAGATTTTGAACATGAAAAAAAAAAAGTTTACAATCCCAGCCGGGCAGGCATAAATCGCAATGCTTCTGTGCAGCAGCCAAAGTCGTGACTTATGGCCCCATTGCCATGACAACAGGAGAGCAGGCTGCACACACACAAAAGTCCTGCTCCCTGCCTGACTGGCTTGTATGGACCCTGATGGAGAGGCAAGTGTTCCAGAGAAAAGATGTTTCTGTGAAACTTGCTGCCTATTTCTCTTGACTCAGTGGCCCAGAGAATGCCTTGCTTTTTCTCTCTTCCCTCCCCTATCCACAGGTTGTACCTCCTCTCTTCTGCATGGGTAGGTCTTTCTTTCTTCCTTCCTTTCTCTTTCTCTCTCTTCTCTCTCTCTCTCTCTCTCTCTCTCTCTCTCTCTCTCTTCTCTCTCTCTCTCTCTTTAAAAGGTTTGCACACTAGACCACAACCAGAGGAAGAAAAAACAGGTTGAGTTTGCCCAATAACTGAATTATAAGAGATAACACAGCACACCTACTGAGTCCAAATTCATCAGGCAGATGCTCAGCAGCTATTTCTTCCCCAGCTTGGGTAGATGTTTCTCTTGAGGTTTACACCCTGTCTTTTCCACCTGCTTTGTCAATGGATTCTTAGATACTTAAAACCTGCTTCAGAGTCTTTCCTTTATTTCCTTTTCAGGGAAGATTAAGGCCCCAAGAGTCTTTGTCTGACCCTGTCATCCCAGAGAGGTCTAGATTTCTCTCATGGGATGCTTCGGTCTTCTTATTTATAGTGTTCTTATTTCCTCCTGTCTCTTGTTCCTCTAAAGCCTTAGAACATGGACATCCCTTGCCTCTTCTTCTGGATGCCCTCTACTCATCCAGAGGAGCTCAGTATATGCCACTTCCTACAGGCAGTCTTATCAAATTTAAAAAATTCCACTTCCCCACAATCTTTACCATTCAGTACCACCTGAGTTCTGTTGCTTGATTCACAGTCCACTTCCTGAACTACAATTTCCTCTCCCTAGGCCAATGGTAGGGAATACCTGACTATATACACCCTACAAAATCAGTTGGTTTGGTCTTGGCAAAGCAGCCACAGGAAAGGTTCTAAATCTAACAACTCTAGGATCTTTTTTCCACAGCAACATTACGTCCTTATTCTTTAAGTTGAAAAAAGTGTAAGACCTGCAAGTGATGTTATAAATAGTCAATGTCCTTTGGCAGCAAAAAGATCTCCCACCCTTGTTTCAGGCACTGTTGTCACCTCCTCAATGCATTACTTGTCTATACTCTTTTTTTATTATTTTTTAAAAAATATTTATATAGTTAGTTCCTTTTTTTGTTGCCCTTGTTTTTATTGTTATAATTATTAGTGTTGTTGATGTTGTCATTTTTGGATAGGACTGAGAGAAATAGAGAGAGGAGGGGAAGACAGAGAGGGGGGGAGAAAGATAGACACCTGCAGATCTGTTTCACTGCCTGTGAAGTGACTTCCCTGCAGGTGGGAAGCCGGGGGCTCGAACTGGGATCATTAGGCCGGTCCTTGCGCTTTGTGCCATGTGTGCTTAACCTGCTGCGCTACCACCCGACTCCCGTCTATACTCTTTAACACCCACAATCTGATGCTCCACATGGGAGTAGAAAGGAAATTCTATTTCCCTTTCTGTGAGTATTTAGAGATTTTCTTCAGCATAGTGATGGTAATAAGCTCCATTTCATAAGCATATACTACTGACCAAGAGTTGAATCAGATGCTTTAAGGACACTATCTAATTTCATTGGCTTTTCAGTCTTCAGTGACATTTTTATATTCTCTTGCTGTTGTTGCTCCTGCTCTTGCAAATAAAGAAAGCAGGCTTCATTTAGATGCTAAGTTACTTCTCCAAGATCACAAAGATAACCAGTGAAAGAGTTAGCATCTGAACAGAACTCTACCTTTAGTTCTTATCCCTCACATCCCTTTCTTTACATTCTGCCAAAAGTGAGAGTGCATATGTTGACAAACTATGGGCAAGAAAACAATGGGGAATACCACTTGTTTTTCTATAGAAGGTTTTGGAACATTGTTCATTTATTTGTTTATATATTAGCAATGATTAACTTCTTTTGAGAATGGTAGGTAGTGTTGAGTAGTTACAATAAAGTAGGTATGACTCATCTAACCCAAATAATAATGATATTACATGGCATGACATGACATATATAATACAATATGATATATGATATAATATAATATAAAATAATATATAATTAGTACTTTACCAAGGCACTGCTCAATTCTAGCTTTTGATGGTGCTGTGGACTGAATTTGGGTTCTTTGATGTCTCAGGTATGAAAGTCTTTTCTGCATAATTATTATGTTATTTCCCCAACTCAGCCTAAATTATTTACCACCTGATCCTTTGATAAAAATGTCTGCCAGCCTCCATATTTTGATTTCAGTGTTTTGCTACTCAAAGTATGATCCTTGAAGAAGCTGTACTGCCATCCTCTGCTTATTATAAATGTAATCTTAGGCTGCAATCACAACAAACTGTCTAGATTGCATTTTAACAAGATTCCAAGTTGGTCCACTCACAAACTAAATATTAACAAACACTGCTCCCAAATAACCAAGTAGCCATGAACTTAGTAAAGTCTGAGAATCTTCTCTCTACCATTCATTAACATAGTGACCTTGGGAACATTACATCTCCATTTGCACCTCAGTTGCCTAACCCAAGAAGCAGCATGCTGCTACTTATATGATGGGATAGTTCAAGCAATCCAGCATCCAAATTCTGGCTCACAATAATAATTAAATTGTAATATGTCCTGTTATTAACATTCTTCTATTTCAAAAATAAAACCACCATTACCTAGAAGGAAAAATAGCCCATCTAAATTCACATAGTGATCAAATCAAAGATGAACATTAGGACAAAGGCTACAGGTTCTAAGTCAATATCATGACTCATTTTACTCCATCAGAATTATTAGAAATTACCAACAGGGGACTTATGTTTCCCAAATTACTAATGAGCTAAATGACCACAGGCAACTGTCTTCTTTGAGATTTGGTTCCATCTACCAAAACTGTGGATAACTGACCTCATCAAATTGTTATGAGGCCCACATGATTAATGGCCAATAACAGGATTAAGAACCAGCACAGGGCCTGTGATCAGGCCATGCTTAGTACATGACAACAAACATTTTTTTATTTATTTATTGGGGATTTAATGTTTTACACTTGACAGTAAATACAATAGTGTGTACATACATAACATTTCTCAGTTTTCTGTATAACAAAACAATCCCCACTAGGTCCTCTGTCATCCTTCTTGGACCTGTATTCTCCCCCCTCCCCCCAAGTCTTTTACTTTGGTGCAATATGCCAATTCTAGTTCAGGTTCTACCTGTAACAAACATTCTTGTTGTTGTTGTTGTTGCTGTTAATGAAAAAATTGTTGAAAAAAATATCATAGACAACAACTACACCAGAATAACCTGAAGAGATGTTCAGTATTTCTTTTGGCCAGCCACCGGGACTTGATAATTCAACTCCTAACTCAAGGCTTGAAACTGGAATCTGGGGATACAAAAATGAGTCTATTCTTGACTCCTCTGCTTGCTTCCTCTGAGCAGGCATCAGGCCCTTGCAGCACCTGGTACCTACAGAACTAGCAGAAAGTTGGCTTGTTAGAGCATCTTAATGGCCTACTCTTTAGCCAAAATGATTCTTAATAGAAAGCATTAGGGCTCCAGAGACAAGCAGAATCTGATTTAGTTCTCATTGTAACCCACTATTTCCAGAACTTTGGGCACCTTATTTAACCTTGATGAATAGCAAGATTTCTTATTAGTAAAGTCTGATAATTTTGCTTTCTCTGGATCTGCTTAAAGTCAAACAATTGACAGTTAATGATGCTGTGATCTACCTCAGTGCACACAAAAGTCAAAGTCACAAACTGTCCACATTGTAACATGTATTTGTGTGAGCTACTGGCCAGAGATGGAAGAGATCTGAGAAGTCTCCTCCATCTTTTCCTTTTAGAATAAAGATACTGATGTACAATGATGATATGGGGTTGGCCCAGCATCATCATGTGGGACAGTTTAATAGGCCACTTGGGTCCCTCACCAAGAGTCCTTCACATTTTGTTAAGCTGTATCTCCACAACCTCAGTCTGCAAAGATTTTTTTTTTTGAATCATCAGTGGCTGGGCAGGCAGGAATTCATCAGAAGCTGTAATCAAAAGCAGTCTTGAGCACTGGAGAGGCAGCTTCAAAGGCTATTGCTCAGCCAGCTGAGGCAGAGGCTGGAGGCCATATCAGCAGTCCTGGGCTGTTGACAGCAGGTGTGGATGATGAATGGGGAGCTTAAAGTGATGGAGCAAATTGATCATTGCATCACCAACCACAACTTATTCATTTCTGCAAAGAGGGCAATTCATTACCCAGTATATCACACTGCCCATGTCATAGCCTAAGATAAAAGTCTGAGGCCTTATAACTTGTGCCTCTCATCACATCTTACCTCACCTGTTCTTAATAGGAGAGCAAGGATGCAGAAATCGAGTGCTGGAGGTTTAAGACTGTTTGAGTATTGTTTTGCTTGGTTGGAGCTTGGGGACCTTTCTGATTTACCAGGAAATTAATAGAAACTAACCTCAAGGGATTTTAAGCCCATCAATAATAGCAGATATGTTACATATTTCAGGCCAATTATATATTCTCTGGATCATGATGTTAAGAAGGATTCCTTCTTATTAATCTATTTTAAATTAATGATTTAACATTTATTTACAAGATTATAAGGTAACAGAGGTCTAACTCCACATAATTTCCACCACCAGTGTTTATATCCCCATTCCTTCCATTGGAAATTACAATAGCTATCCCAAGATCACAGATATTAGCTAACTTTTATTTATTTTAAATTAATTAATTAATTTATTTATTCCCTTTTGTTGCCCTTTTTTGTTGTAGTTATTATTGATGATGTTGTTTGGATAGGACAGAAAGAAATGGAGAGAGGAGGGGAAGACAGAGGGGGGAGAGAGAGATAGACACCTGCAGACCAGCTTCACTGCTCGTGAAGCGAACTCCCCGCAGGTGGGGAGCGGGGGCTCAAATGGGGATCCTTACTCTGGTCCCTATGCTTTGTGCCACCTGTACACTTAACCCACTGTGCTACTGCCCGACTCTGACTCCCAGACTGTTATTTCTATAACTATCTATACTTATATATATTTGCCCATTTTTTCCTATCGTATTTCCTTCTTTTCTAAGAATAAACTAAAGTGGGGCTGGGGACTGATTTTGCAAGACTTTCATGACTGAGGCTTCAAGGTTCCAGGTTCAGTCCCCAGCACTACCACAAGCCAGAGCTGAGCAGTTCTCTAGCCTTTCTCTCTCTGTTTCTCCAACTCTCTGTATCTCACTTTCATTAATATAGAAAATAAAATATGAAGAAGTAAATAAAATTGTCTTCTATTAAAAAATGGAGAGAATAAACAAAAGTAGGGTGGCAGACATTTGGACAGTGTTCTTGTTTTGCCATATGTACAACCCGAGTTTAAAATTGACCCCACTCACATTGAAGAAAGCTTCAGTGCTCTGATATTTTTCATTCTGTCTCTGACTTTACTTTTGTTTTCTTTTTCTTTTTTTTATATAAGTTTTATTTATAAAAAGGAAACACTGACAAAAACCATAGGATAAGAGGGGTACAACACCACATAATTCCTGCCACCAGGAAATCTATCAGGGGAAGGGATGCATATTTCATATTCTTTATACCTCTGGGAGCATGGGCCAAGGGACATTTTGGGGTGCAGAAAGTGGAAGGTTTGTTTTCTATAACTGCTTCCCCACTGAACATGAGCATTGACAGTTTGATCCATACTCCCTGCCTGTCTCTCTCTTTCCCAGGTGGGCCAGGGCTCTGGGGAAGTGGGGCTCTAGGACACATTGGTGGAGTCCTTTGCCCAGAGAAGTCCTGTTGGCATCACAGTAGCATCTGTAACCTTATGGCTGAAAGAAGAATTAACATATAAAGCCAAACAAATCATTGACTAATCATGAACCTAAAGGCTAGAATAGTGCAGATAAAGATTTGGGGAGTTTCTATTTTGTAGATAGTTAGTAGGCTTACTTTAGTTATATTTCAAAGGGCCCATGACTATATTAGAGTTTTTTTTTTCTTTCTTTCTTTCTTCCTTCCTTTTTTTTTTTTTCCTGAGCCTGACATCTGATATGCAGGTGGCCCCAAGTTATTGTCTGGGAAGGTGATGTCATGGCTGGAAAAAGGACCAGAAAACTGGATCAGGGAATAGAATAGCTACCAAATACGGGAAAGGTGTATAAATATTGTTTTCCGTAAACCCCATCGATTTGGTCTGATTTGAGGCCCATATTCAGCTTAGGAGCCTATGTGACATCTGCATCCCTGTAAATCTGAGCTCACACTCTGTGGTCATGAGTAGGAACGTTCCAAGCTGCCCCAATTTCAGAACCCATCTTCCTCAGGTGGAGCATAGAGTATGTTGTCCAGCCTCCCTTCGGAGGATAGAACATTCTCTACCTTTATTGATCCATGTTGAGGGCAAGGTCCAATAGGGGCCCACAAAGGGGCCTCTTGTGTTGTTCCTGATAGAGATGAGCAGTAACAACAGAGAGAGGGATTTATTCTAGTTCTAGGCCCATCTTGTCTGTTTTAAAATCTCAGAACTCTCTGAGTAGGGCCCCGGTTGATGGGGTGACCCGCCTGATAGTGACTAAAGAGTCATCCTTAAAGTATGCCAGTCTCTTGCCCTTATTCAGCTTTTGGAGTCCTTATTTTGATAAGGTTAGCTTTAGGGTGAGTGAGGGAAGTGTAATAGGAAGTAGATGAGGAGGGTATCTACTTCTAAGTAGACACTATTTCATTATGAAATTTATGAAGTCTTTTTAATATAATTCATAATTTATAAAAAGGGAACACTGAAAAAAACAATAGGATAAGAGGGATACAACTCCACAGTTCCCACCACCAGAACTCCCTATCTCCTCCCCTCCCTCCCCTGATATGTTTCCTATTCTTTATCCCTCTGGTATCATGATCATTATGGGGTACAGAAGGTGGAAGTTTTGGCTTCTGTAATTGCTTCCTGATGAACATGGGCATTGACAGGCCAATCCATACTCCCAGCCTGTCTTTCTCTGTCCCTAGTGGGGCAGGGCTCTGGGGAAGCGGGGCTCCAGGACACATTGGTGGGGTTATCTGCCTAGGGAAGTCCTCTGTACATCGATGGGGTTTACAGTCAACAATATTTATACACCTTTTCCATATTTGGGAGCTACTCTCTTCCCTGAACCAGCTTTCTGGTCCTTTTTCCAGACATGAAATCATTTCCCTAGACAATAATTTGGTTCCACCTACATCAGATGTCAGGCTCAGAAAAAAAAAAAAAAAAAAACTCATATAGTCAGGGGCCCTTTGGAATATAACTAAAATAGGTCTACTGAACCTGAACTGGAATTGGTGTTTTGCATCAAAGTAAAAGACTCTGGGGTGGGTTGGTGGGCAGGGAATATAGGTCCAAAAAGGATGACAGAGGAACTCAGTCGGGGTTGTATTATTATATGGAAAACTGGGAAATGTTATGCATGTACAAACTATTGTATTTACTGTCAAATGTAAAACATTAACTCCCCACTAAATAAATTAAAAATAAAATAAAATAGGCCTACTAAGATCTAAAAAACAGAAACCCCTCAATCTTCATCTGCACTATTCAAGCCTTTAGGTTCATGATTAGTCAACAATTTGACCCTATATGATGTCTTTTTAGGTCTTTCTACTTGCTTGCTGCATATGCTAACTCACTCCAGACTATCGTGTGCATTTGCTTTCAGGTATATATTTTGCCCTAATTTATGTATACATGTGAACATATGCTCTATATCATAGGACCCAGTCTATATCTAGGTTTGGGGTCTTTGTTAGGAAGTGAACCACCTGAAATAGAATTAGAGAATCCTATGAAAGGAAAGGTCTCACCCGAGTAATGAGACTGAAGGACTGACTTTCCATGCCTGACGTCTCTCAGTCTGAAGTGAAGCATGCGAAGGTGGCACTCATTGTGTTGATTAGGTTTGGATCAGCGGATGCAATATCATCTGGTATGAATTGAGAGAAGCATGCAGAAAAGTGAGCCCCACCCTAGAGGTTCCAGGACTAGAGGAAATATAGGCTCTATAGAGGAAGTGGGAGGTTCCTGCTGTCTTAGGGTTTAAGAAGACAATAATAGATAGTTATTGCTGTAATCAGATTATTTGGCAATTGGGTTAACTTTGAAAATACCTTTGTTAGGATTTGCTGTATCATACACAACATCACCATAATTAATGTCCTTTGACATTATTTGTATATAGCTGTGTCTTACAGAGTAATGCCACTGGTTGCTTCTGTCTCTGACTTTCTATCTGAAAAAACTAATCTGAACCAACCAGTGAAACCCCAATGAAGGAGAGACAGAGAGAGGAAGTAAGAGAAGGAAAAGAAGAAGAGGAAGAAACTGTCAGCTAGGTGGCTCATCAACAGAGTGTATATACATACTTTGCATGCATAAGACTCTGTTTTGGATTCCTGGCACTGCATAATAACAAACACAGAAACAAAGTGAACATTGTAAGTGGCACACGAGTGGTGTGCTGCTCTCTTCTCTATCATAAAAATAAAGGGGAAGCTAGAAGGCAGTTAAAAGTGTGTAGTTATAGATAGTTAATGAAATGCTAATATCTTATGTTTTTAGTTTAATTAATTCAGCAGCTCTCCACTGCAGTAATTCCCTGCCAGTTAGACTAGACTAGTTTGGGGGTAAGTTTCAAGTAATTCAAGTCTAAAAAGAGACAGATTGCTAAATTTACTCTAGTTTATAATATTTGAAATGACAGGGTCTTGACCCAACGTTTATACAAGTTGCCAAAATATGTAATACTAACAATAGTCAACTTACTCGTTTGAAATGTTTTTCTCTTAAGAGGGATTAAAAATATGCTTAATGAATTCAAGGTTGTAAGTTAAATAGTCACCTTCCCTTGAATGCTGTCATACCTACTAGAGAGGATGAGAGAAAATTGGGACCACAGTTATCTTGCTGGTGATAAAGTTATCACTCACACTTACATTCCCCCACTGACCAAATCCTTGGTGCCTTCTAAGCTTCTGACATCTGACAGCTATACCTATCCTTCTTTAAACAGATCTCCAGGGGATGGACCTCTCTTGTGGAATCCAAATTCTTCTGCCTGGGTTCTGTATCTCACGCAGGCCAGTCTACTGAAGCAGCTCAGTCTATTGATTCTAATTCCTATCACCTTTTTTCTTTTCAAGAGAAACCAGACCACCTTTGTAGGGAGAAACCCCAGTTGAATTATAAATGAGAAGCTAGTGGCACCCGTGAACGGAGATAGAGATAAGTGACATGAGATAGTGTCTAGAAACAGGATACGTTGTCTATCCCTCACTCTTGTCTATGTGTTGACCACATTATTTCCACATTCCCTTTAAGATGTATGTCCTTAAGGAAGCCAGACCTTCTACCTTATGCACCCCATAATGAACCTGGGTCCATACTCTTAGAGAGTTAAAGATTAGGAAATCTATCAGGGGAGGGGATGGGATACAGAGTTCTGGTGGTGGGAATTGTGTGGAATTGAAACCCTCTTATCCTATGGTCTTGTCAGAGTTTCCATTTTATAAATAAAAATTTTAAAAAAATTTATGTCTTACCTCCATAAGGCACCTATACTTGGTGCAAAAGTGCTACAACTTAGAAAAACTCTCAGATATATTATTTCATCTTTTTTTTCTTCTTAATTTTATCACTACCAGGGCTTCAGCTCTCCAGAAAAACTTTATAAGATAGAAAGAAAAAGACAAGGGGATGGGAAGTTAAGTACACATATTACTATGTGCAAGCACCAGGGTCTGAGTCTCTGATCCCCACCTGCATTGGAGACACTTTATGAACAGTGAAGTAGTTCTGCAGGTATATCTCTCTCTCCCTCCCTATTGCTCTTTGCCTTCAAAATTTCTCTGTCCTATCCAATTAAAAAAAAAAGAATAGAAAAGAGATGGCCGCTGAAGCAGTGGATTCATTATGCAGACACTAAGCCCTGTAATAACCCCTGTGGCAGAAGAAGGAAGGAAGGAAGGAAGGAAGGAAGGAAGGAAGGAAGGAAGGAAGGAAGGAAGGAAGAGAGAAAGAGAAATGGAGAGGGAGAAGAGAGAGAGAGAGAGAGAGAGAGAGAGAGAGAGAGAGGGAGAGAGAGAAAGACAGGACAGTAGAAAAGCTTTTTCCAGGGTGGTAGGACCAGTCATGAACATGGGCCATGTACATAGCAAAACAAGTGCACTACCCAGGTGAGCTGTATTTTTGGCCCCATAGTTATACATCTTTCACATAAATAAGAAAAAAAACTTTTTGTTTGTTTCATAAAATACCAAGAAATAATTGTTATTGACCCATCAACTGCATATATCGAGCACTGAAACAATTACTAATAATATGATCAATCTGAAATATTCTGTGACCATGAGAACAGAGAATTTAGATATCTGTTCTTATCTTTGTCCTCATAGTTATATAAAATGAGAAAATGGTATTTCTGGAAAAGGAAAGCAAAGGTGGGAGAGACTATGAAAATATGGTGATATTATCAGCACAAAGTGTAAACAAATGCGTACCAAAAGAAAAACAACTCCCATGACAATACTTAACTTGTTCAATACTGACCTCCTTGGTTGTATATGTGTGTATTAAGCATATTCAACTAAATTGCTTAAAATAATGATAATTCACAATAACAGTAATAATTCTCTCAATCCATCTTTTCTTCTAGCTATTCTCTGTCTCCTCTTCATAATCACATTTATTATGTGGAGTTTTTGTTTTATTTGTAACTACCTTTTAAAAAATATTCCATTTATTTGTTTACTAGACATAGACAGAGAAATTGAGAGAGAGGGCGGGAGACAGGCAGGGAGAGAGAGAGACACCCACAGCATTGTTTCACCACTTGTGAAGCCTTCCCCCTGCAGGTGGGGGTCAGGTTCTGGAACTTGGGTTTTGCACACTCTAATGTGTGTGCTCACCCAAATACACCACCAAGAAGCCCCTTGTTTGTAACTTTGTAGACACTTCTCAGCTTACTGAAATATAACTTTCCAGATTCAAGTAATTCTTAACCAAAGACAAGTTTGCCATATCCCCTGTACCCCTAAATTGTTAGCTATGTCTGTAAAAAAATTGATTACAAAACTGGGAAGATGTTACTGTAATCTCATGGGTAGAGACAAGGGAAACTTCTAAGCATACTTCAGTATAGATAGCCCACCCTAACAAATATATTAAATAGTTCAAATAACATTAGTGCTGAAATTGAGAATGCTTATCTCTCTTTGCACTATCTCTCATTCCTGATTTTGTTGCCTGTTTTATAGACTTCCCCCAGAGGCCATCCAAATCCCTAATTGATGTAAAATAACCCCCAGCACCAAAAACATAAAGTAGAAAACCCACTACCATTAATTAGGCATTAACCATATGCCAGACAATAGCCTAAATGTGTTTCATGCGGCTGCCATGTTAAATCCTCCCAAAGGCATTATGAGAGAGAAGTACTGTTATTGTATCTAAAATCACATATCCATCTGATGCTAATCCAGGATAATGCAAAGTGATCTGATTCCAAAGTCTGTGTCTTCAACCTCTCAGCAGTAAAGGAACCACAGTTTGAAAACTTTACTACATAAACTAAGAAGCTATCATGGTTACTTTATACCTTTTCCTTCTAGGTTGTCCTTTTGGACACACAGTCTAGAACTGGGTGCGACTGAACCCTGTCCACAGCTTCCCCCAGACTTAAGTGCCTTCATGGTTCTGACACAATCTTAGTTCACTATGTTTTCTTCCTCCTTCAGAGTAGGCAGTGTCAGAAACATTCTATAAACAAGGTTAGGTGTTGGGCATTAAACCAGCTCCCCCTGCTCCATGCTGCATTGCTGATAGTATGACCTATTTATGTAATCACTGTTTTGCCTGATCTATCTTCTTTCTACCTCGAGACCTGCCCTGCCTGCAGGGTATATTAATCCCACCAGTTAAAACCAATGCAACAGTTGCTAAGGACGCTTCCACCTTCCCAGCATGACTTTTGCCTCTCTCCATCCCATTTCCTAGCCATTTCCAACTTGCCACTTCCAGTTTTATCCCATAAAACCCACTTCTGTTCCTGGTTTCGCTCTCTTTTCTCTCCCGTGTCCTGACCTGGAGAAGGGCTGGCGTGCAGAGCTGGAGGCATCCATTTCAGTGTATATATTTTTATTACTTATATGCAATGTATCAACATTTCTTGCACTGGGATGGCATTGACTATATACAGCATAGCCCCTTATGGATAGTCACCAAACATAGGAGCATACTCAAGCTTCGGTAAAATCCTAGGTTTGCCAGACTTAGCTAACCTTGGATCTCTTTATTCAGGAAGTAGTAACAGCTTGATGGAATATATTTTGGGATGTGCTAATTTGTTTTAGTTTTTTTTTTAATACAGAATGAACCATAATCACTTGTGTGCACATATAACATATGTCCATATGATGTATATATACATGATACACATGCACATATACCACAGGTATAGGTAAGACTATGTTTACTGAAGGTCTTGGAAGCAGCTGCTAGCCAACAGCACAATACCAGAAAGGCTACCTGATATCCAGATTTTGACTTTAAATGCTGCTTTTATCAAAAAAGATCTCTCCCTCTCCCTCTCCCTCTCCCTCTCCCTCTCCCTCTCCCTCTCCCTCTCCCTCTCCCTTTCCTTCTCCCTCTCCCTTTCCTTCTCCCTCTCCCTTTCCTTCTCCCTCTCCCTCTCCCTCTCCCTCTCTCTCTCCCTTTCCTTCTCCCTCTCCCTTTCCTTCTCCCTCTCCCTTTCCTTCTCTCTCTCCCTCTCCCTCTCCCTCTCCCTTCCTCTCTCTCTCTCTCTCTCTCTCTCTCTCTCTCACTCTCTCTCTCTCTCTCTCTCCCTCTCTGTGTAGCTAGTAGACCAAACATACTCAATTTTGCCTCTAGGCTAATTTAAAGAGACAGACAGACAGAGAAACAGAGACAGAGAACAACCATAGAATCTGAGCTCACTCTAGTGCTGTCATGTAGTATCAGAGCTCAGACCTGAGTGACTCATATGGAAAGGGCTGATTCCTACCCACTGAACTATCTCTCTGGTCCTGTTAGGTCTTTTCTTCCTTTCTTTCTTCCTCCTTTTCTTTCTTTTTTCATTTTAAATTAGGACTGCTTACAGTGTTAGGAGAGGTAAAATAAAGCATTTTGTGTTTGTTGAAAACAAATTGGGAGTATGAGGCTATGTTAAGGGACATGGGAGCCAGTATAAAGAAATTTCCACTGGCCAAACTTGGTACGATTTGAGCACCATTCTAAATTGTTATAGCAATAATATACCAGTCAATAAAATAGGAAACCATTATTCAATGTTCACATAGTTTATAGGCAGATGTACTTAATGTTTAATGAAGAAAATGTTATTTACATTATTCAAAGTACCTCCAAATGATAACTTAGTTGGAGGAGTTATTAAATAGTAGAGAAGAATAGAAAATAGTACTTACTTTGACTAAATTCAATTAACACCTGGCAGAGTACACACCTTACTTACTATGTACAAGGATTCAGGCATAATTCAGGGACATCAGATAAGGCAGACTTCACATAACCCTGAAGGCCTGTAGTCTAATATATATATATCCTGATATAGCTAAAACATTCCTGTGGACTGGTGACAGAATTACAAATATAATGAAAAAAATCCGACAAGTCTAGCATAATGTATAACTGTTTGTGATTAAGAAAAGTAGCAAAGAAGTAACAGGGGTTAAAATTTAGAGATCAAGAAATCAGGAGTTCTCTAACAGAGAGAGCCAGAGAGAATGAGAGACACCTACAATATGGCTCCACTGACTGTAAAGCTTCCCTTTGCAAATGGGGACCATGTACATAGTAAGGTGTGTACTCTGCCATTTTGATGACTATTATCTTTTGTGGAACTGTGTTTGTCTGTGAAAAAATGCAGCTTACGTGACCAGAGTCCAGTGATTCACAGGAAAAAAAATATATATGGTATTACCAATAAGATAAAAATATTGCCTGGTTGAGAACTGTATTGTTTGATAATGAATATACTACCCTGCTGTCCAAATTTAGACCTCTCCAAAAGTCTTTCACTTATCTTCAAGAGGAAGAATATGATGCAGCCTGCCCCTGAAACCTCTCTTCTATTAGCAGAATCTGTAGATCTGGGATATAAACAGACAAAAAAGACAGAGAGAAAGTCACTGAGATGGAAAATCAAAGTTGTTTACTCGTTAATTACTTGTTGAGATCTGCTGCATGGCCTCATTGGGAAAAAAAAGTATTTTTTCAGAAGAAATAACAACCTCATCAACTTAACTTAGATGTCTCTATGAGACTCCCACATTCATTATCCCATTTATTCCTCAATCAGCCCAGAGATGTAGAATGAACAGAGCATCTGAATCCCATTTCACATAGTAAGAAACAGCCCCCCACCTCCACACCCAGAAGTTAAGTGACTTGCAGTACTACATATCTGGCAGACAATGGTTCAGTGAATCATACCCAAAGCTGCCTGTTTCCACAGTCTCTTCTGAGATCTCTCTTGTCCTTCTGAGAAACAGATTTGGGAGTCTTCCTCAAAGAAGTAACAGTGATTTGTATGTACCTGTGATGAAAGGCTTCATTCCTCTCCTTTCCATGCTTTCTACATTGACTGAGTACATTTTAGATAACTATTCAACCTTTTCCCATCTTAACATTGTTAACCTGAATAACAGAAAACATTTAGGTCTTGTAGGTCATTTCATTAAAATATCAAATTGAAGGCATGGGGAATTATCATAATGGTTTTTCAAAAAGACTTTCAAGGGGGCAGGGTAGTGGCGCACCTGATTGAGTGCATATGTTACAATGCACAAGGATCCAGGTTTGAGCCACTACTCCCCACCTGCAAGGGGAAAGTTTCACGAGTGGTGAAGCAGGACTGTAGGTGTCTTTCTGTCTCTCTCCTTCTCTGTCACTTCTTTCCCTCTCAATTTCTGTCTATCCAATAAATAAAGATAATAAAAAATAATAAAAAGACTTTCAAGCTTGAGGCTCCAAATTCCTAGGTTCAATTGTACCACCATAATACAGAGATGAGGACTTAAGACCAGGAGTAACTCAAATACAGTAAATGTCCTCATATTGCAGAGAGAATGGGTCCTAGTGTAGAGATTTGATATGTCTTTTGTCTCACAGTGTCAGGGAGTTTGGGATACTATTTCTTCACAGAACCAGACCATCTGATTTCTCATGTTTGACACACCAATATGGCCAAGAAAGACAGTGTTTCAGACTTACTTCTCTTAAAATATGTTTTACTAACTTAATGAGGGAGGTACAGAGATAAAGATACACACACACACACACACAAACACACACACACACACACACACACACACACACACACAAACACTGTGTGTTGGATTTCTGGGGGGAGAACTAGAATGCTGCTCAGAATTAGGAATCTAACCAGGACAGGTCCTCAGAGGCTCAAGCATGAAAGTCTTTTGCTAAGACAGCAGGAACCTCACATCTTCACTATAGAGCCCCTACTTCCCCCAGTCCAGGAACCCTTGGATAGGGCCCACTTTCCCATATGCATCTCCCAATCCAAACCAAATAACATTGCATCTGCCGATCACAACCTTACCAAAGCAACGATTGCTACCTCAACATGCTTCACCTCAGAATGTATCCAGAGACTTCACGTGTGGAATGACAACCCTTCAGCTTCATTACTCGGGTTCCAGATGCCACCAGGATGCTGGCTAGGCTTCCCTGGATTGAAGACCCCACCAATGTGTCCTGGAACTCAGCTTTCCCAGAGTCACACCCTGCTGGGGAAAGAGAGAGGCAGACTGGGGGTATGGACCGACCAGTCAACGCCCATGTTCAGCGGGGAAGCAATTACAGAAGCCAGACCTTCTACCTTCTGCAACCCTCAACGACCCTGGGTCCATGCTCCCAGAGGGCTAGAGAATGGGAAAGCTACCATGGGAGGGGGTGGCTTATGGGGATTGGGTGTTGAGAATTGTGTGGAGTTGTACCCCTTCTACCTTATGCTTTTGTTTACTAATCCTTTCTTAAATAAAAAATTAAAATAAAAAAAAAACAATTAAACCATCTCCCCAGTCCTCAGATAGCTTTCTTTAACAGATCATCTTTAACACTATTTAAAGGCAATCTTATTTTTTGCAAAAGGTATACTTGAATCTAATCACTAAGGCTAGTTGGAGCTTGTAATTCTGTTTATACAGATGGAGTGAAAAGTAGGGTAAAGAAAGCATATTCACCTGGCCTGCAGATATCCTGGATCACTCAGTAATCTCCTGCACACCTCCACCTTCAGCTATATCCTTCCCATCTTGAGATCAGATCTCAAGACCTTGAGACATTGCTTCTCCCTTTACCCAAGACTCAGTTCCCTACTTTTAAAATACAACACTCCTGAAGGAGACAGGTTTGATTCCCCTCCCCGCAAATATTGCCTTCTGCTCTTTTCTTGTTTTTTTTTTCTTTTATTGTCTTCATCCTTCACTTCAGTTCTAACCATCGAAGATCATTATTAGATCTCAAGAAAGTTGCGCAGCTAAAGAATTTATTAATTTTGCCCCTTGGCTAGAGAAAACCAATAATTGTTATCAGAGAATTTTTAAAGAAAATTTTTAAAGAAAGGAGAGTGGAGTTAAAATTGAGGAATGGGGAAAATAATCAAACACTGTAGTTCTGCAATGCTTTTAATGTTCACGGACTCTACCCTAGGGTCTCTTCCTATTTTCTCATACTTGGTTGCACAAAGATTGGCAGCCTTAGGGATTGTAAGAAGGCTTGATTGAAGGGAGACATCATTGGGGACTGATGAGGGTGTTAATAAAAGGCTTCATGCTGGAAGAGGTAGAGTGGGGTGAACTGAGGAGATACAAAGGGGAGTGAGGGGTGACAAAAACTTATGGTCATATAAAGTATAGGAAGTAGCTGTGTGCATGTGTGTATGTGCGCACACACGTGTGTGTGTGTGTGTGTGTGTGTGTGTGTGTGTGTGTTCACTGAGCTGGATTCTAGTACTAGGAATGAAATTAAATCATTTATAAAGGTTTACTGATTTGTATTCAGTAGAAGAATAGTAGAAAGGAGAGGGGGAAGGTAGGGAGATGATAGAGGCTAGAAGAGAGCAGAGAACAGGAATGCAAATTATAGTGGATAAAAGCAATCAAAATATGAATAAAAGGATCTTATAAGCATAAGTTAAAAAATAATAAATAAACATGAGTTTGGTGGAAAAGGTGGTAGCTCACCACTAGTGTGCACCTCCCTCCTTCCCCCACCTGTGGAAGCTTCATGAGTGTGGATCAGTGCCTTATACATTGTCTTTCTTTTCTTTTTATCCCTCATGCTATATCAAAAAAATAAAAATAGAAAAAGGCAACCAGAAATGATGCTGTCATGTAGGTGATAACCAGCAATAAAAATGGTAAGAAAATGTACATTAATTTGTTTTTGTCTCAACTTTGAATATCTTTCTGTACCCCACTTTCAGAAAAAATGGTTAATAAGGTTTTTTTAAATTTTTTTATTTTTCCCTGACAAACACTAGCTGCCCATTTGCTATCTACTCTAGTCCCTCTTTTCTTTGCTTACATAATCTGGCTGTGGTTAAAACATCCATCCATGACTCAGGGAAAGTTAAGCTTAGATAAGTGCTAAATAATGATTTATCTAAACCAATAAGGTAAATCCTCCATGCCAGTAACTGGCCAGAATTGGTTTGTGAACCTTAATTCTGTAGGTGATATATCAAAACAATGTAGAGGGCCTGCTACAAAATATCCCCTTACTCTCAAGGAGGTAACACCAGAAATGGCTTATTTCATGTTTGGGGATTTGTCCAGATGCTGGAGCTTCTGTGAGGTGGTTTCCAGCAAGGAAGACAAACGACCGGTTCTCCCTCACTCGTTCAAGAAACAATGCGATACAGGCAAGAGACACTGGGGAGAATTGGGACACTCTCATTTAATGGCAGATGGATATGGGTTTAAATAGAGATTCAGACAAAGAACATTTTTCAAATATGTCAGAAATTACAGGTCTCTTAAAGGTCAGCTTGCCCCTATGGTAGGGGACTGGTATGACAGGAATTGATGAGATACATAAAGGTCAAGACAATTATTCTCCATGATGCAAGCAACTTAATTATCCAAAGGTATTTGAGAGAAACATAGGGGTTAAACCAGCAGGGTGTGATAGAGAGAAGATAAACAGAGCATGGTAGTTACCAAAGATATAAGTAAATAAAGTTTGGAGTTTCACTGACTGATGTCAGAGAGGTGTTTGATGGAGTATGCTTTCTCTAGCGATCAAAAGTGAGGTGATTGTGTGACTCTGGATGACTATGTGAACTTTGAATGAACCTTAAGGCAGGCATCCATGTGGCCATGGGGAGAAGCAGTGAGGTTTCTGTGGGCTTGAGAGTCTGAAAAGGAAGAACTAAGTCTGAGAGACTGTTTTTCCCCTTTGCTCATCCCAGAGAGAGAGAGATTAACAAGGAGGTGTCTTTCCCAGACCTCCATCCAAGGATGGGGGGAGTTTTCTCTAAGCTCTATTAAGCTTACACATAGCCCCACATCCAGGTATGGTCAGGAAGCCTGGAAATGTTTTATTTTCTTGAGATCTAAGTAAGTCATCCTGAGTGATAAACCAACACTCAGCAGACCAGAGTGGAAAGATGAAAACCCCAAGGCCTTGATAATACAGTTGAACTGCTGCATAGAACAATGAAATTAAACAATGAAAGGTAAAAACAACAACCAAAAAAACAAAACAATGAAATCCAGGAAGATGATAACGTAGTGTACTTCATCACAAGTACAACACGGGTTTGAACCCAGCCCCCACTGTACTGAAGGAAGCTTCAGTGTTATAGTATCTTTCTTTCTATATAGATCTCTGTCTTTTTTTTCTTTTTTTTTAATATTTATTTATTTATTCCCTTTTGTTGCCCTTGTTGTTTTATTGTTGTAGTTATTATTGTTGTTGTCATTGTTGGATAGGACAGAGAGAAATGGAGAGAGCAGGGGAAGACAGAGAGGAGGAGAGAAAGATAGACACCTCCAGACCTGCTTCACCGCCTGTGAAGCGACTCCCCTGCAGGTGGGGAGCCGGGGTTCGAACCGGGATCCTTATGCCAGTCCTTGTGCTTTGCGCCACCTGTGCTTAACCCGCTGTGCTACAGCCCGACTCCCATAGATCTCTGTCTTTTTTTCTACATGGAAAAGAAAAAAAAAAGGAAAAAAGTTAACCTGTAGTAGTGAAGTATTAGTGATAACAAAAAATATAAAAGAAATGAAAGAAATTCAGCATTGGAATCTTCTTCTCTTTGTGCAAATATAAGTAACAATCTGTGTTATTAGTGTTTGAAGCCAATTTGAGTCATGCTTCTCTTTTTGGGAGAACATCATTGCTTCCTAACTGATATACTCTCTCATCCTGATGTTATCTAGTCCCTCACAACTTTTAGTCTCATATCTAACACTGCCCCTTTTCCCTGAAAACTATAACCCATCAAGTCATTTAGGATAACTTCACACACACACACACACACACACACACACATGGATGTATACTTTTTCATTCAATCGCCTCTCCTCTGTGTCTATAAGGCAGAATACAGCTCCACTCATAAAACTAGCTGAGATAATACCTCTTCAGGGAAACTCTCTACTTCTGAACTGTATGTCTATGGTATGAATTAAAGAGTTAGCATCAGGAATCAGAATGTCTGAATTAGAATTCTAGTTGGGCCAACTATAAGCTTTGTAACCTTGAGCATATACCTGATATACCTGCAACTTTTCTTGCTTTGGTTCCTTCCTTTGTTAGAAAAAATGGAAAAAGAAGGAGAAGAGAAGAAAGAAAGAAAGAAAGAGAGAGAAAGACAGAGACAGAGACAGAGAGAAGAAAATAATCTCAGCATCTTTTGGAATAGCTTAGTGCATACAGCATGGTCTTTGCATCAGAGGGCTGTGGAAACAACACAACTCCCACCACATCATATAATGGAGCAGTGCTCCATATTCCATAAAAACATAAGTGAGTAAATAAATATGTAAGTATAATATTGTGTAGTTTTAGCTTTTATGAATTTAAATGAATCAAACTTATATGTATAAAGACCTAGAGAACCATGTCTTGTGCATACTAAGCACTACACAAAGGTTGGTTATTGTGATTCTGATTTCTGTTTTCCAACATGCCTTCAGGATAAACAGATGAGGGTGTGATCTCTTTGGGAATAGAAATTTGTTTCTTTATTCCTTTAATCCCAATTCTTTTTTTTTTTTTTTTTTTTTTTACCAGAGCACTGCTCAGCTCTGGTTTATGGCAATGTGGGGGATTGAACCTGGGACTTGAGAGCCTCAGCATGAAAGTCTCTTTGCATAGCCATTATGCTATACCCCCACCCTTAATTCTCATCTTAATGTACATTGCTAAAGTATAGATTTTTAAAATTAAACAAATAAAATCAGAGGGAGATGGAGTGACGTAGAATGAAGCTGCATGGAAAATAATGGAATGCCTTGGGATGAAAAGGAATGTGCAGCCACATGGAATGCCAGTTCATTTAAGGCTGAAGATATTGTACAATGTTAAGTCTTGATGCTTATGGTGTATTAATATAGGGCAAAGGTGGAGATTTTTTTAATTTATTTTTTATTTAAGAAAGGATAAATTAACAAAACCATAGGGTAGGAGGGGTACAACTCCACACAGTTCCCACCATCCAATCTCCATATCCCATCCCCAGATTTTATCTTGAAGATAATAATCAGGGAAACTTTGATGAATTTATTCACCAAAGTGCCTAATCACATCTATAGCCACAGGATAGTCTTCCCCTCCCACACTCTTCCCATCTTTGGCCTTTGGAGCATTTTGTTATATAATTTACACACCAATGCATTTACCTATATTAAGCATACATTTCAGAAAGCAAATTTATAGAGTTGTGCAACCATCACCAAAATTCAATTTAATTTACATTTAATTTATTTTTTATTTAAGAAAGGATAAATTAACAAAACCATAGGATAGGAGGGGTATAACTCCACACAATTCCCACCACCCAATCTCCATATCCCATCCCCTCCCCTGATAGCTTTCCCATTCTCTATCCATCTGGGAGCATGGACCCAGGGTTGGTTGTGGGTTGCAGAAGGTAGAAGGTCTGGCTTTGGTAATTGCTTCCCCACTGAACATGGACGTTGACTGGTCAGTCCATACTCACAGTCTGCCTCTCTCTTTCCCTAGTAGGGTGGGTCTCTGCGGAAGCAGAGCTCCAGGACACATTGGTGGGGTGTTCAGTCCAGGGAAGCCTGGCCGGCATCCTGATGGCATCTGGAACCTGGTGGCTGAAAAGAGAGTTAACATACAAAGCCAAACAAATTGTTGAGCAATCATGGGCCCAAAGGTTGGAATAGTGGAGAGGAAGTGTTGGGGGGGGGGGGGTTACTCACCGCAAACTCTAGTGTACTTCTGCTTTCATACGCTTTTTCTCACAGAACCTGGTCTATATCTAGGTTTTGGGACTTTGTTAGATACTGGGATGGAGTTAGAGAATACTATGAAAGGAAAGGTCTCACCCCAGTAATGAAGCTGAAAGGTTGTCATTCCATACCTGAAGTCTCTGGACACAGTCTGAGCTGAAGCATGTTGAGGTGGCAATCGTAGCGTTGATTAGATTGTGATCAGCAGATGCAATATTATTTAATATGGATTGGGAGAGGCATGTGGGAAAGTGGGCCCTATCCTAAGGTTCCAGGACTGGGGGAAATATAGGCTGTATAGTGGAGATGTGAGGTTCCTGCTGTCTTAGGGTTCAAAAAGATAATGGATAGTTATTGTTATCATCACATTATTTGGTAATTGGGTTAACTTTGAAAAGTCCTTTTGTTAGGGTTTGCTGTATAGTACCCAGTATCTTGTATATAGCTGTGCCACTGATTGCTTCTGATCTACTTGGTCTAGGCTTTTGAGAGACTCCACATATCAAATACATAGCCTATATATTAAAAAGACTCAGTCTGTGTTTTAAAAACTCGAGACATACAATTAATTTCCCCCCTCTCATATTAATTAACTAGTGATTTATATGACTACACTTTACTAGGAGTGTATATAAACACTATTCCCACCACCAAAAGACTGTGTCCCATCCCACCCACCCACCCCCAACCCCCACCGGCCCAGGAAGCCACATATATACCCTTCACCACAGGGTTTTTACTTTGGTGCCCTACTTTCAATTGAGTCAGATCCTGCTTTTAGTTTCCCTTTCAGATCTTCTTTTTCAACTTCTGTTGATGAGTGGGATCATCCCATACTCATCTTTATCTTTCTGACTTAGCTCACTTAACATAATTCCTTCTAGCTCTGTCCAAGATGGGTCAGAGAAGGTGGGTTCATTGCTCTTGATAGCTGTATAGTATTCCATAGTGTATATATACCACAGCTTTCTCAGCCACTCATCTCTTGTTGGGCACCTGGGTTACTTCCAGGTTTTAGCTATTATGAATTGTGCTGCTATGAACATAGGAGTACACACCTCTTTTTGGTTGGGTGTTATCGAGTCCTTGGTGTATAACCCCAGGAGAGGAATTACTGGATCATATGGAAGGTCCATGTCTAGCCTTGTGAGAGTTCTCCAGTCTGCTCTCCACAGAGGCTGGACCAATTTACATTCCCACCAGCAATGCAGAAGGGTTCCTGTGTCCCCACAGCCTCTCCAGCATTTGTTGCTGCTGTCCTTTTTGATGTATGCCATTCTTACAGGAGTGAGGTGGTATCTTAGTGTTGTCTTAATTTGCATTTCTCTGACAATTAGTGACCTGGAGCAGTTTTTCATATGTTTGTTAGCCTTTTCTATCTCCTCTGAGGTTAATGATTTGTTCATATTCTCTGCCCATTTTTGGATGGGGTCATTTGCTTTTTTGGTGCTAAGTTTGCTGAGCTCTTTGTACATTTTGGTGATTAGTTTCTTGTCTTATATGTGGCATGTGAAGATCTTCTCCCATTCTGTGAGAGGTCTCTTTGTTTGTTTAATAGTTTCTTTGGATGTGCAGAAGCTTTTCAATTTGATGTAGTCCCATTGGTTTGTTTTTGCTTTAGTCTTCCTTGCAGTTGGGTTTATTTCATCAAAGATGTCCTTGAGATGTAGGTGGGAAAGTGTTTTCAATGTTTTCCTCTAAGTATTTGATTGTTTCTAGTCTAACATCCAGGTCTTTGATCCATTTGGAGTTGATTTTTGTTTCTGATGATATAAAGTGGTTCAATTTCATTCTTCTTCATGTTATAACCCAGTTTTCCCAGCACCATTTTTTGAAGAGAGCCTCCTTCTTCCATTTGATGCTTTGGGCCCCCTTAACAAAGATTAGATGTCCATAGGTGTGGGGATTTATTTCTTAGCTTTCAATTCTGTTCCACTGGTCTTTGTGCCTATTTTTATTCCAGTACCATGCTGTTTTGATGATGATGGCTTTATAATATAGTTTGATATATGGGAGTGTGATGTATCCATTTCTGTTTCTTTTCCTCAAGATGGTGTTGGCAATTCTAGGTGTGTTCAGGTCCCAGGTAAATGAATGTAGTGTTCTATTCTCTTAAAGAAGCTTGGTGGAACTTTGATGGGTATTGCATTAAATTTATATATGGCTCTGGGGAGAATATTCATTTTGATGATATTTATTCTTCCAATCCATGAGCATGGGATGTCTTTCAATTTCATGGTATCAGTTTCTATTTCCTTGAGTAGCAACTCATAGTTTTCAGTATATAACTCTTTCACTTCTTTGGCCAGCTTTATTCCTAGGCATTTTATTGATTTTGCTGAAACAGTAAATGGGAGTGCTTTCTGGATGTCTTCTTTTTCAGATTTAGTGTTTGCATAAAGAAATGCCACTGATTTTTGTAGATTGATTTTGTAGCCTGACACCTTGCTATATTGCCTAATAATTTCCACTAGTTTTCTGATGGATTCTTTAGGTTTTTCTATGTATACTATCATATCATTTGCAAATAGTGAGAGCTTGACTTCTTCCCTTCCAATCTGTATTCCTTTGATTTCTTTCTCTTGCCTGATTGCTATGGTAATAACTCCCAATACTATGTTGAAGAGTAATGGTGACAGTGGATTGCCCTGTCTAGTCCCCTATCTGAGGGGGAATTCTTTCAACTTCTGTTCATTTAGTATGATGTTGGCTTTAGGTTTGCTATATATGGATTCCAGTATCTTGAGGAATTTCCCATCTATTCCCATTTTTTGTAGAGTTTTGAACATGAATGGGTGTTGGATTTTGTCAAAGGCTTTCTCTGCATTGAGATAATCATGTGGTTTTTGGCTTTGCTTTTATTGATGTTGTGAATGACATTGATTGACTTACAGATGTTGAACCAGCGTTGCATTCCTGGGATTCTTTTGTGATGAACAATTTTTTTGATGTGCTGCTGTTTCCGGTTGGCCAAAATCTTGTTTAATATTTTGGCATGTATGTTCATCAGAGATATTGGTCAGTAGTTTTCTTTCTTGTTGTGTCCCTATCAGTTTTTGGTATCAGGGTGATGTTGGCTTCATAGAAGGTAGAAGGGAGTATTCTTGTTTCTTCAGTCTTATGGAAAAACTTAAGAAGTATGGGTACAAACTTTTTCCTGAAAGTTTTGTAGAATTCGTTTGTGAAGCCATCTGGTCCAGGACTTTTGTTGTTGGGGAGATTCTTAATAACGGTTTCAATTTCTTTGTCTGTGATTGGTGCATTCAAGTTTTGTAGTTCTTCTTGGTTCAGTTTTGGAAGGGCATATGTTTCTAGGAATTGTTCCATTTCTTCCAGATTCTCTATCTTGGTGGCGTATAGTTCTTCGTAGAAGTTTCGCATGGTTTTCTGGATTTCTGTGGTGTCAGTTGTGATATCTTCTCCATCTTTTACAATTCTATTAATTTGAGTCTTCTCTTTTTTTTGTTTGGTGAGTCTGGCTAGGGGTTTGTCAGTTTTGTTTAATCTTTCAAAGAACCAACATTTGGCTTCATTGATCTTTTATATGGTTCTCTTATTTTCTATGTTGTTTATTTCTGTTCTAATTTTAGTGATTTCTTTCCTTCTGGTTGCTTTAGGGTTCCTTTGTTCCTCTTCCTCTAAGTCCTTGAGGTGTGCAGTAAAGTCATTTATTTGAGCTTTTTCTTGTTGTTTAATATGAGATTGCATGGCTTTAAGTTTCCCTTTCAATACTGCTTTAGCTGTGTCCCAAATATAATTTACATTTTTAACTGCCGCCGGGCTTATTTCTGGGTAACTAACTACACAATGAATTCACCATTTCCATTGTTTATTTTTGCCTTTTTTCCTTCCTTTTATATTTTATAGGATAGAGATAATCAAGAGACAGAAAGAGATACCTGTAGCACTGCTTCATTCCTGTAGATAGAGACTGGGGATTGAACTTGGGTCCTTGCTCATGGTAGTGTTGTGATCTATCATGTTTACCACTTTCAGGGCCCCCAAACCCAATTATAGCATTTGAATTTTGCTTCTCTAGCAATGTGAGGTGAACCATAGTCTTGTACAAGCAGGGCAGTATTGGGCCAGGTTTGTAAAGAAGTGGAATGCAAGCTCAGAAACAAAACTATTGGCCCTGGAAATGGGTATCTCTCAATTCTTACTTCTGGCAAACGGGGACCTACCTGCATCCCTTAACCCACATATATGCCAATAATATGACTATTTCCTTCAGTCTTCCTCATTGTACATGTGGTCTAACATTGGCACATATTTTATTACATACTTGTTTTCATTTGTCCTCCCCTCCAATCTCTGAGCATCTTCATATTTAAGATCTTGTCTGATTTCATCTTTTTCTTTTCATCTCACACCTACTAGGAGCAATACCTGGTACACAGTAGATGGTTAAAATTGATATTCAAATATATGTTTAGTCATAATACTGTATGACTTTTGTGCTAAGAGGGACTAACATTTCTGTAGTGCATATCCATCCCACAGAAGATTTGGGGATGAATCAATGATGAGATCTTTGAATCAATGATCCATCTTTAATAGATATAAAGACTTGGATTTATTACTGCCTTTTTGCTATTATACGTCAAAATACACCAGGGACCTGGTCTTCTATAATTGTTCCCTCTGAATTCAAGCTACTTTGATGGAATCGTTATTCTGTCTTGAGCTAGACTTGATTTCTCATTGTGTAAATATCCCACACATTGTGAGTCATCAAAAATGTTTCTTTAATCACACCATCTAGTTTCTTACTGTTTTCTCCAGCCTCTAGAAAGGGATCTTTCTTTGGGAAAGCCCTGTAAGCTATCAATGAATGTACATATGCACAAAAGCACCTGAGCAGTATATCAGTGCTTCAATTTACACAATAAAGGTGGGGCATTTGTGGCAGGCATATTCTTAAAATAATAATTATTTGGGGTAAACAGTAAGAACTACTATAATGATAGAGGCATCTCAGATCCATGTCTTGGACTTCAGAAAATTGTTTGAGGTATAATGAACAGTAGGTTCAGGTTAAAGAACAATGTCTTGAGAACTGGTAGAAGATATGAGAAGTGATGGTACCCAAAGGGAGACTGAAAGGTCAGGAATCAAAGATGGGAAGATCAGATAATAGAAGCATCTACAAAACATTAGAGGGATGCCTTCACAGGATGCTTAGGGTGAACTGAAATTGAGTTTAGAAGTGGCTGGAAAAAATTTCCAAGCTGAGACTGCACTTGGACAAGGAGATATAGAGCTTAGGTAAGTATCTATAGTATTTTTTTTTTTTTATAAAATGTCACACTCTTCTGGATAAGGAAGGGCACTCAGAAAGCAAGGAGAGAGAAAGAGAGACATACAGAGAGAGAGATGCCACAGTAACAAAGCTTCAACATTTGCTATATAGCATCTACTATGTGGTACAAAGTCTCCATCCTGGATCTGATACATGGAAGTGTAGTCCCCTAACCATTGAGCTAGCTCTTTAGCCCTCAATTTTCTTTCTTTCTTTCTCTCTTTCTTTCTTCCTTTTTAAATTTACATAAATGTATTATTTTGTTTCAACTTAACTGGTCCCTGGTCCTGGTCTTTAGTCAAATGTGTTTTCTTAGTATTTATCTGTGGCTGTTGATGGAACCAACATTTAAATAAGTGAACTGAGTTAAGCAGTCTGTTATCCCTGATGGACATAAACCTCATCCAGTCTATTGAAGGACACACTAGAACAAAAGACTTGCCTCCCTTGAGTAAGAGGAAATCCTCCTGTCTTCTAGCCTTCGAATGGAGCTATCAGTACCACTACTGGGCCCTAGAGCTTCTTTTTTTCACTGATCTGTTTCAATCACATTTATCTTTGTTCCTTAAAATCTTAATATAGGGAGTCGGGCTGTAGCACAGCGGGTTAAGCGCAGGTGGCGCAAAGCACAAGGACCGGCATAAGGATCCCGGTTCGAACCCCGGCTCCCCACCTGCAGGGGAGTTGCTTCACAGGTGGTGAAGCAGGTCTGCAGGTGTCTATCTTTCTCTCCCCCTCTCTGTCTTCCCCTCCTCTCTCCATTTCTCTCTGTCCTATCCAACAACGACAACAACAACAATAATAACTACAACAATAAAAAACAACAAGGGCAACAAAAGGGAATAAATAAATAAAATAAATATTTTTTAAAAAGTTACAAAAAATCTTAATATAGGTTGGTACACAGTAAAAGAAGCACTTGCTTATTGAGTTGAATTAAGACAATAAAGACACGAAAAATAATGTAGGGCAGAAGGAATGCCTTCCTGGGAATATTCTTCTTTTTTTAATAGAAAGAAATATCTCAGAGAGATGACCAATCTTCCTCTGGAATGATCCCCCTGTGTACTTAAAGTAATAAATCGCTACCAATCTGAGGAAAACAGTTTTGAGGTAATATATTGAGGGCCTAATAATGTGCTATTCTTTGAACCAATATTCTGTCTTCAAATCAGACCAGATTCTCACTGGTCATTGTCTCCAGGGCCCCTTTATGCATCAGCTGAAAGGCCAGCAATGGATAAAGACCCAAAAGCAAACTTAATGTAAGCACTGCTTGAAAAAGGGGAGATCACAGAGGACCCCCTGGGACTTGTAAGACAGCCATGCTTCTGTTCTAATGCAGTATCATCCATCTGCCCTGAGAATGAAATGTCACTTTTTCCAGTGTACAAAAGAAGTTACCTGTTTGACATTAAAGAAATGTAATTTTGGAGGATGCATTTGTCATGTGACAAAGAAAAGAGCCTGCCATCAAGTAACCTGCATTCTGTTCCTGTTAGCCTCGCTATATGACCATATATAATATGGGAACTTGCCACCCAAGCTCTTGGAGTCTCAGATCTGTAATCTGTAAATGGAGGATTGTAATAGAGTTCTTGTCTGCATCACAAGCAGGGCTTTGCAAGGCTGAGTCGAGGCAATGTGCGTACAAATGCCATCAAATGTACCATTCATTGTATTGCAATACAGTGGATTCTTGCAGTGTGAGTTCAGGTGATGAAAAGATCACAGGTGTTAAAGGAGAGCCATCTTATTTCCTATTATCTCACTGCATGATTGAAGAAAGGAAACATTATACTTAAATTTCCCTGAACTTTAGTTTCCTCATTTGTAAGAATGTGATCAACTATTTTCTTTCAAGTTGCAGAAAAAATTAGAAATGATGTATAAAGTGTAGATACAGGGTGTGATGTCAAATAACTGAAAAATATTTTGTGAGCTCTGATTCTGCTTCCACCTATTAAACTGTGAGCTTTCTAGGACAGAAACAATGTGTTATTCATCTTTGCAGATAGTCTAGCACGTGAGTTGACAATTCAGTAAAAATTAACCCAAGAAGAAGAAAAGGAAGAGGGAGAAATAGAAGAGAGTGAAAAGAGGAGAAAAATGACTAAGTATAGTATGATAAAGTCAGGAATTAGAGAAAGAAAATTATTATTAGTTTGCCTTTTTAAAATTCAGTTATGTTTGCACTATTACCTAAATATTAACTATATTTATTTTTACCTATCCTACACAAAAGTAAGGCAGATGCTCCTTGGGAATGCTCCTGTATTTATTCAACAAATATATAAATCATAATTTACTATGTCTGACTCTAATCTCCATGATTGAAAACTATATACAGTTCCTGACCCTGTTGGAGAAATCACAGATAGTACCATTTAATAAAGGACAGCTCAGGGACCAGGCGGTAGTGCAGTGGGTTGAGTGAGTGCACATGGCAAGAAGCGCATAGACCTGTGTTAGCATCCCAGTTCGAGCTCCGGGCTCTCAACCTGCAGGGAGTAGCTTCATGGGTGAAGAAGCAGGTCTGCAGTGTCTATCTTTCACTACCCCTCCCTGCCTTCCCCTCCTCTCTCAATTTCTCTGTCTTATACAATAGCAACAGCAATGGCAACAAGGACAATAAAATGGGGAAAATGGCCTCCGGGAACAGTGGATTCATAGTGCAGGCACCGAGTCCCAATGGTAACCCTGAATGTAAATAAATAAATAAGTATTAAAAATAAAGGACAGACCAATTTTGAACTGTCTGGGCTGGACTTTCCAGGAAAAAGTTGATTCCTAACAGACACCTGAAGGAAATATTGAGACCAGAAAAAAGTAAAGTGGGAATATGATAGATTTTATTCATCAAGGTCCTGAGTGTTTTCCTGAGAGTAATCAAAAGTCATGAAAAGATATTAAAGAGTATAGAAAATGACTGGATTTCCATTGTGGGGCCATTATTATTCTAGTCCATGGTCTAAGATGGGTCCATGGTGGAAGACAAATCAAATCTATTTTTCTGTCTCAGAATATATTAAGCTCAACATTCTCTCATTTAAAATTTTTTTCTATAATCTTTATTTGTTTATTGGATATAGACAGTCTGAAATTGAGGAGGGGGAGAGAGACACCTACAGCACTGCTTCACCACTCACAAAGCTTTCCCTCTGCAGGTGGGGACTGGAGGCTCAAACCTGGGCCCTTGTACATTGTAACACGTGTGCTCAATCAGGTGTGTCACCACCCAGTCCTGTCCAACATTCTCCTGTGATCTACTAGACCTATACTAATAAAATGAGACAATTTTACAAGTCCAATACACAAATACAAATTACAACAATAAGCCTTTCCTATATTATTTTCCCTAGCATCAAGTGTATGTATATGTTCTCACATTCAACCATCTGTCCAGTCCTAAGAAGATAGGACTGGACTGCCCACCTTGGCTGATTATTCTTTTATCAAAACATATAAACAAGATGCCAGGTCTTAGATAGAGTCTGTTACAAAGAACAAGGTGGAGATTCATTTGAATTCATTTGATACCTGAAACCACCAGGTTTACCATTTGAATTAGACAGATTAAAAATGCTATAGTCCGGAGTCGGGCTGTAGCACAGCAGGTTAAGTGCAGGTGGCGCTAAACTCAAGGACCGGAGTCAGGATCCCGGTTCGAGCCCCCGGCTCCCCACCTGCAGGCAGGTCCCTTCACAGGCGGTGAAGTAGGTCTGCAGGTGTCTGTCTTTCTCTCCCCCTCTCTGTCTTCCCCTCCTCTCTCCATTTCTCTCTGTCCTATCCAACAACAACGACATCAATAATAACTAAAGCAATAAAACAACAAGGGCAACAAAAGGGAATAAATAAATAAAATAAAATAAAAAGTTTAAAAAAGATGCTATAGTCAAATACTGTCTGAACACTCAGACTTAACAATCTAAACATTCTTGGAAAGAATGATATACTTTGGATAATGCCAGTTATATGCCTGTTGGCAGGGTTGGTGCCTTCTTGGTTTCAACAAAGGATGTGCCTATGGGTATGGACTGTGGGATCAGGGATATCTAATTAGGTAATGGCACAGGCATATTCTGAGTGGCTGAGGGAAAGTCATTTTAACTCACTCTAAGGACTGTTGTGAACATAAACTACAATCATATTTATAAAGTGCTATTTGTCTTATCAATATGCAATACATATTGTGTGATGGTGCCTGCAGTTTTATCTATCATGGTGGTGATGGTAGTATAACTCAGGGATTAAGATGACTAAACCAAAAGTTATAGTATATTTGGATTAAACTCAGGTTTGGCACTGACTAACACTGGCATTTTATAAGTTACTCTACATCTTTTTCTCAATTTCTAATCTTTACAATGAAGAAATGGAGATAATTAACCTTGTAGAGCTGTTAAGAATTAATTGAATGAGTTAAAATTTGAAAATTTGAGAACAATTCCTAGAACATGGTAAGCATAAATCAGTGTTCAATAAATATATAAAGTAATGAATACTCAAAACAAGTAAATGTATAGTGTACCTTAACACCACAAAATATTCCATGAAAAGTAGAAAGAATATCTCCCATTTCTTGCTGGTATGGTAACTTAACAGAGAAGTAACATAATAGTCCCACAGTGATGGCAGGGGGAGAGTGGAGGATAGCACAATAGTACTGCAAAAGGCTTTCTTTTTTCTTTTTTTATTTTTTAAAAAGGAAACACAGAAAAAAACATAGAATAAGAGGGGTATAATTTCACACAATTTCCACTACCAGAACTCCATATCCCATCCCCTCCCTTGATAGCTTTCCTATTCTCTAGCCATCTGGGAGTATGGACACAATGTCATTATGGGGTGCAGAAGGTGGAAGGTCTGGCTTCTGTAACTATGAAAAGAGGGAGACAGGTTGGGAGTATGGACTGATCTGTCAATGCATGGCATTGGGTGAGGTTCTGGGGAACTGGGGCTTTAGAACACATTGGTGGGGTTGCCTGTCCAGTGAAGTCTGGTTGGCAACATGGCAGCATCTGGAACCTGGTGGCTGAAAATAAAGTTAACATATAAAACCAAGCAAGTTGTTGACTAATCATGAACCTAAAGGCTGGAATAGTACAGATGGAGAGTTGGGGAGGGGTTTCTGTTTTGTTGTAATCAAATTATTTGGCAATTGGGTTAACTTTGAAAAATCCCTTTGTTAGGATTTGCTGTATCATACACAGCATCACCATAATTTATATTTTTGACATTAATTGTATACAGCTGTGCCACTAGTTGCTTCTGTTCTCCCTGGTCTACGCTTTTAAGAGAGTCAACATATCAACGACTCAGTCTTTGGCCTGTGCATTAAAAAATTTGAGGCATTCAATCTATTTCCCCCCTCTCATATTAGTTAAATAGTGATTTGTATTACTACAAATTAATAGGAGTGTACATAAACAACATTCCTACCAAGAAAGGACTGTGTCTCAATCCCATCCTCCCCTCTCCACCCATGCCCCCAACACAGGGAAGTGGAACATCCATCCTCACCCTCAACCCAGAGATTTTTACTTTGGTGCCCTGCTCCAAATTCAGTCAAAACCTGCTTTGAGCTTCCTTTTCTGTTCTTCTTTCTCAACTTCTGTTTATGAGTGGAATCATTATATACTAGTCTTTGTCTTTCTGACTTAGCTCACTTAACACAATCCCTTCTAGCTCCATCTAAGATGGGTTAGAGAAGGTGGGTTCATTGTTCTTCATAGCTGTGTAGTATTCCATTGTGTATATATGCCAGAGCTTTCTCAGCCATTCATCTGTTGTTGGGCACCTGGGTTGCTTCCAGGTTTTAACTATTATAAATTATGCTTCTATGAACATAGGTATAGACATATCTTTTTGGTTGGGAATTATGGAGTCCATCTGATATAGTCCTAGGAGAGGAATGAGTGGGTCATATGGAAGGTCCATGTCTAGCTTTGTGAGAGCTCTCCAGAGAGATTGGACCAATTTACATTTCCACCAGCAATGCAGAAGGGTTCCTCTGTCCCCACAGCCTCTCCAGCATTTGTTGCTGCTGTCCTTTTTGATGTATGCCATTCTCACAGGAGTGAGGTGGTATTTCAATGTTGTCTTAATTTGCATTTCTCTGACAATCACTGACCTGGAGCAATTTTTCATGTGCTTGCTAGCCTTTTGGATTTCTTCTGTAGTGAATGTTCTGCTCATATCCTCTGCCCAATTTTGGATGGGGTCATTTGCTTTTTTGGTGCTATGTTTGCTGAGCTCTTTGTATATTTTGGTGATTAGTCTCTTGTCTGATGTGTGGCATGTGAAGATCTTCCCCAATTCTGTGAGGGGTCTCTTTGTTTGTGTGATGGTTTCTTTGTGCAGAAACGTTTCAATTTGATGTCGTCCCACTGATTTGTTTCTGTTTTAGTCTTCCTTGCAATTGGATTTATATCATCAAAGATGTCCTTGAGATTCAGCTGGGAAAGTGTTCCAAAATGTTTTCCTCTAAGTATTTGATAGTTTCTGGTCTAACACCCAGGTCCTTGATCCATTTCGAACTGACTTTTGTTTCTGGTGAGATAAAGTGATTCAGTTTTATTCTTCTGCATGATTCAACCCAGTTTTTCCAGCACCATTTATTGAAGAGAACCTCCTTTCTCCATTTAATATCATTCCTGAGACTCTGAAGTCCCAGTTTCAATCTCCAGCATCACTATAAATCAGAGCTGAACTGTTCTTTCTCTGTGTGCCTTTATGTATCTCTCTCATTAAAATAAATAAAATATTTTTATGTAGTCAAAAAATTAACAATGGAAGGGTGGGGGAGATAACTTAATGGTTATGCAAACAGACTCTCAAATCTGAGTTTCCAATGTCCAAAGTCCAGTCTTCCCCCACACCACCATAAACCAGAGCAGAAAAGTGCTCTGACAAAGTAAACAAACAAAAAGGAAATAAATGAATTTTTTTTAAATAGTCACTTTAAAGCATAATTTTGGAGCCTCAGCCAGGACAATCTTTTTGTGTAACCATCATGTTATCTCCCCACCCCTTCCTTGTATTTATTTATTTATTTGCCTCCAGGGTTATCCTTGGAGTTCAGTGCCTGCCTGCACTATGAATTCACTGCTCCTGGAAGCCAGTTTTTCTATTTTTGTTGTTATTGTTGTTGTTGGATAGGACAGAGAGAAATTGAGAGAGGAAGGGAAGACACCTTCCAAAAGTGGAGGAGAGAAAGATAGACACCTGCAGACTTGCTTCACTGCTTGTGAAGTGACCCCCGCTATAGGTGGGAAACTGGGGCTCAAACTGAGATTTGCACCAATTCTTGTACTTCACACTATGTGCTCTACCACTTGGCCCCTAAGAATGTAATTTCATTATTTTCCTTTTCAGATTTATCCCAAAGTCCAGTGGTAATCCAGGGAGGAGCAGAACATGCTCCAGAAGTGATAAAAATGTCTTTGAAAGTTCACATTTGTCAAGTGTCTTCCATTTGGCTAGACATACATATTATTGTATTTAATCCTCACAAAAGTGACTGAGACAGTTCTAGCCTCTTGTCAAAAAATAAGATTTTAATGAGGTTCAGAAGCATAAATTACTTGTTCAAAATCACACAGTTGTTATAAAATATTAATACAGGCTCTGGACTCAAATTCAGATAGATAAAACTGTATTCTCAGTCTTCTCCCCACATACGTTGTGAGTGATGAGGTGCCTCTCTCTAAAAAAATCAGTTAAACATGTTGTTTTATTGAGAGTGTGAGACTTAGGAATATATGTAAAACCACTGCAAACATGAAGATCAGTAAGGGAATCACTCTTAATTGGCACCTCTTATAATTGTTCTTAACAACCTAACAGGGTGAGTATTTTTCCCCAAACATTTTTATGGATGAGAACAGTAAAAGCTTATAGAATTTAAGTAACTTCCCCTAGTTTGCTAGAACAGGGAAGGAGTCGAACTGTGTTTGCCTAGCAGCCTGACTCTAGAAAATGAAATCCATCTATTTACCAGCCACCATATGTGAGGTACATATAAATGTCAACAGAAAGTAATAGAATAGCCATCATTTGTCTGCACCACACCTCAGTCTGCTGAGCTAAATGAATTCAAAAGCCTATTTACTTTTTTTACAAGGCCATCACTTAGGTGTTTACCAGTCTGACTAACTTCATTACATTCCAGGCTGACTTGGGAGTATTGCCTTCTTCATAAGGTTGGCTTAATGACACACTTGGCTCTTTTAATTGCAAAGTGTTTTGTGAGCATTAGCTGCAGCTGGTATCACTCTTAATGGGTACTCCAAGGCTCTTTAGGGGGCATGGAAGAAAACTTGCAGAGCACTGGCATCTCTGTGACTGTAGAGAAGTAAATAATAATAATAATAATCAAGTTATCAATGCATCTCTTTAGAGCACTAGTCTTTCATCTGTGGAGGTGGGAATGATACTCTGTTGGTAGACAAAAGCACACTGTGAAGGTGGTTAAATATTGAAATATATCTGCCATCTCACACCTGAAAGAATGGCTTATATCCACAAACTAGGTAATGACAAGTGTTGGCAAGGTTGTGGAGAAAAAGAAACTCAACTACACTGCTGGTGGGAATGCAAACTAGTGAAGCCCCTTTGGAAGACTCTGTGGAGAGTCCCTGAACAAACAAAAGTGAAATTATCTTATGATCCAGTGATAGTACTCTTAGGTATTTATCCAAATGACACTGACATACTAATTTGAAGTGACATACACACCCCTGTGTTCATAGCTGCATTATTCACAATACTCCAGAATGACAAGTTTCCGTAGTGTAGTGGTTATCATGTTCCCCTCACACAAGACTCCAGAAGTGGAAACAACCTAAATAACCATTAACAGATGACTGGCTAAAGAAGCTATGAGGTATATACTTCATAGAATACCACTCTGCTATCAAAAGAGGTGATACCATGTCCTTTGGGACAAAGTGGATGGAGCTGGAGGTGATCATGCTTAGTGAAATAAGTAAAGAGATTAAAGATAGTCACCACATGGTTTCATGCATAAGTGGAATCTAGAGATCTGAAACATACAAACTTTAAAAAAAAAAAAAAAGAGGGAGTTGGCGGTAGCACAGCAGGTTAAGCACAGGTGGTGCAAAGCACAAGGACAGGCTCAAGGATCCCGATTCGAACCTTGGCTCCTCACCTGCAAGGGAGTCACTTCTTTCTTTCCACCTCTTTGTTTTCCCTTCTCTCCATTTCTCTCTGTCCTATCCAACAACAATGACATCAATAGTAACTACAACAATAAAACAACAATGGCAACAAAAATGAATGAATAAATAAATAAATATTAAAAAAAGAAAGAAAAAACAGAAATAACCAAACTGTAAGACTTGTGATAACTATAGTGGTTATCTTTGGGAAGTGGGAGAGTGTAGATATAGAATGGTGGTTGTGGTGTGGAACTATATACTGCAATCTTACAATCTGGTAACCTACTCTTAGTCACAAATAAAAAAAATATTTTGCATTCAAATTGTATTAGTTTACAATGCTAAGAAGTACAACCTTCCACTTCTATATGTGTATAGAATTCACTGTACCCACCATTACAGTTCTAGTGTCTTGTCACTGTCAAAATGAACCTTTTACCCATTCTAGTAGCCCTTTTCCCATAGTAATTACAACAATTCCTATGAGTCTTGAAGGTTTTTTGTTTGTTTTTCTTGTTTATTTTCTTTGGTTATTCATATTGTCCATATGAATGAACCAATCACTAAAAGTTCCTATTAGGTTGTTTCAAAAGGCATAGTTTCATTGGTTTTAAATACCTGACTAATATTTTATTGCATGTCACTGGAATTTAAGTAAGATCCCATGTTTTTGCTATTGTGAATAATGCTGCTATGAGCACAGGCTTGAAATCATTCTTTCAAATTAGTAATGTTTTCATATTCATCAGATAAGTAGTTAGGAATGATATTGCTATATTATAAGATGGTTTTCATTTTTAGTTTTTTAAAGAATTTTCACACAACTTTTCAGGCTATTGACTAATTTATATCCCTGCCAAGAATATATCAGAATTCCTTTTTCTCCACATCCTTACCAATACTATTCATTATTAGCCTTTTTGATTCAGGTCATTCTCACTGGTGTGAGGTGATAATCTCATTTTGGTTTTGATTTTCAGTTCTCTAGTAAGAAGTGATGTTGAAGTTATGTTCAACATGATTCATGTTTTTTTGTGATCTATCTCCATGTCTTTAAGAAGTGGAAATTAAGGTCTTTTGCTTATTTTCCTCAGTGGTCACTTGCTTTTTTGCCATTGAATTGTATGAGTTCTCCTGTATGTTTTGAATAACTTCAGCTTCATATGGTGTGCTGATATCTAACTATAGTAATTGAAAGATGTAGATTTCGTGGGTCGGTAGCTAGTGGGTTAAGCGCACGTGAAGCAAAGCGCAAGGACCAGCATAAGGAACCTGGTTCCATCCCTCCGCTTCCCACCTGCGGGGGAGTCACTTCACAAGTTGTGAAGCAGGTCTGAAGGTGTCTTTCTCTCCCTTCTCTGTGTTCCCCGTCTCTCTTCATTTCTCTCTGTCCTATCCAAAAACGACGGCATCAAATAACAACAACAATAATAACTACATAGTAGAACAACAAGGGCAACAAAAAGGAATGAATAAATAAATAAATATTTTTAAAAAAGGGAATCGGACGGTAGCACAACAGGTTAAGTGCAGGTGGCACGAGCAAGGACCCATTAAGGATCCCAGTTCGAGCCCCTGGCTCCCCATCTGCAGGGGAGTCACTTCACAAGTGGTGAAGCAGGTCTGCAGGTGTCTATCTTTCTCTCTCCCTCTCTGTCTTTCCCTCCCTCCTCTCTCTATTTCTCTCTGTTCTATCCAACAAGGACATCAGTAGCAACAACAAACTACAATAAAAAAAAAAAAAACAAGGACAACAAAAAGGAATCAATAAATAGATATTTAAAAATCTTTAAAAAAAAAGCTATAGACTTCAGGACTCGGGTTTGGTTGGAATTTAAACAAATGGTAGTTTTATTACAATACAGTACAGTATAGCGGTATGGTACAGTATCATTTAGGTACCACAAAGTGGACAATGGGACAGAGATAGGTCAGGCTGTAGCAATGAGTCTGTAAGTTAGTTCTCAGAACTTGGCTACACATGTTAAGTCTCCTGGGAGAGGCAGTATGGCAGGGCTCTGTGGTAAAGGAAAACATGCAGAAAAAGAGCTGCTATAGAGTTTGCAGGAATAGCAAGGCCAAAAAAAAAAGAGCAATCTCTGGCAGGCTCAAGCTTATATCATTTGGTTTACTTAAGTCTGTCAGCCTGACCTCAGTTGTATGCTAATTATATCCATGTCCTATATATGGGAGTCTATGTTCATGTCCTAACATTTAGGCCCCCAATGGTTATGCTTCCTTTATTGTAGTAGTTTTGTTGACTGTGTAAAAGCTTTATGATTAGATGTAGTCACTCCATTCACTTTCACTTTTGTTTCCCATATCTTCAGAGTTAAGTCTCCAGAAACACTTCTGAGGTCCAGAAATGTACTTTTATTTTGTAAGGGAGTGGGGCTCCCAGGATTCACAGGGTCTTAACTAAGCAAAGTATGCACTTTACCAATAAGCTCTGTCACCAGGCTTGAGCCAGTTCTTAAATTGTTGCTTCTTGAGATCCTAGTGACTGTACCACTTTAATCCCTTTTCTAGCATCTCTTCCCCACCCTTCCCTCCAGCTGTTTCTTTAATTCAGTAAAGAAAAGAATAGTACTTTCCACAACAGAGGATCTCATTATATTCAGATTGGTGATTGGTAGTTCCCTTAATATATTAATTGTTCAATTTTAAGTGACTGTCTGAAGACATTATTTAGCTAGAAGACAAAGCAGCACAGAAGTGAAATAGACAACTATTTCACTATCATCCTCTCACTCCCATTTCTTACCTTGTCCAACATTTTGTACAGGTTCATTAGACTACAGCATAACTGGTATGTTACAGTGATATATTCATCAATACCGAATTCCCTTTCATCCTTTTTCTTAATAAAACCCAGGAACAAATTTTGCCAATAAGTAATGGCTTCAGGAGCATTGCCATCTCTGTTTTGTTACTATCTGTTTTCTTTTGATGTCCCTTCTGCCTTATGTGATAAATGCTCTCATATTAATGTTTAAGATTTAATTGCTTAAGTGTTCTTGTTTCTAATCCAAACATGTCGTGGCCTGTGTCTCATAAACAGTAGATCAAATCATCAGCTACTCACTGGGAGGGGACTCCTATGCCCACCTTCATGCTCCTTCCTTTCTTGTGTGCTTGAAGGAGGTCAGAGGGGTGGAAGGGCAGCTCAAACTTCCATCCTGAGCATCCCAGAAAATAGGTCATATATCAAGTCCTGCTGCACTGAGCTGAGAGAAGTGAAAAAAAGGCCATGAGAAGAAATTAGGAGAGATGCTGAGAGTAAATGCATGCACTTTGTTTTAAGGGAGCAGGGTTTAGCTCCTGTTTCTCTGGATGTTAAAAAGGAAAGAAAGGAAGAAAGAATCCCTCCTCATGGTTCCATGAAGAGAGTTCATCAGTAGTAGTCTTCACTGAGATCTCACTTAATATATATCACTTATTTCAATAATGTTCATATCCCACACACACTTGTCCTCCCTATCACTTTCATATTTCATTATGCCAGAAAAGGTCTTCATGTCATATTATTTTCTAAAACTGGTATAAATGTATACATTAATATATTACTGATTTACATAGACTCATGATTGGCAGATATCTTGAATATTTTATCATTTGTGGTATCACAGACACCCAAAACAATATCCAAAATCTAACGTGTCATTGCTAAGCATTTATAGCATTAGATGTTAACAAAATGGCAATGACACCTTCAAATTTAAATTATATTTTATTATATTTTATTATGTGCTCCCCTCAAAGTTACAAAACAATACCTAAAATCACCCTTAAAATCAATATAAATGTATTGTCTGCTTTCCTCCCCAGATTAGGAATCTGCTTTCATGCATTTTCCTATGAGATGGAAGGAAATCCATTTTAGGGATAAATTTACATTTATTGTCATAATGTTATAGCCTTGCCATGCCAACCTCCCTACCCACATCTGTAACCCACTTTTGCTTTGTTATAAAAGGAATAGAATCAGTGGCATTATTGCACTTTAGAGAAGAGATAGTCTGGATTGACCATATCTCTTGCCAGGTAACAGATTAATGTCCTATCTTAATGCCCTATAATGACAGTGAAGTAGAAGTTCAAAGCAAAGTCAGAGGACATGGCTAGTGTGTTTGAACAATAGAGTTGATTGGGAGTGAAGAGTGGTTAGCAGGAGATTCAGTCAAATAATTTGAAACAGGACAGATAACAATAATTATGTTGGACAAGTAACCCAACTACTCATTGGCTGGAGAGGGAGAAATGAGACAAGAAAAGAAAATTAAGTTCTGAAGCTTTAGTGAAGAAGAATTAAAATGCATTAAGAAACAGTCTGATGGGATGGAGGTATGGATCGTCCTGTCAATTCCATGTCTGCCCATGTCCAGCAGAGAAAAAGTTACAGAAGCCAGACCTTCCATGTTCTATACCCCATAAAGATCGTTAGTCCATCCTCTCAGAGAGATAAAGAATTGGCAACTAGTGAGGGGTTAGATAGCATAATGATTATGTAGAGACTCTCATGCCTGATGCTCCTAAGACCCAGGTTCAATCCCCCACACTACCATATGCCAGAGCTAATTAGTGCTCTGGTAAAATAAAATAAAATAATAAAATAAAATAAAATAAAAACGGAAACCTCCAGTGGAGGGAAATAGATACAGAACTCTGGTGGTGGGAATTGTGGCCCCTTTGTCCCCAGTCTTATCAATCCTTGTTGAATCATTATTAAAATTAAATAAATAAAGTAACAGTCTGATGAAAAAGAGGAGAGGCAGATCTGAAATAGAAATAAAGGTCTAAGATGGTTTCTTCCTCAAGAAACTGTTTTCCCTGGGAGTTTGCACAAGGATAATGTCTTTGTCACACATACAATGTACTTATTTATTGAATAAAGTCCAAAAGTTCCTTCTTTCTCTGTGCTTATTTTGTTTTATCCCAGTATATATATTGGGTTCTCTGTTACCTTGTCTTTGATGGCATTCCCTCTTTATCCATTCCAGATTCTGGGATGAAACCATACCTCTCTTGATCCACAGTGCCAAGACTGGTACTTTCCTCAGGACTCAATTCTAAGACACTAACCAGCACTGGAATCTGAGACTGGATCACTCTGTGCCTGAGCTAATAGTTTTCAGATGCATTCCTTTGCCTGACTATTCAATAGTCACTTTCTCATACCCAGAAGCTTTCAGAAAACTTTAAATACCTAGCCTTTTTTACTAGGCTACTGGAAGTCAGGCCAACAGTGATAAACACTGAATGTAAACCAACTCAACCATCCTAGTGGTGTCCATTTGGTGCCCTGAAGCTGTTTTGGCTACTCTTGCCTCTATTTCACTACCTATTTCTTCCTACACTCATCACAAGCTCCTATTAATTTTAGCAAAAAAAAAAAGTCACTGACCTTCCATGTATGGTCAGTGAACTTGACACCCTAGACTCCTAGCAAGCATCCTTTCCAGTACATCCCATTAGCCTCCATTAATATTCTGAGACTGACAGCTAAGATTGACTGCCTCATTAGCAGGCATCGTGTGGAACTCTGACAATAATTAACAACTCAACAGTCTCATTTGCTGGCCTATCAGAGAAGTATTCAATCAAAAATGTAATTTGCCCGATGCCTCCATTTAGCATGGGAAGACTATTCCTTCAAAGTTTTAAATAGTCTAATTAAGAGGGAAGAAATAGAAGGGGAAAATTATTAACAGTATAGGTTTAATGTGAAATTGCTGGAGCAAATTAATAATGCAATAACCATTTTTAGCAGCTGTCTATCAGTTTGTGGGCCAGAGTAATTCAATTAGTTGGCAAAGGGCTGTTCTGATTACACAATTGGGAGCAAGTACCATTTTGCCTCCTGAAGATGCTGTGAACTTTAATTCACTGGATTTGCAAGAAGAGCCTTCCAAATACTCCAAGACACTCTCCTGAGGGAATGTCTGAGAAGCAAGTGTCCCTAGTGGTTGGAGCAAGTGGACTTTCTTAGGGTCCCCTAAAAATGGCTTCTTCTTGGAAATTACTTCCAATGTCCTACTGTCAACAGTCTGCAAAATACAATAATTGTAGCTGTTCCCAACAGGATTCTATCCAGATACTCTTACAGTTTGCTAATGCTATAATCACACCAGCTAGCGTCCACCTACCCCACACATCCTTCATGTATGCTATATCTTCACATCTCTAGGTCTGTGTTAAGAAGCCCACCCCCCCCCCTTTTCCTCCTTTGTCTATGCTAAGACTACTCCTGATCCTTCCAAGTTCAACCCAAATCTCATCTTCATAAAAACCTTACTTCCTTCTGAACAAGTATTCTGGTTCCCGGTTATATATCGCCAAGGTCCAAAAACTATGCTTTATCTATCTGTGCAGATTATATGATCCTTTCACCTGGAAGGTGAAAATTCAGGTGAGAATGTCAGAAACATAGACAGCAAGTCTAGCAGAGTGAATACAATCTTTGGACCCAGAAGAAGTCATTTCTAACTCTAATTTTGGTTCTGCCACTTAATGACTGTATAGCGTTTGGCAATTTTACCTTCTCTCTATGCCCTAATTTCTTCATTTATAAAATAGGAATAAGAATCCCTACTTTTCTGACTTCTCAGAAAAATCCTTAGGGTATAAGAGGTGGCCACCCTTGCCTGTGCACACAATATGGCCTCCCATTTACTGTAAGTGTGGGTTTCTTACCATCTTGGGACATTAATTTGCATCTTCACAAGTCTTTGTCTTTCTTTTTAAAAATATTTTTTATTTTAATGAAGATATACAGAGAGAGGGAGAGAGAGGGTGGGCAGAGTAATGCACAGCTCTGGCTTATGGTGGTATTGGGAATTGAACCTAGGAGTTCAGAGCCCCAGGTGTGAAAATCTTTTTGCACAACCATTGTGTTATCTCCGCAGCCCACGAAGATGGAAAAGTACCTAAATTGGTGGTGAGAGTGTTTTCAAAGATTTATCATGATGAGATGAGAATTTTTACCCATGTATCAACTGCACTATAAACCATTTACCACCCCCCTCCTCAGTAAAATGATAAAACAAAGTAATAATAATAATTTTAAAATATAATAATTATTTAAAATTATTTATAAATAAATAAATAATTTAAAAATAATAATAATTTTAAAAATATCTTGGTAATTGAGGTTGAAAGAGTGACTGTCATTTTTTTAATTGAAGAGGCAAACACAGGCATATCCTTTTATCAATGAATTTAGGGTCAAGAGACATGGATTTTTCAGAAAGCCTCTTCTATCTAGACCTTGTCTTTACTATCCATAAAATAAGATATTGGATTCTAAGGATCCTAAGTACTTCGGATGACTTACCCCAATTTGGGTACTTGTTAGCGGAGAAGCTTCTGGCTTTATTACTACAAACCACTGTGTTCATGTCTACAAGGAGTTATTTGTCAGCTTTGTCAGTAAATTCATTCTGCCAGTGAGACCTGTGCAATAATGGAGGTACAAGCTCTGTCACTAGAGCAGGGGACCTCTCTGCAGGGATGCTCCAGAGAGACCACTCACATTCATCCAGAACTTGATTCTACTAAGGATCTATATTTAAAGATTCTACTTTGAATTCTTGGTCCCTACCCTCTAGCAACTTTGGACTGGCCTCACTCCAGTATAGACCATGCAGCCATGCAGAGTTAACTATTGCCATTCCTCAGGAGCAAAAAAGAAAAGGGTGACTTCACCAAACCTAAACACTGGGTCAAATGCTGAAACAGTTGTCAGCAAATCCTTTTTGCTCAATCACCTCTTCTGAAAAAAAAGACAGGTGACACCTCTCTTTCCCAAGCAGGAGTATAATTCTTCTGGGAAAACACTCTAAAAATGGTGTTCAGAGAGATGCCATGCAATTCTGGCTTGACCCATCAAGGAGTGACTATTTCACTGTGGAAATATGATCATCCTAGGCTTGGAGACGACCAAAGCAAATGCCAAGGCCTTATCCTCCAAAGAGCAAGTTGGCTTAGTTGAGGTGATAACCTGCAGACTTGAGAAGTAATTAGAGAATGATACAGCTCAGGGGAGAGCTTCCTGCCTGCTGACCTCTGATTGACCTCTGGTGAGCCAGCACAGAGCTCCTGCCACAAAATGGACCTTTATTAGAACTTCATTGCTGTACTCTTGAAGAAAATAAGCTTGAAATTAAGACAGGTCACTGTGAGTCTAAACTTTAACATCTTCATCTATGAAGTGGCAGGGCCATCCTTACCTCTTTGGTTCCACTAGAGAAGATAAATGAGGTATAGATGCAATGAGCCTACCCCTACCCTGGGCAGACATGACTACTCACCAAACAAAAACCCCTTATTACACCACTTTTGTCTATAGGAAGTCCCTTCCAATTTTCATGTGTATGAATCTATTGTTTAAAAGGTCACTATATATATTTTTGGAGGGTCCTCACTGGGGCTCCACTGCTGTAGGAAAAAGATAAAGACAGAAGCACATACAGAAAGAGAGGTAGAAATACTATAATGTGAAAGTTTTCTTTGGTGCCATAGTATTGAGGACTTGAACTCTGCATAGGTAAAGTTTAGCCTAAATAAGATCACACTGAATATTTTACATGAAACTTACTTTTTCAAATCATTACAAAGGTTCAAAGATGTCCCCATGTCAATTCACAAAAATTTGCAGTATTCACTTTCACAGCTGATTCAGCTGATTAATAATCTGTAATAGATCTATTTAACAATTCACTAACAGTGATTCTTTAAGTTATTGTAGTTTTTTTGCATTTTTGCATTTTGAACATAATTGTGAGAAAGCTCACCACCGAGCTTCCTAACTCAAGTTGTTTTTCAAATAAACAAATAAACAAAGATATATACATGGTAAACAGCCCATGTATATGTCTTTGTGACTGTTTGAATATTTAAATATTTATTTATTTATTCCCTTGTGTTGCCCTTGTTGTTTTATTGTGGTAGTTATTAATGTTGTTGTTATTGTCATCATTATTGATAGGAAAGAGTAAATGGAGAAAGGAGGGGATGAGAGAGAAGGGGAGAGAAATATAGACACCTGCAGACCTGCTTAACCGCTTGTGAAGTGACTCCCCTGCAGATGAGAAGACGGGGGGTCGAACAGGGATCCTTATGCCAGTCCTCACACATTGCACCACATGTGCTTAACCTGCTGCACTATTGCCTGACTCCTGACTGTTTCATATTTTAAACTCCTCAAAAATATAATTATATGGCAAAAAGAAAAATATATGGGTCAGCAGAATAGCTCACCTAGACAGTGGTTCAACTTTGTCATGCATGTGTCTCAGGTTCCAGCCTGACCCCGACTGCATTAAAGGCAGGTTCAATGCTGTAATCTCTCTCTCTCTCTCTTTCTTTCTCTCATTGGCCCAGAGCAGGAAAGCCCTAGTGAACAACAACAAAAAGAATAATACTTTTAATAAGCTCTATTAAATTAGTGCCTAAATCTATGATACCAAGAGCCAAACTAGTTATTAAGAAACAGATAATAGGTGAAAAACTTACTGTATATCAGACATCCTGGTAATATATAAAGTGAAAAAGACACTTAGGCTTCTTTAAAAATATCATAATTCTTTTTGGGCACACACTTCGTAAACAATAATAAATTCAGGTATAAAACAACTGGCCAAAATTCAAGGAAGATACTAAGGAGTTTCTGGGGAAGGTAGCTTTAGATATTGTAAAGAATGGGAAGACTATGGGTTATACCATCCTGAAACCATGACCAAGAGAGGCTTCCTGGAGGAACTGATCCTAATAAAGGAAAGAGGCTCAGATCAGAATATAGAGAGGTATCTGTTTTGTCCATAGGTATGTGGTCTGAAAGAAGACAGGCTCTGAGAGATCAGACACATCTAGATCTTTGAGCACTCCTTATAAGTTCACTGTGTGATTCTGGGCAAATTACACTCTCCAGAACCTCAGAAAGTCATCATCAACTATATCATTAAAAATGTAATGAATAAGGGGCTTGGTTTAATGACATCCTAAAGTGAGGGTATAGCAGTGAACAGTCCATATAAATTCTTCCCAGATAAATTTGATATTATAGTTGGGATAATCTATGGTTTAGGGTAAAGAGCATAATCAAGAGCCTATAGCATGGTCAGGAAGTTTTATTTAATGCAAAAAGGCATCCAGAGAGATGACTTGAAAGACATAGATGGGATATTGATCAGGATATTTCTGAAATTTTAATTTACCTTTTTATCATGTGTCTGAAAGAGAACCAGGGAGACAGACAGAGACAGAGAGAGAGAGAGAGAAGTACCACTCTTATTTATGATGTCCCACTATCAAATCCAGGCTCTCACACATACAGGTAGCACCACCTCCCTGGCTCCAACCTGAAAATTTTTAAAGGATCCTGATAATTGTTTATTCCCACTCTTCTCTTTGTTTTTATCCTTCAGTCTTCATCATTCGTGTTTTTCACTTTAAATTATTCCCTTTTAATTTTGCTTCTTAGAGGAACTAGCTAGTGCACAACTGTTTGGCTTTCATACCACTGAGTTGCTATGTAGAACTGAGCCAGCTGGACTGGCTCCTCTGAGCCTGACAGATCAACTCAGGAGCAAGGGGCTGCTTTTATATTAGGGCTGCATACTCAGGAAGAAGATTTTGAGCTGACTCAAGATAAAGATACAGTTATAGTCCAAAGCCTCTTTAGAGAACCACTGGTGGGAGGAAGGGCCTTGTAGGTATCAGGAAGGAGACATAAGATCTTCTGATGGTATCCCTAAGTTTGCACACCTCAGAGGGCTGAGAGAACTATGAAAGTGATAGAGGTACTTACCCACAGAATTTTTGGGATACTTAAAACTTTCAAAGAGTAAAATCCAAGGAGGTTATATATTATTTTTTTAGACATATGAAGGAAGTTTTTTCACGAAGTTCTGTTGACTTTCCAATTCAGAGTAACTTTTTTTTCTCTCTCTTGGTATTATCACTAGGCCTTCTTGACTGCAATATTCCACCATCACTTGCAGAGAACTCCCTAGATAGATGTCAAAAGAGAGAGACAGAGAGAGAAGGAGAGATACTACAGTGCCATTCCACTAGTTGTGAAGCTTCCCTTTTTCCTGGTGCTTCCATATGGTGGTGAGGGACTCAGTCCTGGGTCCCCATGCATGGGAAAGTGTATATCTACTAGGTGAGCCATTTTCCAGTATCCCTCTAGAAGCAAATTCAGTTCTAAAGTTCAAAGACTGTCAATGGTGACCTCCTGTCTTCAGCCTCCATGCTGACCATGCCAAACTTGTTCTGTTCTGTTCTGTGATCCCAACCTCTGCTGAACAGGTAAACTGGGATCTAATCACCAACAGGGAAGCTCACTGCTTTGGATTTGGCCTTCCCTCCATTTCTAGGCTCTCTGCCAAGGACTCAAGGAACACAATCTTCTCAGTGTGTTAAGGACATCTCTTGACCCCATTTTAGAGATGAGAAAAACCAAGGTTGGGGAAAGTTAGGAAATATATCCAAAAGGATCAAATAAATGAACAATAACAGTTTTTCATATGTGATGTTCATTTTCCCACTTATATATATAAAAGGAACTCAAGAAATTTTAAACAAATATACTGTAAGGGCCAAAGCAAACATAAGTATTTTGGTGGACTGTGGAGTAATGATTTTTTTAACTGCTCATGCTGTAATTCCTCTGTAATCAGAGGACCTTTTTTTCACATTTTGTTCAGTAACCAAGAATGTTTCATGTTGTGCCCCGACCAGCAGGGTGGTGAACAGGGGCTAGGAACCCAATGAGACCTGAAATGAAAGAACATGAGACACGAAGAATGACAGCAAGACAAGTTTCTGATCAAGCTGTAAATTTTTATTGTGAACACAGGCATTATAAGGCTTTGGGGAAGGAGAGGGAATGCTGGAGGAGGGGGGAAGGGAGCAAGCTTCAAAGCGGAATGTTCCTTGCAACAAATGGTGGAAACCAAGCTGTGTGTTGACTCACTTGATTACTGATAAATGGTTTACCTAAGGGGAAATGGCCTGCCCAGGGGGGAATTAACACTTGTCTTGAGGGGTTCTGTTGTCTCAAAGCTTATCATCTATCAAGCAGAGAAATGGCTCCTGGCATATCCTCCCTTTGTTATAATTTTAAATTGAGGCAGGCAATGGGGGTGAGGAGCAGAGACCCTAACAGCAGGTTTGGTGGGTGTAACCAGAGGAGGGAAGTATTGACCTGATTCCTCCCGCAGGGTGGGTGCAAAACCAACCTTCCCGCATCTTATAAGGCTCTTGGTGTCTTTTTGGGGAGGGGAGGCAGAGCCACAGTTTCTAGGGAAACAATTTTTGTTGCTGACACCAACCTCCATGCAAATCAGGTTTGCTTCACGGGGGACTCAGAGGCGGACAATAGGGTCCTCCCCCTGCAGTGCTTTGCCTTGCACCCCTTACTGGTGTCCTTGCCCTGCCAAGGTTGGATGTCTCGATGCATAATTCTGAGTTTTATGCCATCCAAAAAGGGGGTCTGTCATCCTCAGGTTCAGCCATGCCTCTGTCAGCCAAATCAAGTCTGTGATAATGTATTTGCAAAGGTTTTAATGCCTAGGAGTCAATCTGCCGTTTTATAAAATCAGTAATCTTATTAAAAATAAAGGGTCTTAAGGTAATCATTAACAAAAGACTAATAAGGGTCTCATAAGGGGCTCTGTAGTGACTCAAGACTATTTGTGGTGGAGTCTATAACCTGTTGTAATTTGTCAGAAAATTCATGGGAGGAATATATAGAGTGTCCTAGCATGCCACCAGCAAGTCTAAGGGAAGCAGTCAGTGGATGTGATGTCCAGGGGAAGAAACACAGCACGTCTGGTCTTCTGGTCAGCGCCAACTGATGAAATTTTTCTTCTTCATAGAGGGTCAGCTGTAGAACAAGCAAAACTAGGAGGCAAGGACCAGGTAGAGAAGAATTGACATGAAAATATAGGATGGTGTTGTACCAAAACACAGAGGAGGTACATAGACATTAGAAGTCAAGGTGAGGTTCCTTGAACATCAAGGAACATTTTGAGAAAAGTGAGCAGTCAATAAATATGCAAAGATGAAGTCAGCAGTGGTAGGTCAGCAGAAAGAGAAGACTTGGATAAGCTGGTGAGGTTAGCTGGAGTGTATACTGCCATGGTGTCCTTTGTGGTAAGGACTTGCCAACAGGGACTCTGTGGATTTTGCAAGAGCAATAATGTCATCCACCATAATAAAAGGAAAACAAACATGGACATCCAGTGTTGAAAAAAGAGAAAAAGGAAATATGTCTCTGTGACTGGAAAAGTGGGTAGCTTTGTCAATGAGATATAATAAATGGACAATTCGAATTTTTGTAAATATTAAAAAGATTTAGTATGTTACTTCATTGACACTTTAGCCAACTGAATACTGGGGGGTGCATTCTCCTTTTTTTTTTTAATTAAGATTAAGGGTTTTAGTTTTTCTTGTTGGAGCTGTAGCCCACATAAATTTAGAAAAAATATCAACTGAGAAAAAAAAGTTTTTTTTGTTTACTAAACATGGGCAGGTGAATTACATCAATCTGCCAGAGAGCATTGGCTTTTATCAATGGAGATTAATCTTAAAAGTCTGAATAGCAAGATCTTAATTAAACAATGTAGGAGCCAGTAAAGTGCTCTCACTATGGCAGGTCAAGCGTTACAATTTTAAGAGGCTTGTAAAAAAATGAGAAAAATTTTAGGATATGAGTGACTTTAGGAGTCATCACACACCCATAAATAAAAAATTAAAAATGTTTAGTTTTAGATCTTACCATATGAGCAGTCAGTTCTTCATGTGCAGATGTACCTATAATTATTTACTTAGGGAGAGAACTTGTACCAAGTTAATTGATGATCTAATGGTTAGAATTGACTTGAGTTCTTTCATATGATTTTAGAAGGCTCTTTATTAGAATATACCAATATGTTATAGAAAGTCAATACCTAATGTGTTGACATGATAAAATGTTTACCTTTTTTTGGCATTATTTTAAACTGATTAGACAGTTTAAGCACACTATTATACCTTTAGTTTACTAAGATCTTTACTCATCACAAGGCTATCATGAGTAAGCATAGATATAAAATTCTTAATAGATTTTACTCCTTAGAACTTTAACATGGCAACTTAAAAGGCTAAAATAAAACCTCATAGTTTCAATATTCAAAATATTAATTTTGTTAAATCAGGATTTGCCAAAACAAATCTTTTATCAGACCAAAAACACAATGTATTACCTTAATTTATCAAGAATAAACCTCTGGCAGTGTCTTAAAACAAACCAGATAATTTTTAAAAGCAGAAAGATATAAAGAAGAAAACCAGCGCAAGAGCCTCTGGCATGTAAATAATTAACATAACTATTGTGTTATCTTTTACTAACCCAAGCCAGTCTTAAAAACAATTTTAAGTAAAATGTTAAACTTTGTTTGTTAGGATCTTTGTTTATCACAAAGATATCACACCCTTAGGGCAGCTATGAACAAGGGTGGGTACACAACTTAATTCATCTTTCACTTTGATTTGGATAGGTAACTTAAAAAGCTAAGATAAACCTTATAGCTGAAATGTTAAAATAAATTTTTACTGTTAACATTTCTTTTAGATGACCATTTTACACTAAATAATTTTGTTGAATCACATCTGTTGAATGAAAATTTTTTTATCAGGCCAGGAATAGCACGTTTAACCCTTTTTTTCCTGGCAAGGCCACTGCTCTACACTGACTGGGTTATTAGAAAGTCAGTTCAAGGATGGAATTAAATTAACAAACAGTGGCAGTTGATATTGGGGTGCTGGTAATATCTATCTAACAATTTTCACAAGAGTGAGAGAGACTGCATTTTACCATGCCTAGATATCTCAGAAAATCTTTTAACTAATGAGTTGATGTTGATATTAGCTATCAGAAGGACAAAACTGTCCTATATTTTACTCTGGTAAAGGTGTGCCAACTCTATGAGTCTGGATCTTTAAAACCACATTTAGCTTAACTAAATCTTATTTAAAACTTAAAACAACCTTTAGTTACTTAGGGGTTAACACATATTAATGAAAACAAGGTTAGCACAGACTTAAAACATACATTTTTGGTGAAAGGAAAATTTTCCCTTTGAAAAACCGCTTTGGTTTTTGGATTCCTAACTCACAGACTATCTACCCAGGAGGGGCGTTAGTGGCTAGGGAATGATTGACTGCAGTCTTTGCCAATCTATGGAGCAGGAGCTCTGTGCCGTGATTGGCTGTGCGGGCGGAACAGGCGGGATTAGTTTACCGCTGCACCACCGCGCAGAGAAAAATCTTTGAAATTTTTTTTCTGGGCTAAGGTACATTTTACAGTTTTAAAGAAAGTGGTCTAATCAGTATTATTGGCCAAGTCAAGGACCGGAGCACAAAACAGAGGGGCGGTGGTGTAGGGAGGCAGTCTGGACAAGGAAGAGCGTAGGGGTTAGGGTTAGCTAGTTTGAGCCTGGCTCCGAGTAACAGGGAAAGCCAAAACCGGTTTTGATTTGGATGGTTTAGTTTTAGTTTAGGGATTGGGTTTAGGTTTTTTGGTGAGGCTAAAAATGTAAGCTCTTCTGTAACTGCAGCTATTTCTTTCATTAATTGAAGCTGCTCTCTCCTGTCAGTAAGGACCTTGCAGAGGGTGGAAATTCCTGGAAGGGCTCCTGAGCGTGCCTGCCTGACAGAGGGATTGTCAAGGAGAGGGTCAGGCTGGAGAGCAGGGGCATGGATATAGGGAGGGGAATTAAAGGGAGAAGGACACCAATCAGATTTGTAGTATCTGGCAGCCTCTTTTTCTAGCAAAGCCTCATTCTCTGTGGGAAATGCTTCAGGAGAGGGGGGTTTTTGTAAAACTGGATAGAGGTGGGGGAAAGAATGCTGGGTTTCATTCTCATGTGAATTAGCAATAGGAGAGTCAATGGAGGGAACTTTAGTAAGTGCGGTGGAACCTGTAGGGAGAGGAACAGGGCTTTTACTTTCATCAGGTGCTGGGAGGCTTTTATTTAGACTTGGTACTGGGGGATCAAGATCAATAATCACAGAAGGGCATGGGGATGGGGACTTTGTCCTGGATGGTGGACTAGAAAGTTGCCGGAGGACCTTTTCACCCTCTGTAATAAGGTTTTTAATATCAGGGTGATTATTATAAATTTTTAAGATATCATTAATTAAATTCCAGTAACAAAAGGCAGAAACAGGTACACGTTCAGGACCAAAAGACTGATAGTGATAATTAAGACAGTCACCAATTCTCCTCTAATGCTTCTCATCTATAGTGCCTTCCTGGGGGAACCAGGGGCAAATATTTCCAATATAATCTAAAAACTTCTTTAATTCTTTCTTTTTAACCCTATTTCCTTGTATCTTGAGTGACTCCTTGAGTCCTTTAATGAATAAATACTTTGCTAAATTCATGTCCCATGTTTTTGCTTACCTCAGCTGCTGTGACACTCTCCTCCAGATGTGACTCACGGTCGGGTATCTCCGTGGCGATATATGCGAGTCTTTGCATTACCCCCCTCGGGGCCACGGTGACTCAGTGAATTTGGGTAGACCTACGCCCTCGATCAGCGGAGTTTCTAGGTCCAGAAGGCTTCTTCGCCCCACGTTCCGGGCGCCAGAATGCCCCGACCAGCAGGGCGGTGAACAGGGGCTAGGAACCCTGAAATGGAGGAACATGAGACACGAAGAATGACAGCAAGACAAGTTTCTGATCAAGCTGTAAATTTTTATTGTGAACACAGGCATTATAAGGCTTTGGGGAAGGAGAGGGAATGCTGGAGGAGGGGGGAAGGGAGCAAGCTTCAAAGCGGAATGTTCCTTGCAACAAATGGTGGAAACCAAGCTGTGTGTTGACTCACTTGTGTTGACTCACTTGATTACTGATAAATGGTTTACCTAAGGGGAAATGGCCTGCCCAGGGGGGAATTAACACTTGTCTTGAGGGGTTCCATTGTCTCAAAGCTTATCATCTATCAAGCAGAGAAATGGCTCCTGGCAATGTTGTCAGTAGTCTTTGGAAATGTCGTTTCTACATGCTGCATATATTAGTCCATTTAATACATGTGCAAGAGATATGCTAGGTTGGAAAATATAGAAAGGTGGTGAAATAACAAGGAGGATGAAAAATTGTAAGACTGATACTTGTAGGCAGCATGTAAAAAAAAAAAAGGGAGACATAAAAGCCCAGAACATTTGACCACTGTTTGACTCACAGGGTATTTAAGGAAGGTTTTGTGAAGATGTCAACATGCAGGAGAGATCTGGAGGAGAGATTCTCAGAAAAGTAAGAACCTGGTGATATTTCCTACCTAGATTTTTTTTTTTGCAACACCTACAGAAAACCCTCCATGCCTCCAACCCTATATCCACTCCCTTTGTCTATTCTAAACCTCATGTTCACCCAAGCAAGTGAAAGGTACTCTCTTAACACAAGCATCTCATCTACAATGCTCATTGGGCCAGAGTCCCTAACATGGTACAAGTCTGAAAATCATCACAGTATTATGTATATAGTCAATGCTCCAATAATTTTACCTAATTTTTGATAAGCATTAACTGGTTAATTAAAAATATCTCTGTTCCCTTTTATCTTCCTCTCTTCTTTGCAGTGCTAATCATTAATATGCATAGGAGTTATTTGAGGGCCAGTTTAACATGCAAATATAGATTGAAGTGATTTGGAATTAGACCAAATACTCTTCATTTCTATGTAACTCTGAAAAGAAAGTGTAGATTAGGAAGTTCTGTTACCTTAAGCATTGTACTATTCCTGTATTTTAATTACTTAATGCATTCAGTCAGTCAGTGAGTCAGTCAGTCAGTACTGATGAGCAACCAGCCCTTGTGCTTAGAACTGAGGATTCAGCTGACCTTCAGTTTATGGTCTAGTGGGAGATACTGGCATTAAACTCCATTTAATGATGGGATATGTTCTAGAAAAAAAAAGGTAGGTGTTTTTCCCATTATGGGAACATCATGTAGAATATAATTAGATAAGCCTAGATGGTATAGCCTATCATACAATTAGGCTATATGATTTAGCTTATTGGGCCCACTATATATGTATGTGGTCTATCTGCACTTGGAAGTAAGTGATGCATTGCTGTAATAGTTCATGGGGTGGGAGGTGGAATTAAACTAGTTAGTGGTAATAGCAACTTCTCTGAGAACATCACAGTTAATCTGAAGGATGTGCAGAGTTAAAGAGAGAAAGGGGTAAAGGAAAAGTATTTTAGACAAAGATAAGAGCATGTCTAAAGTCTCTATGAGTAGCATGCAGATGGTCAGTTGAACTTGGATATTTGTAATTCATGGGAACCCATGAAAATATATGATCACTTGAGCTAGTTAAACATAGAGCTAGAGATATAGAGATAGAAATAGAGATATCAATAGAATAAAAACAAAATCTACCTAGAAAAATTAGTATATCTTATGTCCAAATGACTGATCACTGTCCCACGTATTGAGAAATCTTAGATCAGTAAAAAAGGTGAGAATGCGAGTGAGACAGAAGAATGCCAAGTCTACTTTCCCCCCAAGTATCAGAGGCCATGTTGTATAGTCCAAAAGACTGTAGGTTTTTGACATCCAAAAAGTCAAAGACCTGAATTTCAGCCTTGTCTCTATATCACTTAGCATATGTTCTGAGAAAGACATTTAAACTTTTGTGAGATTAATCTCCTCGTGTATAAAATGGAGATAATAAACAGGAACTATCCTTCAATTGGCAATTGTAATTGGAAAAAAAAATAACTAAACTGTGTAGAGTATCCACTAAGTCATTTTCCCCATCTTCCTCTTGAATGTCCAACTTCTGATGTTGCAAAGGCTTTATGTGATATGCAAAGGGCTCCACCAGTTCTTTATAATGATGGTGGAATTTCAGGGGCAGGGGCAGCAACCATATGAATCACCTGCATGTAAAAATACAGGAAACCTCAGCATGAGAAATGGAAAATCAACTTCTGAAGATTGAGTTAATGTGCTTTTAGAACCCACCTCCTGTTGCCCAGGTAGAAAGCTGGTGACAAACAGTGGAACTCCTAGATTTTCCAGAGATTCTAAAGCAGTTGTTTTAGACAAGTTAAGAAGCTAGCCCTGGTTTTTAAACCTTGTGGCAATGGCTTTGATGTGCCTATGAGAGAGAATACTACCCAGAACTCGACAGAACAGTTTGGAAATTTGGAAATCAGTTTGGGCTATTTCTTCCTGAGAAAAATTCTGAGGAAAAAAATCACCCCACATTTAGGAAGAAAGGGATAATTGCAGTCTTACGCACCACCAGTGTAAGGTAAGCACAGAAAGTGCCCAAGGGAGCATCTGAAACTTTGACACTAGGCAAATCTAGGTCACAACCAAATTATATACTATACTGGTTTTATGACTTTGCATGGGTTGCAGAACCTCAATGTATCCATCTATAAATTCTATGCATGTACCCATGATCAACCTTGAAAGGCTGTAGAAAAGTTTCAACTTGTCAATGGATATTAAATAAATATTCTATAGTTGGAGTCAGACAGTGGTGCACCCAGTGGAATGCATGAAAGATACAGATTAAAGCCTCCCAGTCCACACCTGCAGGGGGAAAGCTTCATGAATGGTTAAGCAGTGTTGCAAATGTCTCTCTGCCGACCTCTATGTCTCCACTTAATAAGAAAACTAATAAGTAAAATATTAAAATAATTTATAGCTCTAGAACCTCTGCCATTTTACTATTCCAGTGGGACTAATATGAATCATGCAACTGCCTGAAAACATTGGCATGACTCCTGCCACTTGGTATCAGTTAAATAAGCATAGCCTTTTAGTGTTCTGAGCTAAGGCATGGCAACTCTGCCTGGTGGCTTCTGATAATTATCAAACTGATACATGCTGGAAAAAAACACTTTACAATGTCTGGAACCAAATAATCCCTTGGTAAATGGGAGTTATATTATTTTGCAAATATAACAACAACAATAATAATATCATTTTTGTTAACAGAATGATAGGGACTAGGATGCATTTAGTTTAAACTTGACCTAAATGTGCAGAAGAAAGGGAAAGACTCATAAGCTAGATTGCTATGCTTATGTTAAGATCTACAGTCCTTCATTAGGACTGAGGATTTATTGAGAGCGACTATAGTATCCCATTTTACAGATAAGAAACTGAGGCCACGGGAGAGAAGTATCTTTGACATGTATATCTTGTTATAATAGCCTGTACTGCATGTGGCTTACAGAATCTTTCTCTTTACCAGACCATCTCAGCTCTCCTTAACAACTTTCTTGGCATTTAATAGCTTTATTACTATTGCCCAAGTTATTCTTCTAACCATTTCCTCCATTCCTATCATAACAAGATCTCTTCTCTGGTCAGTCTGATCACTTACTATTAGTTGTAATATTGCATATGGTCTAGATGTCTCACCTTTTTTTCCCATGTTTCTCTTCCTAGCCGTTACTTCCAGAAACACACACACACACACACACACACACACACACACACACACACACACATATCTCCACCAATCTGTTCATTTTCCTGTTTCTGGGGCCCTGGAGCTATATCTGCTCATAGAGATATGTTTCTAGAATGTGAATTTTCATATTTTACCCAGACATGAGCCCCTCATAATTTCCATGAGAAATGAACAGGAAGAAACTTGGTCCACGTGTCTCCACTCACCTTCTCACATACGCCCGAGAGTTACGAGCAGTATAGATTATTTTAATGACAGTATTACTTCCAACTGCATCTCTCCCATCTGTTCTTACCCAGTTACAAATGCAGAAACCCAGCATGTGTCTCCATTCTGGCAGTAGAGAATGAAATATAAGTGCTATGAAAGGTAATATATTCTTTGAACAATACAGTTGGCACCTATGAAGCTTGCCTTGCAGTTTAGACTCTCCTGCATCTTCAAGTGGGAGCCAAGGCCACATTCAAGAAAATACCATACCATGCTCAGGTCATCTTTTCCTTTCCCTCAGACCCAGGCTGCAGAGAAATGACAAAGTCAGCAGGGGGTTGTCCTAGAAAGAACCTGGTGTGCTTGTAGAAATGGCTGAAACCAAGGTGAAAAGAAAACATAGGAGATGGGGAGCCTATTTGCCATATCAAATGACTACGGTAGGGGGCTGAGACTGGAAGAGATTAGATAAAACAGGTTTCATGGAAAAGGGCAGAATTTCAAGACTGAAAAGCACATTGAGCCAAGTAAACAGAATATTATCATTTCTTGTGTCTAAAAAAAAAAGGATTCAGAAGGGCTAGTTTGCTAGCTTACACAGCAAGGAAGGATTCAGAAGGGCTAGTTTGCTGAGCTTACACAGCAAGGAAATTACAGAGCTGAGTTCAAACACGGCTTTGAAAAAGATCCATGATTGGTCAACATACAATTGCTTTGTATGATAACTCTATTGTCAGCCACCAGGTTCCAGATGCTAGCATGATGCCAATCAGACTTCCCTGGACAGACAACCCCACCAATATATCTTGGAGCTCCACTTCCCCAGAGCCCTTTCCCACTATGGAAAGAGAGAAGCAGGCTGGGAGTATTAATCAACCTGTTCAATGCCCATGTTCAGCAGGGAAGCAATTATAGAAGCCAGACCTTCTACTTTCTGCACCCCACAATGACCTTGGGTCCATACTCCCAGAGGGTCAAAGGATAGGAATACTATCAGGGGTGGGGATGGGATACAGAGTTCTGGTGGTGGGAATTGTGTGAAGTTGTACCCCTCTTTTTTTTTTTTAAGAATTTATTTACTAATGAGAGACATAGGAAGAGAGAGAGAAAGAACCAGACTTCACTCGGATACACATGCTGCTGGGGATTGAACTTGGGACCTCATGGTTGAGAGTCCAGTGCTTTATCCACAGCACTACCTCTGGGACCACTCATTCTTTTTTTTTCTTTTTTTTTTTTTAATTTAAGAAAGGAGACATTAATAAAACCATAGGATAGGAGGAGTTGTGCCCCTCTTATCCTATGGTTTTGTCAATGTTTCCTTTTTATAAATAAAAATTTTTAAATAAAAAGGGAAAGGAAATTATCATTCAGACCACCAAACAAACCCTAATAAAGTTATTTCATTTCCAAAGCCCCTGTCACAAATAAATTTATGTCCTGGCTCACACACTCATGCCCACCCAACAAAAATCAACTTGATATCTGCCCCTACCCCCCCACCCCCACAACAGTAGCAAGTCAGTACCGGAAGAAGCAAAGAAATAAACAAAGGACACCAAGTCCTAGACTTCAGAAAATAAATCATTTTCTAAGTGAACTACACTTTGGGGAGAAATAAATCCCTAAATGTTTTATTAGCAGAATTCAACAACTACAAATATTAACAGCAAGGCTATGCATTATTTAAAATCCAACTACCTAAAAAAAAAAAAAACAGCCTATAAATTAAACATGAAATGTTCTCATCAGAAGGAAAGAGACTTGATTTGCTTAGGGTTCTTAGTTCTTAAGAAGAAAGGATGACCTTATGTTTATTGAACACCTACTGTGTGAAAAGTGCTATACTTTTCTCTTGTTTTCCTCTTGAGTCTCCATCAAAGTCTAGGAGAGGGAGGAATTGCCAGTTGCTTTCTACAAACACAGAAAAGCAAAGGTTTAAGTTGGCAAGTGAATTCTCTACAGATACATGGTTAGTCAATAGGGAAGTCAAGTCTGAACCAGCATATGCCTGAAGAGTGTAGCTCCCTGATATGGGAAAAGGGTATAAATATTGTTGACTATATACCCCATAGATCTGATGTGATCTGGGGCCTATAATTAGCTTAGGAGCCTGTGTGAACTCTGTATCCCTCTAGATCTGAGCTCATACTCTGTGGTCATGAGTAGGAACATTCCATGCTGCCAAAGTATGGACCCATCTTCCTCAGGTGTAGCATAGAGTATGTTGTCTATCCTCCTTTCAGAGGATGGAACATTCTCTACCATTGTTGATCCAAGTTGAAGACAAGGTCCTATGGGGGCCCACAAAGAGATCTATTTTGTTGTTCCTCCTGCAAACTCTTAGCACAGCCTCCAGCTATTACCCTTCCAATGAATATCCTTGCTTTTTAGTTCACTGTGAAAATATGAGTAATAGAAAGAACCCCATCCATTAACTCACTAGTATCTGCACTCTATACATATTCTGTTCCATCTTCTTTAATGATAAGCCTCCCCAACTCTAGTCTGTAGCTACCTACTTACAGCAGTGGTAGATATATTAAACAAAGTTTGTATGCTTGTTAGTGATGGGGGTTTCTTGGGACTCTAGAATATTTAAGATGAGCTTTGTACCCTGGAATACATATACATTTTGAGTAAATTGTGAAAATTTGATTCATGGATATTTACCAAGGCACTGCTCAGCTCTGACTATTGGTTTTGCTGGGGATCCAACCTAGGGCCTCTCAAATGGATGCCCCGAAAAACCACTGTACTAGTTTCCTGGCACTGAAGTAGTTTCCTGCCACAATTTCAGTGGCAATTGTCTTAAAATATTTAGTGTTATTTTACTTTTTTCTTTTGTCAATGTTTTTATATCATTTTATTAGTGTTAACATAATACAGTTGCTGATACATGAGTACGATTTCTCACAAATAACCCTGCAGTGAAAACAAAAACAAGCAAAATCCTCTTGAGACAAAAAAAAATATTTAGTGTTTTTATAATTAGGGAGAGAGTGCTACTGACATCTACTTTCTAGTGGTCAGGACTCTTCATAGTAAAGAAGTGTCTGGTCCAAGATGTCAATCTTTTTTTTTTTAATAAAAAGGAAACATTGACAAAACCATAGATTAAAAGGGGTACGACTCCACATAATTCCCACCATCAGAACTCTGCATCTCATCCACTCCCCTGATAGTTTTCCTATTCTTTATCCCTCTGGGACGCAGGGTCCTAACGGAATGCAGAAGTTGAAAGGTCTGGCTTCAGTAATTGCTTCCCCGATGAACATGGGCATTGACAGGTCGATCCATACTCCCATCCTGTGTCTTTCTTTCCCTGGGAGTGTGGGGCTCTGAACATATTGGTGGGTTTTTCTGTCCAGGGAAGTCTGGTTGGCAACATGGTAGTATCTGGAACCTGGTGGCTGAAAAGAGAATTAACACATAAAGCCAAACAAGTTGTTGACTAATCATGAACCTAAAGGCTAGAATAGTGCAGATGAAGAGTTAGGGGGTACTATATCTTGTAGATAGCTAGTAGGCATATTTTAATTATATCCCAAAGGGCCAGTGATTATACTAGGTTTTTTGTTTGTTTGTTTGTTTGTTTTATTTTGTTTTTCCCTGATCCTGAAATGTGATATGCAAGTGGATCCAAGTTATATTCTGGGGATATATGCCTGGGAGATATGGGAGGTATGGCTTGAAAAGGACCAGAAAGCTGCATAATGGAAGAGAGTGACTCCCAAATATGGGAAAGGTATATAAATATTGTTGATTGTAAACCCCATTGATTTGATCTGATCTGGGGCCCATATTCAGTTTAAGAGCCTGTGTGACTTCTGCATCCTTGCAGATTTGAGCTCACATTCTGTGGTCATGAATAGGAATGTTCCAAGTTGCCCAGATTTCAGGACCCATCTTCCTTGGGTTGAGCATAGAGTATGTTTTCCATCCTCCCTTTAGAGGATGGAACATTCCCTACCATTGTTGATGCAAGTGGAGGACAAGGTCCTATGGGGGGGGTCAATGAAGGGGACTATTCTGTTGTTCCTGATAGAGATGACTGGTAATATTAGGGAGAGGGATTTACTCAAGGTCTAGGCTCATCTTGTCTGTTTGGAATCTCAGGACACTCTGAGTAGGGCCCCAGCTGATGGGGTGACCTGATAGTGACTAAAGTGTCATCCTAAAAGTCTCTTGCCCTTATTCAGCTTTTGAAGTTCTTGCATGGATAAGGTTAGCTTTGGAGCAAGTGAGGGAAGTGTAATTGGAAGTAGGTGAGGAGTGTAAGTCTAAGTAGACCCTATTTCATTATGAACTTTCTACTAACTCACTGCAGACTATTATGCACTTTTGCTTTCACGTATGTATTTTGCCCTAATTTGTGGATACATGTAAGCATATGCTCTATGTCTATATCTATGTCAGTCTGTATCTAGGTTTTGGGACTTTGTTAGGAAGTGAACCACCTGAAATGGAATCAGAGAATCCTATGAAAGGAAAGGTCTCTACCGAGTAATAAGGCTGAAGGGTTGAGATTCCATTCCTGAACACAGTCTGAATTGAAGCATGCTGATGTGGTACTCCTTGCATTGATTAGGTTGGGATTGGCATATGCAATATCATTTGGCATGAATTGAGAGAATCATGCAGGAAAATGAGCCCCACCCTAGAGGTTCCAGGGCTGGGGGAAATATAGGCTCTATAGAGGAAGCAGAAGGTTCCTGCTGTCTTAGGGTTTAAGAAGGCAATAGATAGCTATTGCTGTAATCAAATTATTTGGCAATTGGATTAACTATGAAAAAATTCCTTTGTTGGGATTTGCTGTGTCATACAAAACATCATCATATTTTATGTTCTTTGACATTAATTGTATATAGCTGTGTCACCAGTTGCTTCTGTTCTCCCTGGTCTAAGCTTTTAAGAGAGTCAACATACCAAAGACTCAGTCTATAGTCTGTGCATTAAAAAGTTTGAGATATTCAATCTATTTTCCCTCTTATATCAATTAAATAGTGATGTATATGACTACAAATTAATAGGAGTGTACATAAACACCATTCCCACCACCTAAAGACTGTGTCACATCTCAGCCTTCCCACTCCCCCCCCCCCCCAGTGAAGCCAAACTTCTGACCTTGCCCTCACCCTAGAGATTTTTACTTTGGTGCCATATTCCAAATTCAGTCAAAACCTGCTTTGAGCTTCCTTTTCTGTTCTACTTTCTCAACTTCTGTTTATGAGTGGAGTCATTACATACTAGTCTTTGTCTTTCTGACTTAGCTCACTTAACATAATTCCATCTAGCTCCATCCAAGATGAGTCAGAGAAGGTGGGTTCATTATTCTTAATAGCTGCATAGTATTCCATTGTGTATATATACCACAGCTTTCTCAGCCATTCATCTGTTGTTGGACACCTGGGTTGCTTCCAGGTTTTAACTATTACAAATTGTGATGCTATGCACATAGGTGTAGACATATCTTTTTGGTTGGGCATTATGGAGTCCTTAGGGTATATCACTAGGAGAGGAATGAGTGGGTCATATGGAAGGTCCATGTCTAGCCTCAGGAGATTTCTCCAGATTACTTTCCACAGAGTCTGGAACAATTTATATTCCCAGCAGCAGTGCAGAAGGGTTCCTTTGTCCCCACAGCCTCTCCAGCAATTGTTGCTGCTGTCCTTTTTGATGTATGCCGCTCACACAGGAGTGCAGTGGTATCTCAATGTTGTCTTTATTTGACAATCAGTGATGTGGAGAAATTTTCATGTGCTTGTTAGCCTTTTGGATTTCTTCTGTAGTGAATGTTTTGTTCATATCCTCTGCCCATCTTTGGATGGGGTTATTTGCTTTTTTTTGTTGCTAAGTTTGCTGTACTCTTTGTATATTTTGGTGATTAGTCTCTTGCCTGATGTATGGCATGTGAAGATTTTCTCCCATTCTGTGAGGGTTCACTTGGTTTTTGTGCTGGTTTCTTTGGCTGTGCACAAGCTCTTCAATTTGATGTAGTCCCATTGATTTGTTTATGATTTAGTCTTCCTTGCAATTGGGTTTATATCATCAAAGATGTTCTTGAAGTTTAGGTGGGAAAGTATTTCACCAGTGTTTTCCTCTAAGTATTTGATAGTTTCTGGTCTAACATCCAGGTCCTTGATCCATTTAGAGTTGGCTTTTGTTTCTGGTGAGATAAAATGTTTCAGTTTCATTCTTCTTCATATTTCAACCCAGTTTTCCCAGCACCATTTATTGAAGAGAGCCTGAGAGCCTCCTTCCTCCATTTAATCCTTTGGGCTCCTTTATCAAAGATTAGATGTTCATAGGTGGGGGGGTGGGGTTAGTTCTGGGCTTTCAGTTCTGTTCCACTGGTCTGTGTGCCTATTTTTGTTCCAGTACCAGGCCGTTTTGATGATGATGGCTTTATAGTTTGAGATCTGGAAGTGTATTGCCTCCATTTCTGTTTCTTTTCCTCAAGATGGTTTTGGCAATTCTAGGTGTTTTCTGGTTCCAGATGAATGATTGTAATTTTTGTTCTATTCTCTTAAAGAAGCTTGGTGGAACTTTAATGGGTATCACCTTAAATTTTTATATGGCCCTAAATATTCATTTTGATGATATTAATTCTTCTAATCCATGAGCATGGGATGTCTTTCCATTTCTTGGTGTCATTATCTATTTTCTTGAATAGTGACTCATAGTTTTCAGTATACAAGTCTTTCACTTCTTTGGTCAGATTTATTCCTAGGTATTTTATTGATTTTGCTGCAACAGTGAATGAGAGTGATTTTTGGATATCCTCTTCTTCAGATTTAGTTGTTTGCATCAAGTTGTCAATCTTATTGAGACTGAGAAATCCCAGCCTAAAAAAATCTCAGAAGAAAAATTGGTATGTCTGTAAAGTGTCGTGATTTATTTTTTCTACTAAGTAATTACACAACTTCCCCACTTATTTTTGAATTCATGACTTTGCATTGTCTTTCTTAAAGATTCCCAAATTGTGTCAGCCCACACCCCACAAAAACTGGGCTTTATTTGCTCTTGGAGACTGGACTCCCCTCCCTTTATTATGAGTTTTGCTTTAAAAATTTATTCTTTCTACTAGGCTATGTCCATCAATATAAACCCACATCTTACAAAATAAAATACATTATTTAACTCTTCTCAATCCTCTGCTCAATTCATTGCCCTCATTTATAGCATACCCCTGTAAGTTATTTGTATTCAAGCCTCCCAGTCTCTTATCTTCCTTCTTTTGTAAGACTATTTATCCAGATTGCCATTCACTCTTTTTTTTTCTTTCATCTCTGGGCCTATACTACTCTCTCCAGTCTGACTTTTTTAGGTAGGGAGAGCAAAGCAGAAAGGGAGAAGCAGAGAGAATGGAAGAAACCACAACAATTACGTTTCCTTCAGTATGATGGGAGTGTGGGTCACACATATGACAAAACAGTGCATTATCCATGTGCATTATTTTGCCTGCACTGTCACTCACTTCTTTTTAATAAAATATTTTATTAATTTTATTTTAGAGAGAGATGAAGAAAGAAGGATGCAGATGGAAATTAATCAGAGCATTGTTCATCTCTGGCTTTTACCATGGTGATGGGGATTGAACCTGAGACCTCAGAGCTTCAGGCATGAAATTCTTTTGCATAATCATTATGGTATCTCCTGATTGCTGTCACTCATTTCTTATCCCTCCAACCACACTAAAATCTTATTGTCAATGTTCCTAATGACTTATATCTTGCCAAGTTTAATGACCATCTCCGTGTTCAAAAACCCTTTACCTCATGTAGTATAGCTGCTTATTCCTTTCTACACCCTCCCCATGCTGTGAAGGTGGGGACTAGAGATTTGGACCCTGGTCTTTTCACACTGTAATTTGTATGCTTTAGGTATACCACTACCAAGCCCCCTTAAAAGAAATTAGGTGATTTTAGTAGGCTTGGTAGAGGTTTATTTCTATTGTTTTTGTTGATATGTTGTGATCTTTATAGTTGTTTTTTTTTTTTAGGTTTCATTTTCCAAGTCAGTTTTATTTGCTTATTTTCCAAATCACCAGTCTCCTGCGTCTCTGCCTAATTCTTAAGCAGCTCTTGCCCACTCTTCCCCAGCTGGATCCTTTTTAACTGCAAGAAGGCACTAAGACATAATCCTTAGACCTCTCACTCCCACAATGATTTCATTCAGTGTGGAGTTTTAAATGCCGAATTGCTCTAGCTCTAACTTCATAAATGCTTCAATTTAAGTGGCTAATGGGCATCTCAAATGTTCCATGTCTGAAACTGAATGCACTATTCTCTCAACCTGCTCCTCCTACAGTCTGTCCCATCCTGGAAATGGTATCTATTATTCGGGACAAAATGCTAGGAATTCATCCTTGACTAGTTCTGCCTCTCATAGCTGATCCAAGCTATCAGCAAATCTTGTCTCCCTCACCCTGAAAATGTAGCCATTTTTCATAAATGAATTCTCCGTATCCAACATCCTCCCAGTTTAAGTCATCATCATCTCACACCTGGGCTACACTTGTGACCTCAAGAATGGCCTCTAATTTCCTCCAGACTCATCCCTGCTACCATCCTTCCTCCACACAATAGCTAGAATTATCAATTTAAGATAAAAAAAAATTAGTCATACTGTGCCCAAATGCCATGCTAAAATTTTTTCATCTGATGAACATGAATCCAATACACACTCCAACACCTTGGTTCTTCTTGATCTGGTTCTTTTATCTCTCTCTTTACCCCCTCCCTCCTCACTTCATATATATATATATATATATATATATATATATATATAGAGAGAGAGAGAGAGAGAGAGAGAGAGAGAAAGAAAGAGAGAGAGAGAGAGAGAGCTTTGAGGTCTACACCTCTGGCTTACTTTGGTAGTAAGGACTGCATTGGGACCCTTTGGTGCCTCAGGCACGAAAATCATTTTGCGTAACCATTATGTTATCTTTTTAGTCCCCTTATTATTTTTCTATAAACCTTTACTCCCTTCCAGTCTCTGACATTATTTTCTATCCTTCTAGCACTTTGAATTCAGTTCTGTTTCACTGCCTTTTCCATTGTCATTCTCTCTTCAGAGAGTACACTTCTCCAAGATACTTAAGTAGATGTTTAAATAGCATATTCCTGTCACTTTACCCAGTTAGGTCTCTTGAATCCACATTATATGTGTGTATGTGATTAATGTATAATGAATGCATGTGAGATTCTGAGACCAATTTCCAATGTGAGGGAAGGTTGCTTCCCCTAAACCAAAAACACTGACAAGACTTAATTATTACCATGTGTTGTAAACCTTACCTCAATTCTGACACATTCTGCTAGAGATAGCATCAAATTCCATAGGTGAGGACTCTGGGATCCCGAGATACAGTAATTAAAAAATAAAAAACTTTGGTGTGGGGTTTAAGACAAATGGAGAGTTTATTACATCACAGTTATTTAAGAACAACAAAAGAGGCAATGAGGCCGAGATATCAGCTAGCCATAATGCGAGTTATTTGAGTCATAATGAGTCATGAGTTATTTAAGCTAGTTTTACCAGAGCTGAGCTCCACTAGAAGTGGCCATAGTGGTCCTTGAGGATGGCAGCAGGCACCCAGAGCTCAGGAAGAAGAGAGCTGCAGCTGAGTTCACAGGAACAGAGTGAACTGTTCACAGCAAGCTGGAGCTTAAATAAGTTCCGACACACCCGTGATCCCTTGTGGGTTTCTGTAAGTTCATACTTTGCTCCTAAGGTGATGTGAGCATCAACATATGCTAAATATGTTCATCAGCCATATGCTAATTACATTTGTGTTCCAACCTAGACAGGAAAGATGGACAGGGTACTCAGAGTCTGTGTTTGTGTCTGAATACCTGAGATACCCTCCACTACTGATAATGCTAGTCTCAAGTCTAGCTCATTACCTGGCAGACTGTCTATATATCAGAAGATTCCACTGATTATTTCTATTTCTATTATTTCTATTTCTATTTTTTCCACTGTTATTTCTATTTCCAGATATTTTTCTGGAAATAGAAATAACAGAATTCAGAAATAAAATGTATTACTTACTGGACTGCTGGTTTATGATAGATGGATATAGCTCAGGAACTTGCAGGTGGGACAGATGCTAAAGTCAAGGCCTCAGGAAAGGCATTGGAGCTTCAATGAATAGGACTGGAAGATCTAATTTTCTAATCATATGCTTTTCCTGATACCAATTTTCTTCCTTAATTGTGATTCAAAAATCACCTGTTGACATAGTATAAGGCAACATTGTCCTTCTTAGTATTTACAGAATTCCAGGGGTTCAGTAGCTGTGCATCAGCAACTGTGTAGGAAAACTAAAACTCATGAGAAGTATATACAGAGTCATCTGAATGACTAATTTTTTATTTCTTATAAGTAACAATCACCATAGCATTACACACTGTTATACTTATGTGATATTAAATTTTATATCCAGTCTGTAAAACAATAAAGAGTAATTGCTTAGGTCAAACCAAAAAATGTACCAAGAACATGCTAGTATGCACCTACTTAATTTCTACCTCCTCTTAGTAGTTTATACATATTGACCCCACCTTTCTTGTGAAGCCATGCAGAACCAGGTTCTTGTTATGCTCTGTGAGAGTCTTTAGAAAAAATAAATAATAAATAAATTCCTTGCCAAGGATGGAGATGGTAATGATAGTGAGGATTATGATTGTTTTTGACATATGTAGGTGGTAACTTCTGTATATAAAGTCAATTGTATTCCAGATCCTATGCAATATTTATATATTTTCTTTTTTTTCTTTTAATTCTCACACTGACTCAAAGAGGTGGGTCATTATACCCATGTTAAAAATTAATAAAAGAACTGACTCATAGAAGAATTACAATGTATCTGCACTTACATAGCATATAAGTAATAGGGTGGTTACCCTGGCCTAGATCTATCTAACCTTAAAATCAATTTTTTATCTTTTGCCCTTTCATTCATTCTGAAAATGTTATATTTTATTAACCTACAGAATCCTTAGAAACACTGAAACTCAGGTTCACCCAGCTGCATAGCCTGTGTCCTTCCCATCATCCTACACATCTTGATCTTTCTTTATGCTTTTATGTCTCAGATTTGAACTTCCACAAGAAGTTCTTACCTCTCAAAATTGTATGTCCTGATGCCACTAGCTCATAGTTAAATCCCCAATTCTTGTATTCTAGAAGATTGGTCTGTTCTTGTCACTATCAGGTGTGCTTGCCTCCAAACAGTGTCGCCTGCAATTTGAGTACATCAGTGAGATAAGACCTTCAAGGCAGTCAGCCTCCTATATGGGGAAGGTCTAAGGCCCAGGGAGTTGGTAAGATTACTCAGACTTCTAAGTCAGTTAGTAGTCAGTCTCATGATCCAGCCCTGTGGCTCCAGGGACCAGCTCCTGCTTCATAGCATTTACCTTTTTCTGCCTTTCACTGTCTCCCTCCTTCTTTCCCCCTTTACCATTCTTCACCACTGTCACCACATTTTGTTTTCTAGTTCAAACGGTAATGATCTTGCTCTTACATAGCCCCTTTCTGCCAAATAGATCTCTGTGCACACTACAGGTGTTAGCAGTAGATATTACCTGCCATCTGTCTTTCTTAATCACACTCCACTCCTGGAACGCAGTCACATCTAGAGTGAAATATGGCTCCCATTTAAAGTATGTGGAACACAAGTGGGAAAGCCCATAAAGAGAGACTTGTTTTTCCAGAGCTAGCATTGGGAGATTTTGTAAAGTCTGGGGTTTAGGCAAGTTGACACTTCTTGGAGCCTGTTCAGACACTTTTCCAGGAAACTATAGCTCTGTGACACACCCCTAATCCAGAAGGAACACTGAGGTGTCTGAACCCCATGGCAAGCCAGCAGCACAGGTCACTGCAACCTTCAAGTTTCTAAACTTCTGTGAAAGAAGTGTTTTATCCAGATCTATCAACACGAATATAGGTCAAGGGAAAAGTGACCTAACTGGTTTCCACATTACTGAATCCTTCAATTACTTGTATTGAGCAACTATACTATGGGTCCCAGTGCATATTTCACTACTTGGCTGAATGAGTTTGGAGAAGCCTCTTAACCTCATTGAGTTCTCAGTTTTCTCATTTATGTAAAGAGAGTCATAGTCCTAACTCAAAGGATTATTCAAAAGTGATGTCAGAAAATGCATACACTATCTTATTAACAATTTCATAGTAGTCATTTGACTAATGTTAGCAATTGTTAATGTCTAGGA